>NW_020837949.1:45405896-45708009 GCF_003676395.1 Aethalodelphis obliquidens | reverse complement strand
TGTGTGTGTGTGTGTGTGTGTGTGTGTGTGTGTGTGTGTGTGTGTGTGTTAAGAGTTCAAGGGGTGTCTAGACAGAAATGTGGCCAACACTGTTAGAAGTGCGTGGTAAGTGGGCTACACTGAACTAGTTTAACGACATCTGGGTTGGATGACTTGGACTCCTCCACCACTAATCTCTCCCTTAACCTCAGATACCTGTTGGAGTAGGGCCATTTCACTAAGTAGTTTTGCTTAGTGAAATGCCAAGGTGTACTCTGAAGCATTCTTTTTTTTTTTTTTTTCTGAAGCATTCTTGAGGTTTTCTCTTTGATTCATTTGTCCCATACCCTGTGCATTGTACCAGTCTTCCACTACTCTTGGAAGCAGAGTCTTTTTAGTAATAGACAGGAAGGATGAATCCTGCTTTCCTGATGGATATTGCTGTTGGGATGAGAGGGTTAGGCTATGCAAGAGGAGGGCCAGAAGAGGTTTATTAGTTCCTGAAGTACCTTGGGATATCCTTGTATTAGATTAGGTCAAGGAGTCAAGCCCCGCCCCCCCATTCACTAATCTAATACGGCGTATCCATGGGAACTTTCACAAAATCTCCAAATTGTTTCAAAGGTGCTCCTGAAGATAACTTGGAACTTCCTAGACCAGGAGTTTCTACAAGGAAAGCCTGTGAGAATAATAGAAGCTTAACACCTGAAAGGGAATTGTTCTAAAATGTCAAAGATGCTTATATTCATAAATATTGCCACATGATTTAAAATTTGGTTTCCCACATAGAGTGAAAACAGTTTTTCTGCAGTAAGTACCTTAATGACAGAGTTGTTATACATACAGTGCCTTATTTCTGTGGTTCTTTCCTGTAAACTTATGAATTCCGTGTTCACTATTTTATGAGATTTCTAAAAGTATCTGACCAAAAAATATCTTTCCAACAAAATCAGTTTGAGATTTAAATGCTTTTGGATTGTCTTGATCATTTAGTAGCTGGATAACTGAAAGCAAACTGTACAGTATTAGCAATGTAAATTTGTATTTTGGGAAAATACCAAGTTACTGTATGTCATGAGCCTTTCAGAGTAACTCATTAATATTTGAAATGTTATTAAATCTGTAAATGTTAAGGATATTCATGTCCAGGTATTCAGAGGATAGCCGTCAAGGAAGTCGAACGGTATATGGTTCAACCATTGCTGGAACTCAAACATTGCAAAGGCTATAAAGGCCTTCCTGAGGTATTTCAGTATCCAAACTATTATCATTTTAGTATATAATCAGTTTAAAAACTACCAATGAAGTATTTTACATTCTTTTTGTTTTTCAGTCTTTGAAATCTGATATAAATTTTATATTTATAGCACATCTGTATTCAGAACTAGCCATATTTTAAGTGCTCGAGAGCCATATGAGACCAGTGGCTACCGTGTTGGACGCACAGGTCTAGATGACTGGGAGGTTGTTTTTCGACTCTGTCCTTAACCTGAATATTTTTGAAAGCCTTGTAATTCCAACTTTGTGAAGACCTGAGTTTCTCAAAGTTAATGTAGCTACAACGCATGAGCAGAGCTGGTCCTATGTTGTTACTAAATTGAGGTAGAGTTGCCAGATTTTTTTCAGTGAAGAGGGCTGGAAATATTTTGAAAAGGTCGATGGTCTAATGAATCCTCTTTGTGTGCTCTCATAGATGTCACTGGCTTTTGTCATCATCAGTTTTCTTGGTGAGCACACACAGGCTCTGAATAACTGGTCAGTTTGATAGTTAGGAATTAGCGTATGAAGTTTTAGCCAAATGACCAGTAGGAATTGTGAGCAGTGCTGATGATAGCACTAGTCTAAGTTGTCCCCTGTGTTGAGCTCTGTGGGGGCAGTTTCATGAGTTTCAGGCCTTCTAGCCAGTAGTTGACTTTTTTACCACATCCATGCTTAAACTTCTAAACTTGTTCACCTGACCCTCATTCACAAAACTGAGACTCTTCAAAATCCAGCTTGAGAGTCACCAATAGTCAGTTCTAAGCTCTCTTCAGTAAGATGTTCTCTAGTTTGTGTGGGATTCTGTGCTCAAGTGTGCTGTTGAAAGGAGTCGGGGTGGGATTGCCAGGGAGTTTGTCTGCAAGAATGGACTACACCGAGGGAAGACAGATATTATACTCTTCTGCTTTGGGATCCTCATAAGCCAGTGATTCTCAGCACTTGGCTAAACATTAGATCAACTCAGAAGGTAGGAAGGGAAGGCAGAGGCAGCTTTTTAAAGATATTAAAGATCCCACCCCAGAGATTCTTGAGTTGACTGTTCTGGTGTGATCCTGTTGTGTAGCCAGCGTACAGCCCTTATCTAGGGCTTCCTCACACCCCCAAAATAGGGTGTCAGCTGTTGAGGAGGAGAGTGCCAGACATGTTTCAGACCTCTGCAACTAGCTTCATCCCCTTCAATTCTCTTTCCTGCTTGATGGAACTCTTGGATCTTTTGAATGAGAAAACTGCTCCTGTATTTTTATGCATTCTTCCCAGCTCTGTGGTTCGTAGAATAAACTACTTTATCCAGCCAGGCTTACATCCTTGATTTGCACAGCAAAGTTTATAGATTCTTAAAAGCCCTTTCTGCCTCCAGAACACGGCTCTGATAAATCAAAAGCCCTTTGGCTTTCAGGCTCCCGTCTCTTCCTTTGGCTTTCAAAAACTCAGCTTTGACACTTGAAATTGAAATTGTCTTTGTTTTAATCCATATTGTCTCTCCCTCCTGAAGCAGCAGCTGCCAGTGAGTCACTGAGTAAGCTGCCATAGCAACCAGGAATGCAAGGAATGAAAAATGTAGCAGTTAATAATTCAAAGATAGTGTTTTATTACACTCACATCAATCACTAGAAAGCACTGTGGTAACTGTGTGGGCATGTGAGTAGCTATAGTCTCGTATAGTTTTCATTCTTAATGTTGGTAATCTTCAGAAGTCTTTCTCACCATGAAGAATGTGTGGGAGTTACTTGAACTAGAATGCAGGGTAAACTGAAGTGGTTCATTCATTTAGCACATATTGATTGAACATTTGAGAGATGGAAGATACTGTGTGAGACACTGCGTGAACACTGATAAGGAAAAAAGATAGATCCTGCCTTTACGGAGCTTATGGTTCAGTATTCCTATAGCAGAGGTTGGTAATCAGCTATGGCACAGCAGATGCATAAGTAACATGGATGCATGAAATCTAGCTCTTTTTCTTTCTTTCCAGTTTTATCAAGCACGTGTAAGTTTAAGGTGTACAGCGTAATGATTTGACTTACATACATCATGAAATGATTACCACAATAAGCTTATTAAACATATATCATCTCATGTAGATACAGAATAAAAGAAAAAAATTTTGTGCTGAAAACTCTTAGGATTTACTGACTTAACTTTCATATATAATACATCAGTATTTATTATATTTATCATGTTGAATATTACATCCCTAATAATTATTTATCTTATAACTGAAAGTTTGTGCCTTTTGACCACCTTCTAGCCTGGTTCTTAAATAAGCATTTGTGTCAGATCTTTCAAGGCCTAAGATTATTAAAGTCATCAGAAAATATTTGTGCATCTGGTAACAGTTGTGTACCCTGTGCCAAACCTGGGTATGTGTCAGTACTGCTAAAACAAAGGTGAAAACAGATGAAAGTGCTCCAAACACTAGGATTACAGTAAAGACAAGCAGACAGATTTGTTAACTCCTTTCCATTTTTAGAGGCCTGTTTCCTCAATGAGAACAGTGTTATATTTCTAATCAAATTTTTTTCTTCTCAGCATATTAAAAGCAACTAATACTTTATAATTTACATAGGGCAATAACATCCATTGTAAGTATACAATCTGATGAGTTTGGACACACACATACACTTTTGAAACTGTCACTACAACCAAGATGAGTACATTTCCATCCCCCCTCAAAAGTTACCTCAAGCCCCTTTGCAGTCAGTTTCCACCCATCCACCCTCAGGCCTGGACAGCCGTTGATCTGCTTTGTGCCACTATAGATTAGATGAAAACATTCAGTGTGTACTTTGTGTCCGGCTTGTTTGGCTCAGCATATTTGTGAGAGGCAGCAGTGTTGTTGCTTGAATCAGTTCTTTTTTATTGCTGAGTAGTAGTATATGAATGTGAGTATCATATAGTATGTTATCCATTCTCCTGTTGGTGGACACATGAGCTATTTCTAGTTTGGGGCTATTATGAATAAAGTGGCTATGAACATTTATATATAAATCTTTATGTGAACATGTGATTTAATTTCTCTTTAATAAATACCTATGAGTGGAATGACTGAATTGTATGGTAAATATTTGTTTAACTTTATAAGATACCACCAGACTGTTTCCAGAGTTGGCTGTACCATTTTACATAACATTTACATTTACATTTACATTTCCACCAGCATGAAGATTTTGCCACATCACTGTCTTTTCAATTTTAACCATTCTAGTGGGTATGTTGTGGTACCTTCTGGTTCAGTTTGAATTGACCTAACCACTAATAACGTTAAGCATCTTTTTATGTGCTCATTTGCCACTCATATTTTTTTAGTGAAAGGTCTGTTCAAATATTTATCCTATTACTTTTAACAGTTTTGTTGAGGTATAATTTGCATAACCATAAAATCCAACCATTTAAAGTGCACAATTCCATGGCTTTTAGTATATTTACAAAGTTGTGCAATCCTCAACATGTCTAATTCTATAATATTTTTATCACCATAAAGAAACTTTATACCCATTAACAATCACTCCTCATTTCCCCCTTCTCAGCACTTAGGCAACCACTAGTCTATATTCTGTCTCCATAATTTCCCTTTTCTGGATATTTCATATAAAGAGAATAATACAAAATATGGTCTTTTGCATCTAGCTTCTTTCACCTAACGTGTTTCTGAGGTTCACACATGTTTAGCATGTATTATTCTTTACCTAGTTTTGCTGAGTAGTATTCTGTTGTACGTATTGATATATACCACATTTGTTCATTTACTGATGGATAAAATTTGGATTGTTCCCACTTTTTTGTTATGAATAATGCTGTTAGAAACATTCGCCTTCAAGTCTTTGTGTGGATATATATTTTTCATTTGTCTTAGGTAAGTACCTAGAAGTAGAATTGTTGGGCTATATGCATGCAGTTGTCATCCCATCCCAGCCTGAGGTTATGTTGGAGGCTCACTGTTATTCGCATGTCACTATGTTAAGTTTCTGCTGTTCTGTTCACCTGTTGCTTGGCACAAGTAGTGTCTCATCCTCAGGCTAGCTGTAATGTTTGGCCTTCTCTGGTTGCCCCCAAGATGATACTTTTTCCAACAATACCCCTGAGCATGAGTTTTCTTACATTTTGCTCCAAATCAGTCTAACCCCTCCAGCAGGAAGGCTGCAGATACAGCCTGCCCACTCTGGTCGAATTACAGTGCCACCAACTTGGGAGATTTCTGGGGAGAGGTGGAGCTGCTCCAGGCTGAAGTGCTGGGCTCCCACTGATTTTGCCAAGATTCAGTAGGTTTTCTTAAGTAAATGTTGCCTGTTTGTTGCATGCCTTTGGTCAGTTTCCAGTTTTGAAATGATAGTTTTGATAGTTTTGTCAAATTTTGTCATTATTTTGTGGGGATGAAATTTGCCATACTTCTTACCTAGTTATTCCTAAAGTCTCACAGGGCTGCTTATTTTTAAATTGGGTTGTGCATCATTTCATTATTGAGTTGCAAGAGTTCTTTGTATGTTCTGCACGCAAATCTGTAATCAGATACATGATTTGCAAATACATTCAGTCTATGGCTTGCCTTTTCATTTTCTTAACAGTGTCTTTGAAAGAGCAAAAGTTTTCAATTTTGATGAAGTTCAATTTCCTTATTTTTTTCCTGTTTATGCTTTTTGTGTCCTAAGAAATCCTTGCTTAATACAGAGATCTTTCTCCATAGCTCTTACATTTAGATCTGTGATACAATTCGAGATAATTGTTGTATATGGTGTGAAGGTAAGTATTGAGGTTTATGTTTATCCATATGACTCTCCAGCTTATTTAGATCATTTGTTGAAATGATTCTCTTTTCCCTGTTGAATTAATTTGGCATTTTTGTTGAAATTAACTTGGCATTTTGTTGAAAATCAAATGATATGTGTGGATCTGTTTCTGGGATCTGTTTTGTTCCATTGAACTATATGTCTTATGCCAATGTTACATTGTCTTGATTATTGTAGATTTATAGTCTTAAATCATTGCCTTCAGTTTTTGTTTTTTGTTTTGTTTTGTTTTGCGGTACGCGGGCCTCTCACTGCCATGGCCTCCCCCGCCGCGGAGCACAGGCTCCGGATGCGCAGGCCCAGCGGCCATGGCCCACGAGCCCAGCCGCTCCGCGGCATGCGGGATCCCCCCGGGCCGGGTCACGAACCCGCGTCCCCTGCATCTGCAGGCGGACCCCCAACCACTGCACCACCAGGGAAGCCCTACCTTCAGTTTTGAAAAAAAAATTCGCTGGGCATAGAATTCTACATTGTAATTTTTTTTTCCTTCAGTACTTTAAAGATACTGCTTCATCATCTTCTCTCTTACATAGCTTCAGGCAAGAAGTTTGCCATCGTTCTTTTTTTTAAATTTTTAATTGAGACATAATTTGTATACCATAAAATTCACCATTTTTAAGGGTACTATTCAGTGTTTTTGGTTTATTCACAAGGTTATGCAACCACCACGACTGTCTAATTCCAAAACATTTACACTACTCCAGAAGGAAACCCCATGCCCATTAGTAGTCCCACCCCATTTTCCCCTTCCCCCTTGCCCCTGGTAACTGCTAAACTACTGTCTCTCTCTATGCATCTTCCTATTCTGGACATTTCATCAAATGGAATCATAGAATATGTGTTCTTTGGTATTTGGTTTCTTTCACTTAGCATGATGTTCTCAAGGTTTATCCATGCTGTAACACATAGTAGTACTTCATTTCTTTTTATGGTTGAATAATATTCCATTGTATGGATATACCACAGTTTTTGATGGACATTGGGTTGTTTCCATTTTTTACTATCTTAAATAGTATTACTGCGATCATTTGTGTACAAGTCTTTTTGTAAAAGTATGTTTTCAATTACCTTTGGTATGTACCTAGTAGTAGAATTGCTGGGTCATATATATGGCAACTCTGTGATTAACTTTCTGTAAACTACCAAACTTTCTCCAAAATGGCTGCATCAGTTTACATTCCCACCAGCAATGCATAAAGGTTCCGATTTCTCCACATCCTCACCAACACATGTTGTTCATCGTTTTTAATATAGCCATCCTAGTGACTTCGTGAGGTGGTATTTCACTGTGGCTTTGATTTGCATTTCCATGACTATGTTCAGCATCTTTTCATGTGCTTATTGGCCATTTGTATATCTTTGGAGAAATGTCTTCAGATCCTTTCCCTGTCTTTAAATTATTTGCCTTTTTATTGTTGAGTTTCAAGAATTCTTTTTAATATGTTCTGGATTCTTAGACCCTTATCAGATATATGATTTGCAAATATTTAAATATTTTCTGGGTTGTCTTCTCACATTTTTGATAAAGTGACTTTTGTAACACAAAAGATTTTAATTTTGATGAAGTACAGTTTTATCTATTTTTTTCCTTGGCTTCTTGTGTTTAGGTGTCATCTGTGAAACCATTGCCTAATCCAAAGTTAGAAAGATTTACACCTATGTTTTCTTCTAAGAATTTTATAATTTAAGCCCTTACATTTAGGTAAGGTCTTTGATCTATTTGGAGTTAATTTTTATGTATAGTATGAGGTATTGGGGTCCAAGTTCATTCTTTTGCGTGTAAGCATCCAGTTCCAGCACTATTTATTGAAAAGACTATTCTTTCCCCCATATTCCTTTTTTGAAAGTCAGTTGACTATAAATGTATGGATTAATTTCTCAACTCAGTTTTATTCCATTGATCTATGTCTGTCCTTTTGCCAGTATCACACAGTCCTGATCACTATATGTTTGTAATATGTTTTGAAGCTGGGAAGTGTACTTGGCTTAGAAATGTAGGAAGTTTCCCATGGCAGTTGACCTAAAGATAAGGTGATACCAGTTTGTAAGTATTAGCATAGCTTTACATTTTTGTACACAGTAAATGATGATGTAATCCAAATGGTAGGAAGATCCTTGATTGGGCACTCTTCCACTATTAGAGTTGACGAATTTTTGCTTGATAGTATTTTCATAAATACTATACTTTACCTTTTCTAGCAAGGTGAGACATCAAACCATGTTGATGGTTGCTGGTATTTGATTTGTTAGCTGACAGTCAAGTCAGGACAGCTTTTTAAAAAATCTTCCTTTGAAGATATCCCACGCTCTTGAATTAGAAGAATTAATATTTTTAAAATGGCCCTACTACCCAAAGCAGTCTGCAGATTTAATGTGATCCCTATCAAATTACCCATGTCATTTTTCACAGAACTAGAACAAATAATCCTGAAATTTATGCGGAGCCATAAAAGACCCAGAATTGCCAAAGGAATCCTGAGGAAAAAGAACAAAGGTGGAGGCATAACCCTCCAGACTTAAGCTGAATACTACACAGCTGAAGTAATCAAAACAGCATGGTATTGGCACAAAAACAGACATATGGATCAGTGGAACAGAATAGAGAGCCTCAAACCCACACACCTAAGGTCAATTAATTTTCGACAGAGGAGGCAAGAATATACAATGGAGAAAAGACAGTCTCTTCTGCAAGTGGTGTTGGGAAAGCTGGACAGCCGCATGTAAATCAGTGAAGTTAGATGTCTCCCTCATACCCTACACAAAAATAAACTCAAAATGGCTTAAAGACTTGAATAGAAGACATAATGCCATAACACTCCTAGAAGAGAACATAGGCAAAACATTCTCTGACATAAATTGTAGCAGTGTTTTAAGTCAGTCTCCCAAGGCAATAGAAATAAAAGCAAAAATGAACAAATGGGACCTAATCAAACTTACAGGCTTCCTTTGCACAGCAAAAGAAACCATAAAACGAAAAGGCAACCTACAGACTGGGAGAAAATATTTGCAAATGATGCAACGGACAAGGGCTTAATTCCCCAAATATAAAAACAGCTCATACAGTCCAATAACCAAACAAAAAACCAACACAGTCCCATCAAAAAATGGGCAGAAGACCTAAATAGACATTCCTCCAAAGAAGACATACAAATGGCCAATAGGCACATGAAAAGATGTTCAACTTCCCTAATTAGGACAGAAATGCAAATCCAAACTACGGTGAGGTATCACCTCACACCAGTCAGAATAGCCATCATTAAAAAGTCTATAAATAACAAATGCTGGAGAGGGTGTGGAGGAAAGGTGACCCTCCTACACTGTTGGTGGGAACAGCCACTATGGAAGACAGTTTTATATATTTACATAAACTGAATCACTTTGCTGTACACCAGAAACTAACACAATATTGTAAATTAACTATACTTCAATCTAAAAATACCTGGTGGAATAAAAAAATAAAATCTATCTTTGAGACAATTGCAAAAGTAAATATGTAAGTACTTAAGTAATACTACCTCAGATCTTACAGTATAAACCACTGTTAATATTTGGTGAATATATCACTTATCAACCTGTGCAAACATAATTTTACATAAATAGTGTCATACCATACATGTTTTCTTTCAGTCTGCACATTCAACAAATATATCATAGATACCTTTGTCGTTAAATACAGATGTATTTCATAGTTTTGATGATAGCATTATACCACTGTTGAAGTAACTATAATTTCATTAATACTCTTATTGTTGAAATTTCAAGTTTTTTTGTTTTTTGGTTTTTTTTAACATCTTTATTGGGGTATAATTGCTTTACAATGGTGTGTTAGTTTCTGCTTTATAACAAAGTGAATCCGTTATACATATACATATGTTCCCATATGTCTTCCCTCTTGTGTCTCCCTCCCTCCCACCCTCCCAATCCCACCCCTCCAGGCTGTCACAAAGCACCGAGCCAATATCCCTGTGCCATGCGGCTGCTTCCCACTAGCTATCTACCTTACTACGTTTGTTAGTGTGTATATGTCCATGACTCTCTCTCGCCCTGTCACAGCTCACCCTTCCCCCTCCCCATATCCTCAAGTCCGTTCTCCAGTAGGTCTGTGTCTTTATTCCTGTCTTACCCCTAGGTTCTTCATGACATTTTTTTTTCTTAAATTCCATATATATGTGTTAGCATATGGTATTTGTCCTTTTCTTTCTGACTTACTTCACTCTGTATGACAGACTCTAGGTCTATCCATCTCATTACAAATAGCTCAATTTCATTTCTTTTTAAGGCTGAGTAATATTCCATTGTATATATGTGCCACATCTTCATTATCCATTCATCCGATGATGGGCACTTAGGTTGTTTCCATCTCTGGGCTATTGTAAATAGAGCTGCAATGAACATTTTGGTACGTGACTCTTTTTGAATTTTGGTTTTCTCTGTGTATATGTCCAATAGTGGGATTGCTGGGTCATATGGTAATTCTATTTGTAGTTTTTTAAGGAACCTCCATACTGTTCTCCATAGTGGCTGAACCAATTCATATTCCCACCAGCAGTGCAGGAGTGTTCCCTTTTCTCCACACCCTCTCCAGCATTTATTGTTTCTTTTTTTGGTGATGGCCATTCTGACTGGTGTGAGATGATATCTCATTGTAGTTTTGATTTGCATTTCTCTAATGATTAATGATGTTGAGCATTCTTTCATGTGTTTGTTGGCAGTCTGTATATCTTCTTTGGAGAAATGTCTATTTAGGTCTTCTGCCCATTTTTGGATTGGGTTGTTTGTTTTTTTGTTATTGAGCTGCATGAGCTGCTTGTAAATTTTGGAGATTAATCCTTTGTCACTTGCTTCATTTGCAAATATTTTCTCCCATTCTGAGGGTTGTCTTTTGGTCTTGTTTATGGTTTCCTTTGCTGTGCAAAAGCTTTGAAGTTTCATTAGGTCCCATTTGTTTATTTTTGTTTCCATTACTCTAGTAGGTGGGTCAGAAAGGATCTTGCTGTGATTTCTGTCATTGAGTGTTCTGCCTATGTTTTCCTCTAAGAGTTTGATAGTTTCTGGCCTTACATTTAGGTCTTTAATCCATTTTGAGCTTATTTTTGTGTATGGTGTTAGGGAGTGATCTAATCTCATACTTTTACATGTACCTGTCCAGTTTTCCCAGCACCACTTATTGAAGAGGCTGTCCTTTCTCCACTGTACATTCCTGCCACCTTTATCAAAGATAAGGTGTCCATATGTGCGTGGGTTTATCTCTGGGCTTTCTATCCTGTTCCATTGATCTATATTTCTGTTTTTGTGCCAGTACCATACTGTCTTGATTACTGTAGCTTTGTAGTATAGTCTGAAGTCAGGGAACCTGAGTCATCCAGCTCCTTTTTTCGTTCTCAAGATTGCTTTGGCTATTCCGGGTCTTTTGTGTTTCCATACAAACTGCGAAATTTTTTGTTCTAGTTCTGTGAAAAATACCAGTGGTAGTTTGATAGGGATTGCATTGAATCTATAGATTGCTTTGGGTAGTAGAGTCATTTTCACAATGTTGATTCTTCCAATCCAAGAACATGGTATATCTCTCCATCTATTTGTATCATCTTTAATTTCTTTCATCAGTGTCTTATAATTTTCTGCATACAGGTCTTTTGTCTCCTTAGGTAGGTTTATTCCTAGATATTTTATTCTTTTTGTTGCAATGGTAAATGGGAGTGTTTTCTTGATTTCACTTTCAGATTTTTCATCATTAGTGTATAGGAATGCCAGAGATTTCTGTCCTTTAATTTTGTATCCTGCTACTTTACCAAATTCATTGATTAGCTCTAGTAGTTTTCTGGTAGCATCTTTAGGATTCTCTATGTATAGTATCATGTCATCTGCAAACAGTGACAGCTTTACTTCTTCTTTTCCAATTTGGATTCCTTTTATTTCCTTTTCTTCTCTGATTGCTGTGGCTAAAACTTCCAAAACTATGTTGAATAAGAGTGGTGAGAGTGGGCAACCTTGTCTTGTTCCTGATCTTAGTGGAAATGCTTTCAGTTTTTCACCATTGAGGATGATGTTTGCTGTGGGCTTGTCATATATGGCCTTTATTATGTTGAGGAAAGTTCCCTCTATGCCTACTTTCTGCAGGGTTTTTATCATAAACGTGTTGAATTTTGTCGAAAGCTTTCTCTGTATCTATTGAGATGATCATATGGTTTTTCTCCTTCAATTTGTTAATATGGTTTATCACATTGATAGATTTGCATATATTGAAGAATCCTTGCATTCCTGGGATAAACCCCACTTGATCGTGGTGTATGATCCTTTTATCGTGCTGTTGGATTCTGTTTGCTAGTATTTTGTTGAGGATTTTTGCATCTATGTTCATCCGTGATATTGGCCTGTAGTTTTCTTTCTTTGTGACATCCTTGTCTGGTTTTGGTATCAAGGTGATGGTGGCCTCGTAGAAGGAATTTGGGAGTGTTCCTCCCTCTGCTATATTTTGGAAGAGTTTGAGAAGGATAGGTGTTAGTTCTTCTCTAAATGTTTGATAGAATTCGCCTGTGAAGCCATCTGGTCCTGGGCTTTTGTTTGTTGGAAGATTTTTAATCACAGTTTCAATTTCAGTGCTTGTGATTGGTCTGTTCATCTTTTGTATTTCTTCCTGATTCAGTCTTGGCAGGTTGTGCATTTCTAAGAATTTGTCCATTTCTTCCAGATTGTCCATTTTATTGGCATAGAGTTGCTTGTAGTAATCTCTCATGATCTTTTTTATTTCTGCAGTGTCAGTTGTTACTTCTCCTTTTTCATTTCTAAATCTATTGATTTGAGTCTTCTCCCTTTTTTTCTGGATGAGTCTGGCTAGTGGTTTATCTATTTTGTTTATCCTTTCAAAGAACCAGCTTTTAGTTTTATTGATCTTTGCTATCGTTTCCTTCATTTCTTTTTCATTTATTTCTGATCTGATTTTTATGATTTCTTTCCTTCTGCTAGCTTTGGGGTTTTTTTGTTCTTCTTTCTCTAATTGCTTGAGGTGCAAGGTTAGGTTGTTTATTCGAGATGCTTCCTGCTTCTTAAGGGGGGCTTGTATTGCTATAAACTTCCCCCTTAGAACTGCTTTTGCTGCATCCCATAGGTTTTGGGTCGTTGTGTCTCCATTGTCATTTGTTTCTAGGTATTTTTTTATTTCCCCTTTGATTTCTTCAGTGATCACTTCATTATTAAGTAGTGTATTGTTTAGCCTCCATGTGTTTGTATTTTTTACAGATCTTTTCCTGTAATTGATATCTAGTCTCATGGTGTTGTGGTCAGAAAAGATACTTGATACAATTTCAATTTTCTTAAATTTACCAAGGCTTGATTTGTGACCCAAGATATGATCTGTCCTGGAGAATGTTCCATGAGCACTTGAGAAAAATGTGTATTCTGTTATTTTTGGATGGAATGTCCTATAAATATCAATTAAGTCCATCTTGTTTAATGTATCATTTAAAGCTTGTGTTTCCTTATTTATTTTCATTTTGGATGATCTGTCCATTGAAATTTCAAGTTTTATTCAACTTAACACTCCCACCAACAGGACACGTAAGTGCAAATTTTACTTTGGGCAAAACTGAGTTTTGTCACTATTTTTCTATCTTTGCTATATCTACCATTGTTCTATATCCTCTTCCCTGTTTAATTTTCTTCTGTTAAGATGTTGTGTGAAAGAAGTTCACTAATCCACCAATATCTCTTGAAATTATAAATTAAAAAGAGGGCAACTGAAGAGTATAATTGAGTATAAATTGAAACTGTGGAGTCGTGTAATGCCAGGGGCATAGGTTAACCACACATGATGATAAAAATAAAACTATTAATTAAGCTTTTCACACCAACCCTTTGATAGTTCTTTTTATTAGGGTTTTGTGTAATGAGCTTATGCTAATAAAAGTGATATCTCGTATTTTGGAACACTCACTGTGTGCCAGCAGTCATGCTAGGCACAGATATCTCATTTAATGCTTACAACAGCCTTGTCAGAAAGGGATTTTCATCCTTATCTTCATAGATGAGGAAGCTTGAGGTTAAGTGATTTGACCAAGAGAAAACCATGGGTAGGTGACTGAACCAAAATTGTGATTATGAATATTAGGGTTCCTGGCTCCAGAAATTTGATAGTGTACCACCAGAAGATTATAGAGAGGTTATAAAAGCAGAGGTTGATAAGATGTTAGTCTAGGATTTCCTAGTATCAGAAATAGCAAACCCTTTTATCTTAATGGAGCTGATCAGTGAAGCTATCTTATAGTAAGTAGGTTGCTTGATTAGTCATGGGATGCCTCAATAGAGGTTAAACAGAAAGAACAGATGTGTCAAGGACCTTGAGGATCCTCTGTCTCCAAAGGCAGATTGACTGGAAACCTCAAAGCCCAATGAGGGGGAGTAGGACCTAAGTTGAAGGTCAGTTTGGAGAAGTTGTAGGGGCTACAGGGTTACAGATTTAGTTAGGCACTTAATTTGTAGCTGAGGAGAATAAGGCCCTTAGTAAACCTCACCTGAGTGTGCCTAGGAGCTTTTAACGCCTCAGATTTGAAATACAGTACTTCAATACTGTAACCAAACTCTATCTTTTCAACCACATACACTATTCTTTTCCATGTACCCTAAGCCCCAGTTAAACAAAATCATTTGCTATATCTTCAAAAGACCTTTGTAGCAATCTAAGGGAATGGATGTCTAGGTTATTTTTCCCTCATATCTTTGCTTATGAACATTCTGCCATTCTATAAGACCTTTCAAAATGTCCTTTCTTAGAGAAAGCTGCTTCTGATTGTGCTAAAACCTATTATGAACCACACCCCATAATTAATAATTTATAAATACTTCCTTCATCACACTTAGCCTAATGCCCTTCATTAGTTATTTATTTTCTTGTCTGATTCCATCTAATAGCCTTTAAGCCAGAGGGTGAACTAGTTTTAAGTCACGTCCACAAATTCTTTGGTGTGTCCCCAATCAAGAGGTAGAATATCAACTTCATTTCTCTTGAGTGTGGACTGGACCTCCTAATTTCTAACGAATGCAGTGGAAGTGATACTGTAGGACTTCTGAGGCTTGGTTAAAAAAGGCAGTATGCTTCTGTCTGGCTCTCTCAGGAAGTTTTCCCATGGGGCCAAGTTTTCATGCTCTGGGGAAGCCCAGGCCATATCAGCTGCCAGATAGTTGAGTGAGGAAGGCTTCTAGATGACTCCAACGCCAGCTGCTATCAGATTACATACAACCATGCGAGAGACCCTGGGTGAGAACTACCTAGCTGAGTCCATTCAGCCCCCAGAATTGTGAGAGATGATGATACCTGATATTTGTGTTTTATGCTACTAAATTTGGGGTGGTTTGTTACACAGCAGTCACTAGAGCAGAGACCTCTGCTAGAAACACTGGAGAACATCCACTGGGATGGTCCACCATCTTCATGTTTGGCTGCTTCTCAAGCAGTGCCCATGGCATGTGTTTTTTCTAAATCCTCTGTTGACCAGGGCTCTTACAAAAGCTGCTCTTTGTCTCAGCATCCTGATGCTCTTGGAATCCTTGCAGTTACAAGAAATGTACAGACAACTTTCCAAAAATGGGCAAGCAAAGTTAAATCAATAAAGATACTACTAAATTCAAGCAAGAAGGAAAGTAGTACAAGTTAAAACAGTTGTTGAGGACAGTTAACCTTATTCTCTTTAAGCGCTTCCTGAATGTCAGTGGCTCATTCTAGATATTTGTTAGCCACATACATGCTGCTTAGTTAATATTCATTTTTGCTTATTGTCCTAGGAGCTGAAATGGGCTGTGTATAATTGTTTGGAGCTTAAGGTAAAGCAAAGAAAAAGGTTATTTTAGTGATGGTTCTAATAATTAATCCTTTAGATATTTTAAAATAAAAAATTTTCAGCAAAATACTGGATATTTGTTGTAGAAATTTTCAAAAATACGAGTAAAGCACAAAGGAGAAAACATCATTTGTTTTTTTTGGTATATATCATTCCAGACTCTTACTCTATGCCTATAGGTTCACGGGATGCTGTTATGTAATACCAGATCATGTTACTCCTCTGCTGAAAATCCTCCATGGATCCCATCTTACTCAAAGCCACAACTGAAGTCTTTACCATGACCTAAAAGACCCTATAACATCTGGAGTGTGTGCATGCATACACAGATGTATGCGTTCCAGTGGCTCTTTCTCTTTAAGTCGTTTCCCCCGCTCTTCCTCCTGTTCCCTTGTGGCCATATTGATCATTTAATGTTCGTAAAATACAGCAGGCAAGCCCCTGCACCAGAGCCTTTGCACTTGCTCATCTCTCTGCCTGTGACCTTCCTTCAGGTCTCACAAGCATCCTCTTCCACTTTTTTTTGCTTTGGTTCAGCTGTTGCCTTATCAGAGAGACTTTCCTTAACCATACAGTACAAAACAGGAATACCTTACCAGCCCATTGAGCTCCCCTCACCCTCACATCTCCTGTTTTCCTTACCCTGCCTTACTCTTTTTCTGTATCACATATTTGACGAATTTGGCCCATGAGCCTTAGTTTGCTGACTCGTGTTCTAGAAGATTTAGGTGTTATATTTAGTCTGTGATCCATTTCCAATTTTTTTTTTTTTTTTTTTTTTACTGTGGTACAAAGTATGGGTTGAGGCACTTTTTTTTTTTGTATATGAACAATTATTCTAGCACCACTTGTTTAAAAGGCTGTTCTTTGATTATATTGTGTCAAAAATCAATTATCTGTACATGTGTGGGTTTGTTTCTGGATTCTCTGTTCTGCCTGTTTCTGCCCTTCCCCTGTACTACACTATCTTGATTGCTGTAGCTTTGTGCTTTGTAGTAAGTTTTGAAATGAGGTAGTGTGAGTCTTCCAACTTTGTTCTTTTTTTTCACCAAATATTTTAGTTTTTCTAGTTCCTCCCTCCCTCCTTCCCCTCCTCTCTCCGTTCCTTACTTCCCTTTTATTACATTGGCTAGGATCTCCAGTGTGATGTGAATGAAAATGCTGAAAGCTGAGAACCTCGCTTGTTCTGGAACTTAAAGGGAAAGCCTTCAGTCTCACTACTAAGTTTACGTTAGCTTAGGTGTTTTGTAGATGCCATTTATAAAATTGAGGAAGTTGCCTTTTGTTCCTATTTCCTAAGACAATTTATCATGAATGGATATTGAATTTTGTCAAGTGCTTTTTCTCTCATCTGTTGAGATGATTATAAGGTTTTTCTTCTTTGATCTGCTAATATGATGAATTTCACTGATTTTTGAATGTTGAACCAACCTTTTATATATTTCTCAATTCAATTTGCTAATATTAGTTAAGGATTTTTGTTTGTTTGTTTTTGGGTTTTTTTCTTTCTATGGCCAGGAAGGATGTTGGTCTATAGTTTTCTTGCAGTATCTTTGCAGGATAATGGAGGTCTCATTAAAAGACGTTGAGACGTGTTCCTTCCTCTTTTATTTTCTGAAAGAGTTTGTGTAGAATGGTGTAAAATTTCCTTTGTGCTCCGCTTTAGCTGTATCCCACAAACTGTGATATGCTGGTTGAAAACAAGGTTGGTTGAAAACAAGGATGGGGGCAGACTATATTGGTAGTATAAATAACATTTATCACATTAGACTTGAGCCCACTGCTTGTCTCTCGAGGCAGACAGATTCCCTGAGTGAAGACAAAGAATTCTTCCAAAGCAGGCTGAAGAGTCTCTGAAGAGAACAGACTGACCATTGCCACCAGCATAGCGCCAGTATCTGTTCCCACTCCTAATGAGCTTATAATGTTTGTACAGTAATGATTTCAGCAGAAGTATTTTGTTGACTTGAGGTTAGGTTCCAATTTTTATAAGACTGAAGGGTTGGGGTTAATAAATGTGAGGAAAATTCAAATATCATAAAAGACCTGCCATCCGATGCATATAAAGTAACAGCTGTCACTTTAAATTCTTGTCAATGAGGTCAGGTTGGGGATGAAAATAATCTAGGAGTCAATCAGATGTAGAGCAGTAACTGGACTGAGAAGAACACACGAGGGGTTTTGCCTTTTCTTATACCACAGAGACAGTGGGAGAATGAAAATACAGCAGTGAGAATTGTGAAAGCATTCTGTGAAAACATTAGGTGATACCTAGGGGGCACCAAAGTACGGTAACAAATAAGATTAGCAGTAAAGAAGAAAATCTGAGATATCAGGAAATTAATCTTATTCCACCATGTTGGGTGGAGGCTGTCTACTTTGTCGTCATCTCTTTGATCTGAGGACCTTGGGTTGGCAGTCTTCATCTGAAGATCATCTGCTCCTAGAGGATTGTTAAGACCCGAGCTTAAGATCTCCTGGAAAGGTCTGTTTCATCAGGACTCAAAGGTATTGATAATTTTTTCTCATATTAAATCATTTTAAAAATTTCTATTATGATTTGTATGTTTTTGTTCTTTTAGCCCTAGTTTTGAAAATTAAAGAGAGCTCTCAAAATACTTTTAAGTTAGTTAAAATTCAAATTACCAAACAAATTATTTCTACTTTTCTTCCTTTTATAATGTGAAGAAGCAAATCACAAGTTACCTTGTAATCATTACAGGATACCCAAAAAACACTGAGTTGTAAAAGACACATTGGAAGTTTTAGTATTCTCAAATTGGGAAAGGCAAAAATAAAGAAGATTGACAAGGAGACAAGATAGAAACATAGTAAGAAGTATCTAACTGCAGTTTTTACAAGTTGACAATGTAAAAACAGCAGCAATAAGTGATGATTATAGGAAACTTTAACACAGTTTCTTCTTTTTGAAAAAATTATTTAAGAGTATGCCAAAAACACATAGATTTCACAATATTTTTATCTTTAAGAAGAAACTACTACCTGGGCACAAAATAAGTTGGGTCATTTTACAGAAAGAAAACCCTAATTTTAATTTGATTCTTGTGTTATATCACCCAAATAATGATTCACAGTGAAGGCTCTGTCTGCCTTTCGTTAATGCAACTTTCTAAAGCCTTCCTAAATATTTGTTAAGACATATGTAAACATGTAATTTAAAGTGTTAGTTCTCCTTTAAAATAGGATTACCTATTACATTGAATTTACCATCTTAGTAAAATGAACAGTTTCAATGATAAATGGTTAAACCATATTCATTATCTGATGTGTATGAGATGTATTATTTTGTTACTATACTATAATATAGTCTCAACCATTTTATTAGTTACTGCCTTAACCAAAATAACTCATTTTATTTTCCTCCAAACAACTAGAATACATAAAACCAAAAAGTGTTTAAATTTTTTTCTCCATGCATGGCTGCACATTTTGTATCTTTTACAGATTTTAAGATTTTGCAAAAATAAATATTTTCCAATGCATCTGCACTTACTCTTTAGTCATTCTATAATTTTAAAAATAGGAAACAAGCATAAATTTAAACCATATTACATGACCAGCATTTTGTATCTTTTTCTTAGAAATTGTCAAGGTATCCAAAGATTGTTTATTAATTTAGCTCAATTTAATATTATCCTAAGTTATTAACAAAGTTAACTATGGATTGGGAAGCTGCAATTTAAGTGTACACATTAAGTCTTTATAAGGTTTGTAGCATAATAAGAATTGCACATGACTAAATCAACTTGACCTAAAATGCAAGCGATTTAGAAAAGTTCAAATCATAAAAACGTTAAATCCAAGTCTTATACAAACCAGTACACTGCACTAAGATGATTTTTACGTGATGGTACATCAGTGAGAAGACCGAGAGCTGTTTTTAAACTGAAGTCATTCCAATTTGTCCAGAGGGATATGATCAGGAATATTACGTGAACTCTTTTCTAGTATTAACTCTTTATTTCTGATATACGATGAACCTCTGCATCCATAAACCAAAAATTTATATTATGTCAAAAGTTTTAACTTTCTGGCTTTTTGAATCTGATAGTCTAGCTTCTAATGCCATTACTCAAAACTAACAATTAACTTTTTTCTCTTGTATTAGTTTTAGCAAGAAAAAATTGAAAAGGCAATATGTGTAAAGCTTGAGACTTTAAAAAATTTTACTCGAATTTTATCTGGACTAGATGAATATGTGAGTAACAACAGATAACTTTTTGATTAATTTTTAAAAAATAATTCCTAGGGAAAAGAGATGGGGGAGGAGGGAGCCAGCTATAGGCAGATGAGATGGGAAAAGTTAATCTACTATCTGGTAATTATATAATTCTGAAAAGTATAATTTTATATTTATAGAAAGAGCTGTAGGATTTATAGTACAACCTGTGTCCATTTGAAAGGATTGTTTCTATCCTTCTGTCAGAGATAATCATCTTGTTGGGCCAAGAGAATCATTGGGATTTGGATGCTACAGTTTCCCTTGGGCCCCCTTTATGATCGCCTAGAGGCTTCTAGTTCTTCCTCTTTTTGGCTAGAATGGGAGAATTTTCCAGTGGTTTACAGTGTCAAGTTCTTGCATCTCCTGGACCCATCGATGGAAAGAAGTGCTTGAATGAGGTCAAGAAAGTTTGGAGTATATGGGCCAGGACAGGACTTGGGAAGTCCTTAATGATGGCACAATGATCTGAATATAACCTGGATTAGAAGTTGACATATTAGGGACTTCTTCATATAAAGGTTGCAATTTTAAGGGACTCTGAATTATTATGGATCATTCCGAAGATGGAAAAGGAGAGAAGAGAAAGGCAAGATAACAAACTGGAAAGTGCAGAACAGGGTTTAGGTGAATCCACAGGTGAGGCAGATTTTTAATTTTTTACATTTTATTGGTCTAGGGAAAGAGTCTTTTAGGGAAATTTTAGAATCTGGACTGTATTTAGAAGCCTCTCCTACCAATTTTAGCTATATTTTAAAGTAACTTTATACTCACAAAGAATTGCAAAAAATAGGACTGAGAATTCCTGTGTCTCTTCACCCAGAATTCCCCAGATGGCCCAGTGGTAAGACCTTATATAACCATAGTTCCTTATCAAAAACAAGAAGTTGACAGTGGTACAGTGCTTTTAACTAACTACAGACTTATTCAATTTTTACCAAGTTTTACACGCATTCTTTTTTTTTAAATGTATAGTTCTATGACATTTTATCACATATATAGATTCCTATACCTACCACAACAATCAGGATACACAACGTTCCCATTGCCACAAATAAATTCTCTCATGCTAATGTTTTTATAATCATACCTTCTCTATAGTTGTAACCACTGGCAACCACTGATCTGTTCTTTCTCACTATAATTTTGTCATTTCAAAATGGAAATTTATAATTTCTATAAATGGAATCATACAGTGTATAACCTTTTGAAATTGGCTTTTTTTACTCAGGATAATAGCCTTGAGATCCTTTCAATGTATTGCAGGTATCAATAGTTCCTTCCTTTTTATTGATGAGTAGTATTCCTTTTTATTGATGAGGAGTATTCCATTGTATGGATGTACCAAAGTTGATCCATTCACTTTTTGTAGGACATTTTTGATTGTTTCCAGAGTTCAGATTATGAATAAAGCTGCTGTAAACATTCATGTACAGATTTTTGTGTGGACAGATTTTTGTGTTTTCCTTTCTCTAGGATAAATACCCAGGAGTATGATTGCTGATTCTTATGGTAAGTCTATGTTTAACTTAATAAGACACTGCCAAACATTTTTCCAAAGTAGGTGTATCATTTCGTATTCCCACCAGCAATGTATGAGAGATCCAGTTGCTCTGTATCCTCACCAGCAGTTGGTATTGTGGATTTTTTCATGCCATTCTAGTAGGTTTCTAATTGAATTTTTTGTTTTCTACTCTTGTATTTAGAGAATTCCTTATATCTTATGAAAATAGGTCTCACATGAGAACTGTGAATTGCAAATGTATCTCCTAGTTCATATCTTATATTTTCATCCTCTTAACAGGGTCTTTCTCATAGCAAAAGGATTTGATATTGATAAAATTCAATTTGTTGGTATTTTTCTTTTATGATCATGATTTTGGTGTCATGGCTAAGAACTGTACCTAACCCATAAGATTCTTTCCTATGTTGTCTTTTAAAAGATTCATGATTTCACTTTTCACATTTATATCTATGATCCATCTTGAGTTAATTTTTGTGTCAGATGTGAGGTTTATGTTGAAGCCTAAAAATGTACAGTTATTCTAACACCATTTATTGAAAAGCCATTTTTTCTCCTTTGACTTGCTTTTGCCCTTCTGTCAAAATCTGTACTTGGTGGGTTATTTCTGGCACTCTTTTCTGTCCTGTCCTTCTACCAATACTACATTGTCTTTTTATATATATATATATATAAATTTTTAAAATATTTATTTATTTAGTTAGTTGCACCGGGTCTTAGTTTCAGCACATGGGCTCCTTAGTTGTGGCATGTGAACTCTTAGTTGTGGCATGCATGTGGGGTCTAGTTCCCTGGCCAGGGATTGAACCCGGGCCCCCTGCATTGGGAGCGTGGAGTCTTAACCACTGCACACCAGGAAAGTCCCCTTCTTTCTGAAATTTTTTGTTTTGTTTTTATATTTCCATATAAATTTAGAAAGCTTCTCTATGTCTACAAAAAATCCTTCTGAGATTTTGATAAAAATTGCATTAAGCCTGTAGATCAATTGGGGGAGACTTGACATCTTTAATGTGTTAAGTCATTTTTCAATCCATAAACACAGTAGATTTCTCTCTTTATTTAGGTCTTTAAAAATATATTCATCAGAGTCTTGTAATTTTCTTCATACTAATCCTGTGCATCTTTTGTTGGATTTAGACTGTAGCATTTCTCATTTTTTTGTGGAGCAATTGTAAGTGGTTTTGTGTTTTTAATTTCATTTTTGATATGTTTGTTGCTAGCATATAGAAATTCAATTGATTTTTGTGTGTGAATCTTGTATCTTGCAGACCTGTAAAGCTCAATTTTAAGTGCTTTCCTCTCTTCTGTTTCCTGGAAGAAATGGTGTAAAATTGCTGTTATTTATTCTTTCAGTGTTTGATACAATTAAGCAATGAAACCATCTGGCCCAGAGATTTCTTTATCAAAAGGTTTTATACTGTGGATTCAATTTTTTTAGTATTTACAAAACTATTCAGGTTATCTGTTTCATTTGGGGTGAGTTTGGAGAGCTGTAGCTTTTGAGGAATTTGTTGATTTTATCCAAGTTGTCGAATTTATGGGCATAGAGTTGTTTTCCCTTATTATCTTTTTAATGTCTGCTGAGTCTGTAGTGATATTTCTTCTTTCATTCATGATGTTGGTAATTTGTCTCATCTCTTTCTTGTAGATAGAAAAATACTTTTTTATCTATTGGGTCAATTTCCTTTAAATCGTGTATAGACTACTTACATTTAATGTAATTTTGGTATGTTAGGATTTAAGTCTGCTAGTTTGTATTCTCTTTGTTCTTTCTGTTTTTCATTGATCTTTCCTACCTTCTTATGAGTTACTTGAACATTTTTTTAGTATTCCATTTAAATTGATTTACAGTGTTAATAAGTGTATCTCTTTGTATAATTTTTAGGTGGTTATTGTACATTTGCATAAATAAGTTATATGTAGCAGTCTACCAGTATCTGCATTATGCCACTTCAAATGGAATGTAGAAACAGACCATTGGATAGTTGGGATTTTGTTTCCTTTTTGTGCTAAAGTGCCTGTCAGATGAATAACATTGTTTATGTCAGATTTCTCCAAAGTGACCATTGCAGTACCTAATTGTCCTTGATGAAATTATGCAACTTGGAAAGATGTGTACATGATTTAGCAATGTAACAGGTATCATGAAGGAAAAGGTATTTGGCCTGAAGGGAATGCAAACTTAGACTAAAAAGTTCTCATGAGGATTATTGCATTGATTATGTGCTTGTGCAACTGCATGTCTCCAGAATATGGTCATGGACCAGATTGCCAACTGAGGGCTGGTTTTAAAACAAGAAAGAAAAAAGCAGATCTAGGAAGACACAACTATAGAAAGGAAGTCTTAAAATATCTTGAAAGGTGACTGTTGTGGGTTGAATTGTTTGCCAAAAAGTTACGTTGAAGTCTAAACCCCAAGGTACCTGTGAATGTGAGATTATTTGGAAATAGGGTGAAGTTAAGATGGGGTCATACTGGGTTAGGATGGGCCCGAAATCCAATGGCTGGTGTCTTTATAAGGAGAGGGAGATTTGGAGACACACGAAGAGGAAAGTAGGCCATGTAATGACAGAGGCTGAGATTGGAGGGCTGCAGCTATAAGCTAAGGAAGACCAAAGATTGCAGCAACCACCAGAAGCTAAGAAGGATTCAAGTAACACAGTGACCCAAGGCAGAGTTTGTTCTAAGGATGCAGGGCTGATGAGATGAAATGTTCTGAACTTAGCAGCCATCAGAACCAGCCTCACTGACAATTTATCTGGTATGTGTCCCTCACTATAGGCTTTTCTCTTATAGAGGAGTAATTGTCAAGAAAGTGGGGACACAGTTTTTGAGGCACTAGCCTGCTGTGTTCCCCCCTTTGCCTGGCAAAGAATAAAGCCACCCTTTCTTTATCCTCCAAAAAAAAAAAAAAAAGTGGACAACTGGGCAGATAATAGGAATGCTGAGTTAAATGCTTAGCAGCCGAATTTTACCAAGGATCAGTACAAGATCAGAATTCCAAAGTCCCAAGAACCAAATATAAGGCTAACATTGAAGGGCTCAGCAAATTATTTGGAACTCACATTCAGCTGCAGTTGTCTTGGCAAGGACGGCCTTGAGACTGGAGATTCAAGGAGTTTGAGATTTCCACACTATTTCTAAGTCAAGCATGGTTTGTGTCAGGGAAGGGTCTAAGCCAGATCTCAGGAAGATCCACTGTTGTCAAAGCTCACCAGCCAGAGTCCACCATGAACAGAACTGAGGTCAAAGTGAGGTTTTTTTAGCTAGGTGAGGACCTGAGGGGCATCCTTTTAAGAGGTTTTGGACTTGTGATTCAAAGAAGGGTTAATAAAAGTGGAGGCTGGTAGTGATTTGGGTGCTGTCAGGAGCTTGGGGCTATTCAGTGATTGTGTACCTTGGTAATTTTATCTAGGAGTCAGTACACTTAAAGCAGAGCTAGAGTTACTGTTGGCAAAAAAAAAAAGAAAAGTCATGTCAGAAGCAGGAGGTATATAATTACTTTTGTGGCTTTGTCTGTCTCTTGTTTGAGACATGTTCACTGAGTGGTTGTGCTCTGTCTCAGTCCACTGTGTTCACAGAGCTGCCTTTTCTGATCATTGTTGACATATTGTGACCATTGTTTATATTTAGATGGGACTGTTTAGCCTTTCTATTAGTAGCCAAGGCTCTTTTTCCTTTTCTAGGGGCCTGGCCTGGAGACAGCATTTATCACTTCTGCCTACATTCCATTGGTTAGGACACAGTCATGTGGCTACACCTAAGAGGCTGGGAAGTAGATTTTAGCTGTGTGACAGAAGGAAATGTGAATTAAGTTTAGTAATTACATAACACTCTTTTTGTTGTTCTTCTTCTTTTAAAACAATATTTTCTCTCTTTATCCCCATTCCCACTCCCATAAGACATACACCTTATTATTTAATATGTGTCCTTCAGATCTACCTTCCATATATTTAGATTCTATAGATTTTTATGAATCTTTGAAAGATGCATAGGATTGCTTTGAGTGCATTCTTAAAATGTAAATAAATGTTCATTGTATATCATTCAATGATTATTATTGAAAATTAATGATTATTAACTTTTTACTGTGTTTTTGAGATCTGTGCTGCTACATAAAAATCTAATTTATATCTCCTGATTGCTTCAAAATATTACATTTTATTCATATTCATTTGACATTTTCTTATCATTTCACCAAGTACAAAACGTCAAAAGCTTTACTAACTTAATTTGTCATATTTATTCTTCCAGTTATAAAGCACCCCTTAGTGGCTTAAGATAATGACAGTCATTTTACTCACAGATCTGCAGTTTGGACTAGGATTGTCAGAGACAGCTCATCTCTGCTCCATGCAGTATTAGCTAGTGCTGGGAGCTTCTCAGCTGGTTGGGGCTGGAGTCAACTGAGTGCTCAGTCACATCTGGTGGTTGATGTTGACTGTTTGCTGGGGCTGTTTGCCGGAGCACCTACACATAGCATGTCCATGTAGCTGCTTGGCTTCCTCACAGTGTGGTGGCTTGGTTCCAAGGGCAGTTGTCTCAAGAGAGCAAGGCAGAAAGGAGTGCATGAGTTTCTTGTGACCTTGTCTCAAAGTCACGTAGAGTCACTTCCACTGTACATTCTTGGTTGAGGAGGACACAGAGGTCTTCCTAGGTTCACAGGTAGAAGGTGTAGACCCCACCACCCAATAGAAGAAACATCAATGTTACACAGTCCAAAAAAAAAAAAAGGCACGTGGAATGGGATATACTGTTGTATCCATCTTTAGGAAAGACAATCTGCCACATTTGTGAAAATTAAGAATCTGATTTGGATATAAAACATGATTTTGAGACTAATTAGCAAAGATTTTAACTGTAAAAATACAACTTTTTAATAGTCCAAATACACTCTTTCCTTTTGGACCAAGTACTAGACTGTGGCCGACAAACTCTTGCTCCCTGTATCCCTAGACTTCTTCTCTAAAGTTATCAATATCTTTCCCCCCGGTCCTTATTTTTCATGTGATCATTGTAACAGATGAGATCAGCCACTTCCTAGAACATGATTACAAAACCTATGCACACCTTCGGTGTCATAAAGAGAAAGTGATTTTTTTTTTTTCCTTCAGAAAATACATCTTATGAGAAAGAAATAGTAACTAGTTCTCAGGCTTTCTCCTTTTGTTTTGTGCTGCTGACCAGAGGATCTTTTATGTGCTGGATATTCTGATTCGATTCGATGCCCTCAATACACAATGTGACTATTCTGAAAGCTTATTGTTTCCATCACTAGAAAGTAGATCCATAATTTTTGTGGTTCTCATGCTTTTTTCTCCAACCTGTTCTCTCCTGAGACTCCATTAAACATGATGGTGCTTGAGGAAAGCACTGCCAAAATAGCTGTCTGCTTTTCTCTTTTTAAATTTTGTTTTGTTTTTGTTTTTTGCGGTACGTAGGCCTCTCACTGTTGTGGCCTCTCCCGCTGCGGAGCACAGGCTCCGGACGCGCAGGCTCAGCGGCCATGGCTCACGGGCCCAGCCGCTCCGCGGCATGTGGGATCCTCCCGGACCGGGGCACGAACCTGTGTCCCCTGCATCGGCAGGTGGACTCTCAACCACTGCGCCACCAGGGAAGCCCTGTCTGCTTTTCTTAAGGTGATAGGATGTGAGGAGAATGGGGAAGTGTTCTAGCAATCAGTAGGCCTAGGAGAGGTTGTAATTGAGTTCACCTAGGCCTATCAAGTCTTGATTTCTATACATCATTTTAGCCATATCCCTCAAAATCCAGAAAGACTGTAGCCAGGTAGATGATAATGCATAGCATAGCAGTGCTTCCCTTTTAGATAAAGTTTTCACCAAAGCAGAAAATCACAGGTAAAACAGTAAGGTGGGCCAATCAAGTCCATCCCTCTTTCTTCTTGAATCTCTAGGCCAAGATGAGATCGGTCTTGGGCTTTTGTTTTCCCTCATTTGTTTGTTTAGTGGAAATTTTCAAATGTATACAAAAGTAATGAGAATACAATAGTGAACTCCCATGTACCCATCCCCTGACTTTAGCAATTATCAGCCCAAGGCCAATCCTGCAATGTATGTTCTCCACCTTCCTTCCCCAAATGTATTTTAAATGCATTATTTTAAAGCAAAACCTTGATACAGTTTCATCTGTTAAGTACTCAATATGTATGTGTAAAAGGTAGAGACTCTTTATAACCACAATAACATTATCACACATTTAAAAATAAGCAATTCTGGAGGCTGTTGAAACATGCAAAAGGTGTATTTGTAATCGAGGAGCATGAAGCAAAGTTACATAACATGAAAAAGGAAGTTTTAGTTTCCAAAGTCCTGGAAGAGGTTCCAGTTCAGCAGGTCTGTCTGACGTTGAGAGCTACACCCGGTCTTTCTGTCCTTCTAATAAATCCCCTCCTTTTGTGATAAGACTGATTTGTTAGACTTTCATGATTTACACTTGGAACTGTCACGACAGTCCTCCTGCTATGTAGATACCTTAATGTTGCTCTTTATTTCTCTCCATATTCTTTGATTTCTCACACTACTCAATTTAGTTATAATAATAATGCCATCAGCTCCCATTTATTGAATGCCTATCACGTGCCAGACACTCTACCAAATACTTGACATTTAAACCTCACAACAACCCACTGAGGACGGTAATTTCCCTATTTTGTAGAGGAAGAAATAAGAATTTACATGGATTAGGTCATTTGCTCAGGTTACACAGTTAATAAGAACCAAAATCCTACCCAGATCTTTCTACTCCTCAGTCTGTTTTCCCACTCTGCCATGCTGGACCTGACAGGCATGATTTTTGTTTCCTAAAAATCCAATACAGTTCTATAGCATCAAGCTGTGAGTTGTTCATCAAACCGTTTTCTCCTATTGCTAGGCACATGACTAGACTCCTTCACTGCAGTTAGGCTTGGCCACATGGTTGAGTTCTACCTATAAAAGGTGAACAGAAGAGTTATGCCCTATTTCTTGGCCAGGCCCAATAAAATTTCCCATTTGCTGTCCTCTATGCTCTGCTTCTGCTATTTAGTTTATGGTGCCTAAAGTGACCTTGGAAGCCACATGTTGACGATGGCAAAAACTGACAGCCTGGGTCCCTGACAGAGGCCCCTGCCACCAATCTCAAATCTCCTTGAACTATTTATATGAGCAGGAGATAAACTTCTGTTGTATTTAAGCCATTATGTATTTAGGGGTCTATTTATTACAGTAGTTAGCCTTCCTTAATTTTTATGTACTATTTCAATTATGCTTTCCCGGGTAACAAACACCTCAAAATTTTAGTGGCTTAAAACCACAGTCTTAACTCATGATTCTGTGAATCAGAAACTTAGGCTCTTGCCTATACTTGTTCATGCAACTACAATCAGCAGGTGGGTCAGCTGGGGGCTGACTGGTCTAGCATTGCCTGCCTCACATGCCTGGAGATAAGAATGGCTGCTGGCTGGACCACGTGTCTCCAGCAGGTTTGCCTGGGGTTATTCACGTGGTAGTGGAAGTGTTCTCTGCAGCAAGAGCGGGCAAGCCCCGATCTGCAAGTACTTTTCAGGCTTCTGCTTGCGTGTGTTTGCCAGTGTACCATTATCCAATGCAAGTCACAGAGGTAGAGGGAAATGTAATTTATTAAGGAGCATTTACTGCAGCACTCTCCCATATATACTAACAGTACTAATGCACAAATTAGGCAAATCGTTCACATATGTACAACAGCTCAGTCGCATATTTGACAATAGAGTGCAGCTTTTTTTTTTTTTTCTATTAATTTTTGGCTGTGCTGGGTCTTCATTGCTGTGCGCGGGCTTTCTCTAGTTGCGACGAGTGGGGGGCTACTCTAAGTTGCGGTGCAAGGACTTCTCATTGCTGTGGCTTCTCTTGTTGAGGAGCACGGGCTCTAGGCACGCGGGCTTCAGTAGTTGTGGCGCACAGGCTTAGTTGCTCCGCGGCATGTGAGATCTTCCCGGGCCAGGGCTCGAACCCATGTCCCCTGCATTGGCAGGCGGATTCTTAACCACTGTGCCACCAGGGAAGCCCTAGAGTGCAGCTTTAAGGCTGTTTTCATAACCCTTGAATCAAGTTGTAATATCGGGGTTGGTTTTAATAAAAATTATATTGATTTTGTTTTAAAATTACATTTCAGGTTTATATATAAGAAGTGAAATATTTACCAATACATGATAAATTCATAGCATTGGCACTATAACAGAGATGTTGTAGCTTATGGCCTAAATTTACCTGAGGTTTAATGAATCCAATTTATCAAGATCCTATGGATTTGTAGCCAAATCCATACTTTAAAACAGTCTTTAAAGGGTTAGTTTCACCCTTATTTAGAGTAACTTGTAAGAAAATGATTAAGTTCTAAGTTCAGTACTTCTTCACTTTCCTTAACTTTTCCTTTATTAGGCCACATTTAACCACCTGTAAGGGCAGAATGCTTTCCTCCACTGCTCAGGGCAAAGTACTCTGCAGTGCCTTACCTCCACAATGCTATTGATATGGTGGTTAAAGGCCTGAGTTCTGGAGCCAGAATGTGCAGGTTCACATCCTGTCATTTCTGCTTGTTGTGTGACCCTGGGCAAGTTAACTACTCGGTACCTCAGTTTCTTCACCTATAAAATGGGAATAATTACCACAACCTAACTCATAGGGCTGTTGTGAGGATTAAATGAGATAAAGTATCTAAAAAAGCCCTTAGTTCAGAGCCTAACCCAGGTTATAAGAGGTCATACTGATTTTCTTTTTAAATTTCAGCTTTCTTGAGGTATAATGGACAATTTTATTTTTAACTACTCTTCAGACCTGTATGTGAGAATGAAATATTTACAAATACATTATAGACTTAGGTTTGTAGGAGATTGCCTGTTTTCTTAGGAGATGCATGCTAAAATATTGAGATAAAGTCTCATTTGAAAGTTGTATAGCAACTTTCAAATGCTATACAAAAAGAAAAAATATGTGGAAAATATAGAACGTTAAATATGGTGCCATGTTAATACTTGTTAATATATGTAGGATATGAATGTTCATTGTATTATGTCAAGTTTTCTGTAGGTTTGAAATCTTTCGTAATAAAACTTGGAGGGAGGATGGAAATACTTTCCCCAGTTCTCTCAGTGTCTCATTTTTCTTTTCATTTCTTCTTCCTCCCTCTGTTATCTCCCCCAAATTGTCTCTCATATCTCTCCCTTGCAGGGCCCCTTGTCTCTCCTCATCTACAGGTTATCTCTTTATTATGTACGTGTTAATAGCCGCAGCTTAGTGTAAGTGGTTAAACATACAAACTCTGGAGCCGGACTGTCTGTTAGAGTATCTGCCATCTCACTTATTGTGCGACCTTGGGCAAGTTACTTTAAACTCTCTGTAGCTCACTTTCCTCCTGTGGTTATCGTAAGGAGTAAAGAAACAATGAGTATCTATAAATGATTAGAAGAGGGTCTGGTATATTGTCAGCCTCTGTAGGAATTTGCCATAATGATAATAATAATCTCTTGGTGTCCCTCACGTCTTTCCTTCTGTTCAGTGGTGATAGGCCCTGGAGCCGTCCTCCTGAGGAGAGGGAGTTGGGAGAAGACTGCAAATGCTTCTTACTTAATACCTTTTTTTTTTTTTTTTTCCCTGAACACAAAAGGAATTGAAGTGGGCAAAAATCCTCCTGAAAAATGTTTCCACGTTTAGAATAAATATGTTCTACTCTGTTTTTGCTTTCTGATTTCCCCCTGAAAAGATAATTATTTAACAGTAAAACCTTGCATTAACCCTGGACGTTGGTAGTGGCATCAACACCTTACCCTTAACCTCACAGGCCCATCTAGTCTGCACTGTCTTCTCCTTTCTCACTCTTGAAATGGCACAGCCCTTCTTCCTGTACGAAGGTCAGCCTCTCACCTGTGCTGGAGATCCCAGCCTCCTCATCTTCTGAGGAACCTTGCATTCTCATTTACTCCTTCTCTCTTCTGTACTCACCTCTCCCTCCCAATTACGTCTTTTCCATGAACATTTAACTCCTTCTCATCTTAAGTTGGACGAGGGAACCCTCCCTAGATTCCATCTCCCCTTTGAGCTACTGTCTTATCTTTTCTGCTTCACATGATATTTCTTGAAAGAGATTCTCATTTTCCAGTTACTTCTCAGCCCACTCCAGTGGCTTCCCTGCTGTCAGTTTAACAAAACAGCTGTTACTAAGGTGAGCCATAAACTGTATGTCACTAAATCCTCGGGCATTTTTTAGGACTAACGTTATTACTTTGACTTACAAAAACATTCAGCAGTTCGACTGTAATCTCCTTATTGAAACCTCTTTATTCACCATTGGCTGTTTGTTGTTCTGTGAATAATAAAGTACTGTGTCTCTGACCCAGGAGTCTCAGGTCTCATGCTAGCATCCATGAAACAGTGTCTGACTTATTAAATAACTTGTGAGTGGACTAAAATACAGTCCCAGACTTGACACTAACCATCGTATTCCTAGCAGCCCACAGTGCCTGGCATGAAGTAGGTGTTCAGTATTTATTTGTGAGATGGCTGGATGGACGGATGGACTTTCTCAGCTCTGCCAAAACATTGCAGGGATAAGACCTTTCAGAAGAGCCAACCAGGTTCTGGGATTGTGAGGGAGACAGCTGAGAGAACGCGAACATTAATTTGATCTGAGGTTTCTCTGGGTTTATGTGTCTAATTGGAGAGTATTTTGATCAGCCAGCTTCTCTTCTGAAATGTAAACCATCTGACAGAGGTAATCCTATTAATTCCATTTTATTCTGAATTAGTTGAGTTGGCGTAATGTTCTAATATTTAGCTGAGTGTAGCGGTGGTGCGTGGGGAGGGCTGATGTGGGAGGTCGGCAGCCTGTGGTGGGCAGAGGCCTGGGTTCTCTTTCGAAGGGGGAATTCTGGATATTCCTGGGTTTCTTAGAGAGGGTGTGCAGGTGGGGGAACCAGGAAGTGAGAGAGAGAAGTGGGATAACAGCAAAGGCACGCTTGCTCAGCCTCAAGATCTGCCCGAAGCCTGCTGTCGGTCGCTGTGGACACACCATAGAAGTTCATCTCTGAAGCTGCTGGTGCCAGAGTGCTTCAGACTTTAACTGTCCCTGTAAGGATGGACTGTTCCCCTTTTACAAACAGCATTTTTTAAAGTAACCTAAGCAAAGTTTTACATAGGATAAAATTGTTTTCAGGACAGATAAAAAGAGTGAAAAGAATGCATGAGAATATTAAATGTACAACTATTAAGATTTCTAGAATTAGAAACTGAATAATTGTGTAGAAAGGCAAACAGCCTTTAGGGTGACAGAGGGGTTCTTGGAGTTGACAAGAGTGACAAGAATTATCTAGGGTTTGACTCTCAACAGGAGGGATATCACCCCAAGGGGGTAAAAATTGGTTCTTGGGGGACAAAAAACGGCCTGCATGGCCAGGGTACCTAAACAGAAATACAGTATATTTGTGGTATTAGAATTTCATGGTGGCAAAGGGCTTTAGGTAAATATGTCTTAAAAGTCTCCTTACAGGGCGGTAACAAAAAAAAAAGTTGAGAAACACTGGACCTGTTGATTCAAATGGAAGGATTTTGTTGATCACCAGTGGGTCCCCCTGGGAAGACGAACTGGAAATGTGTGTTGACTCAGCAGAAGGAAAAAGATCTCACATGTTGTCTAGTGAGTATCCACTGGGAGATCTAAAAGCAGCGGTGGGCAGCTGGGCCGTCCCCCAGAGCTGCTCAGTAGGTGATGAGCTTCTGGCCCCATACAGATTCAGTGCCCAGGAGGCCAGGCTGATGGCCTCAGACACACGCAGCCAGTTCCTGGACACGGCAATAGGACAGTATGAATTGGGTGGGAGTTCGGATTCCAGTAGTTAAACCACCCACCTTCCACCCTCCCGATTTGTTTTGCTGTGTTCTGTTCTTAGCTACCTCCCTCCCTACTCTTCTCTCCTGCTACCTCTCAAGACTCCCATTATTCATTTCTGCTGCAGGCAGGGGGATCAGTAGCAATGTTGAATGAAAAGAATGCTAGACACAGAACCACATGCTGACATCAAAGAAAGAAGTGACCTTCAGCCATACAATTTTAGTGTGGAAAGCCAGATAGTACACTCTTAACATCTGTGAAATCAGATTAAAATGCAAGTAGACTTTTAGCTTTCCTAATCCCTGCTTCTGAATAGGACCTGGACATGCAGGTCCTTAACAAAATAAAAATGAAGACAATATCAGGTATAGGGAATGGTTAGTTCTTACCCCACAGGTATTTGGCCTTGGAAATGGCTTCTGGTCTCTCAGCAGCATATAAGTCTAGACTTTGCTATGAGTTCGAAAATGGCAGTGTTGTTTCAGAGGGGCTCCTAAGTGTGGGAAGGATGGCCTAGCACAGTCTCCTCTTTTGCCCTATCCCTGATGCTCATTAAGGTCATGCTAGAAGGGAAAGGTCTGATTAGATAACCAACGTTGCTACTTCTGGAGCTCTACTACATGTCAGGCACTGTTTTAAGTGCTTTACATATATTAATTACTTCTCATAACCAAACAACCCTGCAAAGGGCGCACTATTATTACAGATGGTAAGCTCAGGCACAGGAAAGCCAAGTCACTTGTCCAAGGTCACACAAATTCTGGTACCACTGGAATTTGAACCCAGATCTTCAGTACCCACAGAGCTTGCTGTAACTCTGCTGTTTATATGCCTTGGGGCCAACTCTCCCTAACTTAACACTGTCTTTGAAGTCATGGATGAATGGGCTTACAATGAAGTTGCTCTTAACACCATGTACTTGGGATTTTTATGTAAGTAGAACATTGGGTCAGTCATCAGGCCTCCTAAGCAGTTGAATCCTTTAGGCCACTTACATAATGGACTAACTGCTGGATACGTGCTGCCCTCTTGTGATGAAAATAATCCCAATACGACCTTCTCGAGCTCTCCAGAATGCACCTACTTCCTTTAGTCCAGTCCCATGGTTGGGGGTAGAAGATACGTGGGCTCTGAAAATCCAGACTCTTGTGTCACCTGACGTTTTCCAGGGTGTTCCTAGCCTTGTGACTCTGTCAGTGAGGCTTGTAAACGTGATTCCAGAGTCTGTAAATTTTAGCACCATTAATACAGAAGAGACCAGGCTTCCCAAAGGGGCACTAAAGAGACCCCACCTGTGTCCTTGGGGGGAGAGTTCATTTTGTTTAACTTGCCCTAGTGAATTGGGATCAGGTTTAAGAGGCTTGGCAGAAAAAAGGTCAGTTGGAGAATGAACTGAAGGTCACAAACTATCAGAACAGAGGGAAAATAAAGCCAGCAGAAGGCCTGTGTTCGGGTTCTTGCCGTAGTGATAATACAGCGTGTGGCCTTGGGCAAGTCGCTTTGCTCTCTGACGCCAGTGTCTGCGCTGGCAGGGTAAGAGGGGTGAACTAAGTGAGCTCAAAATCTTAGATATTACCAGGTCCAACCTTCTGCATTTGCCAAAATCCCTTTCCTAAAGGGTGTTGCTTCACCACCACCACCCCCATTTTTATAGGCATCCTCATTAGTAAAACAAGATACATATCCACACTCACTAGTTCTCAGTTTCCTCACTCGGGAAGTAACCCCTACTGGACAGGGTTGTTGGGAAGAACCAGTTTCCATTTGACACAGTGCTAATGGGTTCAGTCAGACTGGGTTTGTTTAGGCAAAGACACACGCACACATACAAATGCTTAAAATCAAGGAAGACTGATTTTGAAGATACACCTACCCAGTTATAAGTGACTATCTTCACAGTGCCACTTGAAAACATGCTGATTTATGGGTTACTCATTATTCCCTGCAGCTGTAGTTATTACCAGCGCCTGCCTGTGGCTGTAACACATCTATGTGTGTGGGCAGTGCCTGGGTACCATCTAGGGTGAACGGTCCAGGGCAGGGAGTCTCATTCGTATTCAAAGAAGACATGACATTGTTCTGTAACTTCCACCTGCTTCCAAACCATTTATTAGACTCCTATACTTGACGGGTTCACGTAGATTGGAAAAAAAAAAAATTCATAGCAAGAATCTTTGACTTGCTAATCCCGCTGCAAAGAAATAATCCTAAAGAACTTTCTACTTCCATAGAAATGTCTGTAAGAATCACCACAACCACCACAGCCAGTCTGGAAACCTGAATGTCCATCTAACACTTGGAACATAATTGAGCAGATTATCAAACCAATAGAATACAAATGATAATTATAAAGGTTAACAATGTGGGAAAATGATTGAAAGAAATTGCAGGTGTACACTGTGATTATAACTATGTAAAAAGATGTCAAAATAGTCAACCTTAAAAAAGAAATTCTGACATGGATGAACTTTGAGGACATCATGCTAAGTGAAATAAGCCAGTCATAAGAAGACAAACACTGTATGGCTTCACTTATATGAGGGACCTGGGATAGTCAGAATCATAGAGAAAGTAAGTACAAGGGTGGTTGCCAGGGGCTTGGGGGATGGGGAAATGGGGAATTATTGTTTAATGAGTATAGAATTTTGGTTTTACAAGAAGAGTAATTCTGGAGATCGGCGTTGGTGATGGTTACACAACATATGGATGTGTTTATACCACTGAAATGTACACTTAAAAATGATTAAGATGGTAAATTGTATATTATGTGTATTTTACCACAACAAAAAAGTCTCCGAGTAGGCAAAATATGGAAAAATAGCATGCAAAAATAAGTAGCTGTGTTAGCATTGTGTTATTATAAGCGTTATTTGAATCTTTTCCTTTAACATTGTGATACTGCTTTTGCAACACAAATGTGACAGAAAAAGTCAAGGAAAAAAATTCGAGTTATTTCGATATTTGTTATTTGCCCAAAAAAGCACCTGAGTAGTCTTGGGGAAAATCAGAAACTTAACATCCTTGAACTTATTTTATAATTTACTATTGTTTAAAATCTTTTTTTTTTTTTTCATTACAGATCATCGGGGGCCTGTAATCTTTTCAGTACTTAGTGCTTCTAAAAGTTTTAAGCTGGTCTTGGGTGCAGTTAATTCAGTTTTAAGTGAGAATCACGCTGGGATGGCCCCTGGGCCCTGCAGCTCTGCTGCCAGCCCATCTGTGTGGTAACATGAGCTTTGTCCTCCTTACCAGCTAATTCCACTTTCATTAAAATTCCTCTCTGTGGACCTGGGATAATGGTCATGGTTCTGCCTTTCAGCTCCAGAGCAAGGATTTTTTTTTTTCCTGTAAGTGAGCAATTGTTACTGGAAATAGATGTGTGTAACACCTGGAAGTGGATGAAAACACCAGTGAGCCAAATGCTCCTTCCCAGTTGGGCAGCTGAAAGGGACACCTGGCAAAGGCTGGAGAGCCTGGCTTTGTGCAGTGGTGCCGGCTCCTGCTCTGCTCTTACTGTGCAGTGAAGACCTGGATGTGCCTCCCTCTGTTCAGTGAGTGACAAATGGTAGGGCTCTTTGGTAAGAATGATGACAACTAACAGCTATGCTTTTCACTGACAGAGCCAGGATATTGCAGGAAGCTTGATGTTGAATGTTTTTAGACTTGACTTTGAGAACTTCCAGTCCCATATTTGACCTTGTTGGGAAGTTCCCTAAGCCTAAGAGTGTAAAGAGGACGCCTGGGGGTGCCATTGTGAGCAGAAATGAGAAACGTTGGTTTAATGCTATTGTATATTGAGCACTGACCCTGCACTGGGCATTGTGCTAACTGCTTTCCACGCTTCAGCTCATTTAATCCTCACAGCAACCCTGGGAGTCAGTACTCTGGGATTCCTGTTTTTCAAGGAGGAAATTGAGATTCTGACAGTCTTAAAATGTGACCCAAAGCCCCACAGTGATTTGACATGGCTTATTTTAATAAGTTCCAAATCAGCAAGGACAAGCCATAAATGTAGTTCTGAAATACAGGAGCTATAGTTTCTCTCCCTAAATCAACTCAGTTCCTGTGGAAAGAAAGAGTCATATCTTAAGTTTGTGGAATTCCTTTATTTCCCCAAATTTTCTGTTATCTTTTTCTTAATTAGGAAAAGTCTCCACTTCTCTGCACAGAAGCTCACCTGTGGGTAATGGAGAACTTTAGTGAATTAGGAGCCTGATTTTACTTTTATAAGAAAAATAGAAAATCTATCATTCACCATCTAAAAGACTAAAGTATTTCCAAGTTAGAATTTAAGCCAATAACACACAAATTCAGTTTCCCTTAGAGGCAGCAGTTTTAATTTTGGTAGTCTCTAAAAGCAGTAATATTTGGTAGTTTCTGGATACATTTTAGACTCTCAAAAGTTTAGTTTTAGCAGCTTAATAAAGTATGAATTTGTCAGCTGAGAAGTGTGCTTCTCTCACTCGGCAAGCCTGAAGTCTGAAGCACCCTTGACCAGTGCTCATTCCTTTGTGCTTTCTGGGCATATCTGCTGCCCAGAATCTCTGGTAGAGAGTTGCTGCCTCAGGGGCTATTAGGCAAATACCCTAATCTGGGGGTGTGGGCAGAGTGGGTAGGAGCCGCCAAAGCAGTGCCTTAGGGGAATGGCCCCCATGTGCTGAGTGACTGTCACAGGATTTTCCCCCTAACTTTCAGGACCAACTTCCTGAATTGTACCCTTCCTAACTGGGGCTGCTGTATAAAGTCAGGCTGGACTTCTGAGAACTCCAAGGTACTGCTGGAGGGCCCCCTCACCCCTGCCCCTCTCATGCTTGGCCCCTGTCAGCTCGGTGCCTCTTGCCACAGCGGGTCCAGGCCCACCTCTGTCCTCCCCTCGGCAGTGAACAGCCGAGGAAGATAGTGGACGTCAAACCCGGCCTGCCAGGGCCCATCATGGCACGGTGCTGAGGGATGAGGTTCGGCCATGCCAGCGTACCCTGGCCCCAGCCACTGGGGACTCAAGTTACTCCCTCTGAGAAGCCACCGGTGTGGATCGAGTGGTCAAATGGAGAGGCCTCAGATGCTTCCTCTGCTTTTTTCGGTCCCTTGGTGGGTAGAGAGGCCTGCGAAGGATCACACTGAGGATGCCTCTTGCCTTCCCTCGTCAGGCTCTCCTCGTAGCACGTCACCCCAGGGCCCCACCCCATGCAGTAAGTGCCTCTGAAGGGGTCACAGTGTGCTTGCCAGGCCGAGTCCCTTTTTAAAATCCCAGGCTCAGGCAGTTAGAAAAAATGAGTGTTTTCAGTATTTTACTAACAAATGAATTGGCAAAAGAACAAGTTCTCTGGTGAAACCTCCTTTCCCCCACTTAGCATCCACCAGGTGCCCGCCATGGTGGCAGGGGTCTGACGTGCTTGCTGGGTTCTCAGCGGCTTGCCTTGCCTCCAACTCAGTCACTCGCACAACTGCTCGAGGGCAGGAAGAGACTTCCCTTCCTCAAAAGGGTAGGAGAGAGAGAGAGAGAAGCTCCTGTTTGGATGCCGGAGCCACATGGGCAAGCCAGGCCTTATTCCTTTTGAAGGACGGCGCTGATTCTTCTTCCTGGGACAGAGAACCTCTGCCCACAGCATCAGTCTTCCGAAGGTCAGCCCCGACCCACGAAAGCCCTGAGTGGAGCCTCAGCATTACGAAGGCATTGTCCTGTCCCTCAGACTGGCTAAGAGGAGGGCATCCTGCGATCTTTGTCAGCAGACGGTGAGACTCCAGGACTAAGACGTAAGCCCATGGCGGGTCCTTCCTTTGGCACCAAGTCCCTACAGAACCTTGGATGAGTCAGATCCCCACACTGTACCCCCCCCCTCAGTATCCACAGCTCTGAAGTGGGAATGATATCAACACATGGGGAAGTACTGAGGAGGAAGAGAACATTGCAGGTAAAACACTTTTGTTCGTTGAGCACCTTTTCCCCAAGAAACATGGCACCAACTTTGCACCATGTCCCCAACTCTTCATTGAATGCGGCAGTGACCGACTCACTCTCCCTGGTCTTTGGGCAGGCGTTTCTATGAGCTCAAAGTCTCATTCCTCTAATTTCAGATTAAAATAATCATGCATTAACATCTCTTCAGAGTATGTTTACAGTCACTAAAACAGCTCATACTTTTCCTGCAGAATTGTAACAGCTACTCAGGGACTCTGCCAATCAGAGTGCCCGCACAGAGCTCGTTTTGCACCACGAAGGCAGGAATCCTGGAAGCTCCACCTCGGCAGACGCTGGATGTTTCAGACATCCAAGACAGGCAACTGCACAGAGTCACCCCCATGGCCAAGATCCACCCACAGAAAAAAATCCCCTCAGAAACAGACAATCCGCTTCTCGTCTTCAAAGACTTTGGCCTCCTCTGGCTTTATCAAGTTTCCGTTTAAGCTGTTGGAGAAAAACAAAGAACACAAGTAAGTGTGAGAGACTACTGTATGCTCCTTCCCATTATGTGTTCCTAACACACTCTTGTGCTTCACACAACCCTGAAATTAAGGAACAGAATCTGTCCAACACTTGTTTTTACTTTTTTCTTTTTTAAAATTGAAGTATAGTTGATTTATAGTATTGTGTTAATTTCAGGTGTATAGCATGGTGATTCAGTATTTCTGCAGATAATATTCTGTTACAGGTTATTACAAGATAATGGATATAATTCCTTGTGCTATACAGGATATTCTTGTTTGTCTATTTTATATATAGTAATTTGTATCTGTTAATCCCATACCCCTGATTTGTCCCTCTCCCCTTTGGTAACTACAAGTTTATTTTCTATATCTGTGAGTCTATTTCTGTTTTGCATATACAAGCATTTGTATTATTTTTAGATTCCACATGTAACTGATATATAGTATTTGTTTTTCTTCTTCTGACTTATTTCAATTAGCATAATTTTCTCTAGATCCATCCACGTTGCTGTAAATTGTAATATTTCATTCTTTTTTATGGCTGAGTAATATTCCAGTGTGTGTGTGTGTGTGTGTGTGTGTGTGTGTGTGTGTATCACATATTAATCCAATCATCTGTCGATGGGCACTTGGGTTGCTTCCCTGTCTTGGCTATTGTAAATAGTGCTGTTTTGAACACCGAGGTGCATGTATCTTTCCAAATTGGTGTTTTAGTTTTTTGTGGATATATACCCAGGAATGGAATTGCTAGATCATATGGTAGTTCTATTGTTAGTTTTTTAAGGAACCTCCATACTGTTTTCCATAGTGGTTGCACCAATTTACATTCCCACCAGCAGTGTACAAGGGTTCCCTTTTTTCTATATCCTTTCCAGCATTATTTGTAGACTTTTTGATGATAGCTATTCTAACAGGCGTGAAGTGATACCTCATTGTGGTTTTGATTTGCATTTTCTAATAATTAGCGATGTTGAGCACCTTTTCATGTGCCTGTTGGCCATCTGTAAGTCTTCTGTGGTAAAATACCTATTCAGATCGTATACCCATTTTTTAATTGGGCTTTTTCTTTTATGTTAAATTGTATGAGCTGTTTGTATATTCTGGACATTAACCCCTTGTTGATTGCATCATTTGCAAATGTTTTCTCCCATTATGTAGGTTGTCTTTTCATTTTTTCGATGGTTTCCTTTATGGTGCAAAAGCTTTTAAGTTTAATTAGGTCCCATTTGTTTATTTTTGCTTTTATTCCTTTTGCCTTAGGAGACTGACCCAAGAAAAAATATTGCTATGATTGATGTTAAAGAGTGTTCCCGCTATGTTCTCTCCTAGGAACTTTATGGTTTCCAGTCTTACATTTAGGTCTCTAAGCCATTTTGAGTTTATTTTTGTATATGATGGGAGGGAATGTTCTCATTGTTTTACATGTAGCTGACCAGTTTTATCAGCATCACTTGTTGAAGACATTGTCTTTTCTCCATTGTACTGTATATTCTTACCTCCTTTGTTGTAGATTAATTTACCATAGGTGCATGGGTTTATTTCTGGGCTCTGTATTCTGTTCCACTGATCTGTTTGTTTTTGTGCTGATACCGTGCTGTTTTGATTACTGTGGCTTTGTAGTATAGTGTGAAGTCCAGGAGGGTCAGACCTCCAAATTTGTTCTTTTTTCTCAGGATTGCTTTGGCAATTCAGGGTCTACTGTGGTTCCATATAAATTTTAGGATTATTTGTTTTAGTTCTGTGAAAAATATCGTGGGTATTTTTACAGGTATTGTATTAAATCCGTAGATTGCTTTGGGCAGTATGGCCATTTTAATATTTATTCTTCCAATCCAAGAGCATGGGATATCTTTCCATTTGTTTGAATCACCTTCAATTTCCATCATCAGTGTTCTATAGAGTATAGGTCTTGCACCTCCTTGGTTAAGTTTATTCCTAGGTATTTTATTTTTCTGACATGATATTTTTTTTTTTTTTTTTTTTTGCGGTACGCGGGCCTCTCACTGTTGTGGCCTCTCCCGTTGCAGAGCACAGGCTCCGGACGCACAGGCTCAGGGCCATGGGTCACGGGCCCAGCCACTCCGCGGCATGTGGGATCTTCCCAGACCGGGGCACAAACCCGTGTCCCCTGCATCGGCAGGCGGACTCTCAACCACTGCGCCACCAGGGAAGCCCTCTGACATGATTTTAAATGGGATTTCTAAAACTTTTCTCTTTCTAATATTTCATCATCAGTGTTACAGAAACACAACCTATTTCTATATATTAATCTTGTATACTTCCACCTTGCTGAATTCATTTAGTAGTTGTAAGTTTTTGTGGGGAGACTTCAGGGTTTTCTATATAGTATCATGTCATCTGCAAATAGTGACAATTTTACCTCTTCCCTTTCAATTTGGATACCTTTTATTTCTTTTTTTTTGTCTGAGTGATGTGGCTAGGACTTCCAATGCTATTTTAAATCAAAGTGGTGAGAGTGGACATCTTTGTCTTGTTCCTGAATTTAGCAGAAAGGCTTTCAGCTTTTCACCATTGAGTACTATACTGGCTGTGGGTTTGTCACAAATGACCTTTATGATGTTGAAATATGTTCCCTCTATACCCACCCACTTTGATGAGAGTTTTTATCATGAATGGATGTTGAATCTTGTCAGGTGCTTTTCCTGTGTCTGTTGAGATGATCATGTGGTTTCTTTTGTCTTTCGTTAATGCGGTGTATCACTGATTGATTTGCGTATGTTGACCCATCCTTGCGTCCTGGAATAAATTTAGTTTATCATGGTGTATGATCCTTTTTATGTATTGTTGGATTTAGTTTGCTAATATTTTGTTGAGGATTTTTGCATTTATATAAAAAATATTGGCCTGTAGTTTTCTTTTTTGTAGTGTCGTCTGGTTTTGATATCAGGGTAATAGTGACCTCCTAGAATAAATTTGGGAGTGTTCCCTCCTCTTCAATTTTTTGAAATAGTTTAAGAAGGATAGGTATAAGTTCTTTATATGTTTGCTAGAATTCCTTTGTGAAGCTGTCTGGTCCTGGACTTTTGTTTGCTGAGAGTTTTGTTTGTTTGGTTTGGTTTGGTTTGAAGATTCAATTTCACTTCACTTCTAGTGATCAGTCTGTTAAAATTGCCTGTTTCTCCTTGACTCAGTCTTGGTAGGCTATATGTGTCTAGAAATTTGTCCATTTCTTCTACATTGTCCAAGTTGTGAGCATATAAATGTTCATAGTATTCTCTTAGGATTTTCTGTATCTCTGTGGTATCAGTTGTTATTTCTCCTTTCATTTCTTATTTTATTTGGGTCCACTCTTTTTTCTTCTTGGTGAGCCTGGCTAAAGGCTTATCAATTTTGTTTCTCTTTTCAAAAAACCAGCTCTTGGTTTCATTGATCTTTTCTACTTTTTTTTTAAATCTCTTTTATTTCCTCTCCAATCTTTATTATTTCCTTCCTTCTGCTGACTTTGGGCTTTGTTCTTCTTTTTCTAATTCCCTTAGGTGGTATGTTAGGTTGTTTGAGATTTTTCTTATTCTCTGAGGAAGGTCTGTATCACTATGAACTTTCCTCTTAGAACTGCTTTTGCTGCATCCCAGAGATTTTGGAAAAATGTGTTTTCATTTTCAGTTGGTCTTGAGGTATTTTCTGATTTCCTCTTTGAGTTCATCATTGACCCATTGGTTTTTTAGTAGCATATTGTTTAGTCTCCACATGTTTGTTGTTCTCTCATTTTTCTTTCTGTAGTTGATTTCTAGTTTCGTACTATTGTGGTCAGGAAAAATGCTTGATATAATTACTATCCTCTTAAGTTTGCTGAGGCTTGTTTTGTGACCTAGTATGTGATCTATCCTAGAGAATGTTCCATAGGCACTTTAAAAGAATGTGTATTCTGCTTTTTTTGGCTGTAGTGTCCTATAGATATCAATTAAGTCCAACTGGTCTGCTGTGTCATTTAGGACCTCTACTGCCTTACTGATTTTCTATCTGCATGATCTGTCCATTGTTGTAAGTAGGGTGTTAAAGTACCTCACTATTGTATTATTGTCAGTTTCTCCCTTTATGTCTTTTAGTATTTGCTTTATGTATTTAGGTGCTCCTGTATTGGGTGTATATGTTAATGAGTGTAATATCCTCTTCTTGTATTGATTCCTTTATCATTATATAATGCCCTTCTTTGTCTTTGTTTTAGCCTTTGTTTTAGTTTATTTTGTCTAATACGAGTATTGCTCCCCCTGCTATCTTGTCATTTCCATGTGAATGAAGTTTTTTTCCATCCCCTCACTTTCACTCTGAATGTGACTTTTGCCCTGAAGTGAGTCTCTTGTAGGTAGCATATTGAAGGGTCTTGCTTTTTTATCCAGTAAGCCACCCCTTATCTTTTGATGGGAGCATTTAGTCCACTGACATTTAAGGTAATTACTGATCGGTATGTACTTATTGTCATTTTATTCCTTGTTTTCCAGTTGTTTTTGTAGTTCTTCTTTGTCCATTTCTTCTTCTTTTTGTCTCTCCCATTGTGGTTTGATGCATTTCTTTATAGTATACTTGAGTTCCTTTCTTTTTGGTTTTTGTGTATCTATTGTAGGCTTTTGAATTGTGATTACCATGGAGTTCATATATGTTGACCCATAATTATATATAGTTGCTTTAAACTGATAATAATTTAAGTTCAGACACATTCTAAAAGATCTACATTTTTTACTCCTGATATCATATTTTATTTTATTTTATATTTTTAACACCTTTATTGGAGTATAATTGCTTTACAATGGTGTTAGTTTCTGCTTTACAACAAAATGAATCAGTTATATATATACACGTTCCCATATTTCTTCCCTCTTGCGTCTCCCTGCCTCCCACCCCTCCAGGCGGTCACAAAGCACCAAGCTCATCTCCCTGTGCTATGCGGCTGCTTCCCACTAGCTATCTACCTTACGTTTGGTAGTGTATATATGTCCATGACTCTCTCTCGCTTTGTCACAGTTCACCCTTCCCCCTCCCCATATCCTCAAGTCCATTCTCCAGTAGGTCTGTGTCTTTATTCCTGTCTTACCCCTAGGTTCTTCATGACATTTTTTTCCTTAAATTCCATATATATGTGTTAGCATACAGTATTTGTCTCTCTCTTTCTGACTTACTTCACTCTGTATGACAGACTCTAGGTCTATCCACCTCATTACAAATAGCTCAATTTCGTTTCTTTTTATGGCTGAGTAATATTCCATTGTATATATGTGCCACATCTTCTTTATCCATTCATCTGAAGATGGACACTTAGGTTGTTTCCATCTCCGGGCTATTGTAAATAGAGCTGCAATGAACATTTTGGTACATGACTCTTTTGAAATTATGGTTTTCTCAGGGTATATGCCCAGTAGTGGGATTGCTGGGTCATATGGTAGTTCTGTTTGTAGTTTTTTAAGGAACCTCCATACTGTTCTCCACAGTGGCTGTATCAAATTACATTCCCACCAACAGTGCAAGAGGGTTCCCTTTTCTCCACACCCTCTCCAGCATTTATTGTTTCTAGATTTTTTGATGGTAGCCATTCTGACTGGTGTGAGATGATATCTCATTGTAGTTTTGATTTGCATTTCTCTAATGATTAGTGATGTTGAGCATTCTTTCATGTGTTTGTTGGCAGTCTGTATATCTTCTTTGGAGAAATGTCTATTTAGGTCTTCTGCCCATTTTTGGATTGGGTTGTTTGTTTTTTTGTTACTAAGCTGCATGAGCTGCTTATAAATTTTGGAGATTCTTTGTCAGTTGCTTCATTTGCAAATATTTTCTCCCATTCTGAGGGTTGTCTTTTGGTCTTGTTTATGGTTTCCTTTGCTGTGCAAAAGCTTTGAAGTTTCATTAGGTCCCATTTGTTTATTTTTGTTTCCATTTCTCTAGGAGGTGGGTCAAAAAGGATCTTGCTGTGATTTATGTCATAGAGTGTCCTGCCTATATTTTTCTCTAAGAGTTTGATAGTTTCTGGCCTTACATTTAGGTCTTTAATCCATTTTGAGCTTATTTTTGTGTATGGTGTTAGGGAGTGATCTAATCTCATACTTTTACATGTACCTGTCCAGTTTTCCCAGCACTACTTATTGAAGAGGCTGTCCTTTCTCCACTGTACATTTTGCCTCTATCAAAGATAAGGTGACCATATGTGCGTGGGTTTACCTCTGGGCTTTCTATCCTGTTCCATTGATCTATATTTCTGTTTTTGTGCCAGTACCATACTGTCTTGATTACTGTAGCTTTGAAGTATAGTCTGAAGTCAGGGAGCATGATTCCTCCAGCTCCGTTTTTCGTTCTCAAGATTGCTTTGGCTATTCGGGGTCTTTTGTGTTTCCATACAAATTGTGAAATTTTTTGTTCTAATTCTGTGAAAAAATGCCATTGGTAGTTTGATAGGGATTGCATTGAATCTGTAGATTGCTTTGGGTAGTAGAGTCATTTTCACAATGTTGATTCTTCCAATCCAAGAACATGGTATATCTCTCCATCTATTTGTATCATCTTTAATTTCTTTCATCAGTGTCTTATAATTTTTCTGCATACAGGTCTTTTGTCTCCTTAGGCAGATTTATTCCTAGATATTTTATTCTTTTTGTTGCAGTGGTAAATGGGAATGATTTCTTGATTTCACCTTCAGATTTTTCATCATTAGTGTATAGGAATGCCAGAGATTTCTGTCCTTTAATTTTGTATCCTGCTACTTTACCAAATTCATTGATTAGCTCTAGTAGTTTTCTGGTAGCATCTTTAGGATTCTCTATGTATAGTATCATGTCATCTGCAAACAGTGACAGCTTTACTTCTTCTTTTCCGATTTGGATTCCTTTTATTTCCTTTTCTTCTCTGATTGCTGTGGCTAAAACTTCCAAAACTATGTTGAATAAGAGTGGTAAGGGTGGGCAACCTTGTCTTGTTCCTGATCTTAGTGGAAATGCTTTCAGTTTTTCACCATTGAGGACGATGTTGGCTGTGGCTTTGTCATATATGGCCTTTATTATGTTGAGGAAGGTTCCCTCTATGCCTACTTTCGGCAGGATTTTTATCATAAATGGGTGTTGAATTTTGTCGAAAGCTTTCTCTGCATCTATTGAGATGATCATATGGTTTTTCTCCTTCAAATTGTTAATATGGTGTATTACGTTGATTGATTTCCGTATATTGAAGAATCCTTGCATTCCTGAAATAAACCCCACTTGATCGTGGTGTATGATCCATTTAACGTGCTGTTGGATTCTGTTTGCTAGTATTTTGTTGAGGATTTTTGCATCTATGTTTATCCGTGATATTGGCCTGTAGTTTTCTTTCTTTGTGACATCCTTGTCTGGTTTTGGTATCAGGGTGATGGTGGCCTTGTAGAAGGAGTTTGGGAGTGTTCCTCCCTCTGCTATATTTCGGAAGAGTTTGAGAAGGATAGGTGTTAGCTCTTCTCTAAATGTTTGATAGAATCACCTGTGAAGCCATCTGGTCCTGGGCTTTTGTTTGTTGGAAGATTTTTAATCACAGTTTCAATTTCAGTGCTTGTGATTGGTCTGTTCATATTTTCTATTTCTTCCTGATTCAGTCTTGGCAGGTTGTGCATTTCTAAGAATTTGTGCATTTCTTCCATGTTGTCCATTTTATTGGCATAGAGTTGCTTGTAGTAATCTCTCATGATCATTTGCATTTCTGCAGTGTCAGTTGTTATTTCTTTTTTTTCATTTCTAATTCTATTGATTTGAGTCTTCTCCCTTTTTTTCTTGATGAGTCTGGCTAATGGTTTATTAATTTTGTTTATCTTCTCAAAGAACCAGCTTTTAGTTTTATTGATCTTTGCTCTGATGTCATATTTTATATCTCCGTGCTTATCCCTTTACTGTTTATTGTAGTTATAGTCACTTTTACAATTTTTTTTTTATTATGATGGTTTTATTAACAAGTATATAATATACTGCATACTGTACACACGAGGACTGTACAGTACAAATTTATGTTCACAGTTTGACATTACAAAATGTCATTATTCCGTCTTTTTTTGAAACCACATACTGGTTTAAGTGATCTTCAATATATATTTGTCTTTCCTATTGTTATTTTCCCTTTCCTATAGATGCTTCTTTTCCATTTAGAGAAGACTCTTCAACATTTCTTTCAGAGTATGTTTAGTATCACTGAATTCTTTCAGGTTTTTGCTTGTCTGAGAAATCCTTCTCTCCTTATATAATCTTTTCTCCTTGATAATCTTGCTGGGTTGAGTATCCTAGGTTGTAGGTTTTTCCCCTTCAGGACTTTGAATATCATGCCACTCCTTCTAGCCTGCAAGGTTTCTGCAGAGAAACCAGATGATAGCCTTATGCGGGGGTGGGGGGGTTCCCTTGTGTATGATGCTGTTTTATACTTGCTGCCTTTAGAATTCTAACTTTTGCCATTTTAATTATGATATGTCTTGGTGTGGGTGTGTTTGGGTTCCTCTTGTTTGGGACCCTCTGTGCTTCCTGTACCTAGATATTTATTTCCTTCTTTAGGTTTGGGAAGTTTTCAGCCATAATTTCTTCAAATACATTTTTGATTCTCTTCTCTCTTCTCATTCTGGGAACCCTATAATGCAGATGTTGGCACATTTTATATTATCCCATAGATCTCATATGTTGCTTTCATTTTTTTTCATTTTCTTTCTGTCTGCCGTACTGATTTGATAGTTTCCATTTTTTAATCTTCCAGATCATTTATGTGTTCTGTGTCATTTAGTCTGCTATTCATTGCTCTTAGGGTGCTTTGTGTCTACAATGGAATTATTTTTGATTGGGTCTTTTTATAGTTTTTGTTAAAATGATCTGTGCTCTAGATCAACTCTTTGTTGATCAACTTAGATCAACTCTTTCTTCATTCAGTTAGCATTTTTATTACCAACTTTTTGAACTCATTGTTACCTCTGTTTCATTAGTTTTTCGGGGGGAGGGTCTCTTGCTCTTTCAATTGGGAATAGTTCCTCTGCTTTTTCATTTTACTTAACTTTCTCTGTCTCAATGAATTTAGGTGAAACAGTTACCTACTGTGGTCTTGAAGGGGTGTTTGTTTTTATGTGGGAGTGTCCCCATGTAGACTGTGTGCCCAGTGTTTTTGGTGTGAGGATGGGTTTTGACGTGGATACCAGTCATGTCTTCTTCAGGATGTGCGGGCCCCTATCAGCTTGATGGGGGTGTGGCTAGAATTGAAAGAGCTAGAGCCTGCACAGGGTGTGATGCAGGACTTCCTCTCTGCTCAGTGGCCATCACACAGGGCAGGGGGCTGCTCCTAAGTTGCTGGAGTGAATGCCCTGAGGGTTGGGCTCAAGCTGGCTCTGTTCCTTTTAAGTGTATGTTTTTCCTTCTCCCTGCACTGGGGCTTGTGCACTTACAGAGGTCCAATGGCACCACCTGTGTAGGCAGCTGCAGCTCTGCTCAGATGCAGCCCAAGGTCATGTCTTTTCCCCATTGTGGTCATCCCAGATCTAGTGCAAGGTTGTGGTGTGGAGTGGGTGGGGCTGGAGCATTTGCTCAGCTAGCACTAGGGGTCATGGCATTATGGCTGTGGGAGTTGAAGCAGCTATGCTGCCATCAGACGTCTGGGCTGCTTCTGTAGTGCTGTTTTAGTAAGTGCTAACAGTGGCTGCTACTGCCCTACCTGGACCACCCCCCAGGTTCCTGGGCCACCTCTGCATCTCTAGATCGAGTCTTCTCCCAGGACCTGGCTGCCCTAGATCTAGTGCCAAGCTGTGGTGTGGAATGAGTGGGGCTGGGGTGGTTGCTCAGCTGGGACTGGTGAGTGTGGTGACACCACCATGCTAGGGCAGACCTCACTTTGCCCTCTCTGGTGGTAAGCAAGCACCCATGCACTCCTCACAACTGGAGTCTAGGCTTCTCCAGCCTTTCTGTCTGTCCTAGCAGTTCTCCAAGCAGCCAATGGGGCTTGTCTCCTCTGTGTGGCTCAACCTGCTCACTCCCCAGGGCGAGTATCCACCTGTCTGGTCTTCCTTTTCCTCTTGGTCCCCTCCCATGGGCTCTGTCCTGACCTGATGCTTTTTTTTCCCATCCTCTGTGATTACATGGGAATCTTTCTTGCAGCCTTGGTTGTACAGGAGTTCTCCTGCCAGTTTCCAGTTAGTTTTCCACAAGACTTGTTCCACATGTAGATGTATTTTTGATGTGTTTGTGGGGGAGGTAAGCTCCACGTCCTCTTACCCTGCCATCTTGATGACTTGTTTGATATTCACATATTAATCCTTTCCAGCTACCATCACTCTATGGACTGGGTCTCACTAAGGTAACCAATAGCCTCTATAAACCTGAACTTAAATGACAGTTTTTAGCCCTTGTCTTTCCTGACCCTCACAGGCATTTGGCTGTCCTGCCCTCTCCCTCCTCCTTGAAACACCACCTTCCCTTGGTTTGATATTATGCTCTCTGGTTTCTTTCCTACATCTGGCCACTCCATCGCTGTCTCCTTTTTTATGTCCTCCTCCATGTGACCTCCAAATAATGGATTTCCTCCAGGCTTGGGGCCTGGCCCTCTTCCCCAGAAGAACCTCATCTATCCCTGGCCTCATTCATATGTCATTGAGCTGGGCCAGACCGCTCCACTGTGGGGCCGCTTACCTACTTGACACCTTCATCTGGACACCTCCCAGGTACCTCAAAGTGGGCACATCTCCCCAGGGTTCCCTAGCTCCCTGAATGGTACAACTCTACATCCAGTTGTGCAAGTTAGTAACCTGGGGGTCAACCTTCGTCCTCATCTTCATATTCTATCTATCTATCACAGAGTTCTATTCCCTAAATACCCCTAGAATGGGCTCCCTGGAACCTCTCCGTATGTTCAGCACCACCATCCTGACCTAAGCACCCATCATCTCTTCTCTGGCTCACTGCAGTGTCCTACTGACCGTCCCTTTACATGGCCTCCTCCAATCCGCTTTCCTAGAGGAGCCAGAGTGGTCTTTTTACAATGCACATCTGATCACATCCCTCTTTGCTTCAAACTGTTCAATCACTTTCCCTTGCTTTTAGGATAAAGACCAAAATACTTAACATGACCCACATGACCCACAGATATTTTATGGTCTAGTCTCCGCCTGTCTCCTCTGCCTCCTGTTGCTCCCTCTTCCACACTGTCTGAACCACAGGCCCATCTGCTTCTTGCTGTTCTTCAAGGGCACCATGTTTTTTCATGCCTCAGAGCCTTTGCACGTACTGTTTCCCCACCTGGAACACTTTCAGCTGATGAACTCGTATTCATCCTTCATGGCTCAGTTTAAATGCCACTTCCTTAGGGAGACCTTCCCTGAAACCTCATCTGTATTAGGTTCCCTTCTTAGCTTTCCCCTTTCTAGCACTCATCATGATTGTAATTAAATAGTTACTTGAATGATTTGTTTCTTAACTGTGTCTTCCTCACTAGAGGGTACACGCATGAGGGCAGGTCCATTTTGTTCACCACTGGACTCTTGGTACCAGCATCGTGCCTGGCACACAAGCACTTTGTTGTTCAACAAATGAAGATGCGGTGCTTTCCCTGGGGACTCAGCAGTGACCATGACACAGGCCCTACCCTCAGGCTGTCTCGTCTAGACTGTAGCTCCTTCACAGGAAGCTATTACAATGGAGTGCAGTAAATGCTATAATTTACAATACCAGGTCATTGAACACCGCTAACTTCTGTCTTTGAAGACTGAGGGACTTCAGACCTCAGGTTCTTTTTGGACAGGGACAAGGCAGAAATAAATGTCAGTACAGATAATGAGTCCAAAGCGATGGTCCAAGGTCATCTGTGCCAGTGTGGCCCCAGGCAGAGCTGCTCCCTCATCTCCACTCCCCTGCTGGCTCAACCCCTGGACAGGGCCAACACAGCCAGCACTCTCACCGAGCCCAGTCCCAGGGAGTCAGACACCTGGGCTGAGCCAGGGGCTGAAGTAAAGATACTCCTGGGCCAGCACCCGAGCCCTCCTCCTTGTCCTCTTTCCGAGTCCTCCCTGACACCAGTGCCGCTTTCAGGCTCTGCAGAGCATGCCTTGAAGATCGACACCTGGTCCTACACAAATAATTCCTTGTGTAGGAACAGCGGTTGTCTGTTGGTAGGTGACAAAGGCCCATTTCAAGCTTGACGGACTTAAAGCAGCTGCATATCCTTACAACCATCCTAACCAGCCCCTGAGAAGGGTGGAAGCCAGCTGTAGTCCACAGACTGTCCTGCAGCCTGGCCTCCCCTCCTCTGCCTGCTGTCCTCAAACAATAGAGTCAGCAGGAAACGGGGTGGTTCTAGGAAAGGATCACAGGCTGAGGGTGGTTGGAGATTAACGCGAATTAAAATCCCACTGGCTCTCCAGTGCCTTTGAGGGCTGAGCAGCGGGCTTCGGCCTTGAAGGCACACATGCCACAGCCTCTCCATCGGTCTGCCTTGGAGCTGGGCTTTCTACTCTAGGACAGTGTTTTCAAATGTTTTTCTGACTGTGACCTCAAATAAGAACATTTTACATTGTGAACCAGCATCTGTGTATACGTACACACCCACATCTGAAATGAGATTATGAAAGAATATTTCATACTAGGCACAGAGCATTCTGGCTCTGTTTCATTTTTTAAATAATGCTGGTTGCAACCCACCAAACCAATTTTATGGTCCACTAACAAATTCTAAAGCGAAATTTAAAAAGGTCAGGGAGGTAGCTGTACCTTGCTCCATTGTTTTTGGCTGTGAAATTCTTCTCCCCAGTCATGAAGAAAGAAATGTAGTTAACGAGCAACTACCCCCTGAGCTGAGGGTTTGGCTCACCGTGAGGCTGCTCCGTGGATCTCAGGGCCCACAGTGGTAGCCTGAACTCCTGTGGTCTCTGTCCTCACGGGGCCCTGGATTTGTGTCATGGTTCCCATGCAGGTCTGAGCCTCACACACTGCTGGGCTGTCTCAGGCCAGGCCTCGGGTAGATAGCAATTTCCAGGGCACTTGGGGGTCTGGATTCAGAGACACGGAGCCCTCTGTTCTCAGCTCGGTTACATCAGTACTCTGAGGCAGTCAGGGACCTTTCTGTCCAGTTAACTGCTGTTTCCCTAGCATTTAACCCAGTGGTGTAACCATTGTCACTAATGGGACACACACACTCCCCCACCCCCGAATATGCTACAGGCCCAGTCCTACCTCGGGGCTGTGTGTCCCGTAGGAGGCACAAGAAAGGAAATGGGGCTCAACATTGCAGCAAAGCAGAGCACATGCCTTCCTTCTGCTAGCATAACAGAAACAGGAAGTCGAAAAAGAGTACAGTCAGCTCAAATACAGCCTGGAAGCCCAGAGAAGGAAAAGAACATGCTTTAAACTCTGGGCCAGCATGGTCATCTCTCAGGCTCATGAGTCCCAGAGTGATTAACTTTCAGTGGGAATCCCTTTCCCAGTCTGTCTGCCCCCGTGCAACCCAGGACAGTAGGCAGGACAGGGGGGCTGGGGAGGAGAGCCCTGACTATAGAGTCGTAGTCTGAGCTGAATTTCAGCTTCTCTTAGGTGTGACCTTGGTCTGGGCCTTAGTTTCTACATCTGTGAAATGGAGACAATACTACCTACATTACAGATTGTTGGAAAGATGGGAGATAAATGGACAGTGCCCTGCATTGTACGTGGCACACAGTAAATGGTGCTGAGTAAATAATCGTTGTTATCATTACAAGTGGTAGATTGGTCTTACCAAATCTCCATTATGCCAGTGTTCTTCTGTAATGCATCTGCCAACTGGGCAATCCCCTTGGCTGTAATCTGGTTCTGGATAAGCCTGAAAGAAGAATATATCTTTTGTATCAAGTAATACTGGATTAAATCTGCCCACTTCATTAGGGGGTTGGAAGGATACGATGGGATAAGAGACAGGGTCAGGGGAAGAACTGAGTCCCCTTAACTTTCGATCTTGCTGAGATTGTGTCAATCAGATCCATGAAAATAAAGAACATGCTTTAAAATGTTTAATTTTTCTGATGGGCAGAAGACCTAAATAGACATTTCTCCAAAGACGACATACAGATGGCCAAGAGGCACATGAAAAGATGCTCATCATCGCTAATAATTAGAGAAATGCAAATTAAAACAACAATGAGGTATCACCTCACACCAGTCAGAATGGCCATCATCAAAATGTCTACATACAATAAATGCTGGAGAGGGTGTGGAGAAAAGGAAACCCTCCTACACTGTCGGTGGGAATGTAAATTGGTACAGCCACTATGGAGAACAGTATGGATAGTCCTTAAAAAACTAAAAATAGAGCTACCATATGATCCAGCAATCCCACTCCTGGGCATATATCCAGAGAAAACCATAATTCAAAAGGATACGTGCACCCCAGTATTCACAGCAGCACTATTTACAATAGCCAGGACATGGAAGCAACCTAAATGTCCATCGACAGATGAATGGATAAAGAAGATATGGTGTGTATATATATATATATATATATATATATATATATATATATACAATGGTTTATTAGCCATAAAAAAATGAAATCATGCCATTTGCAGCAACATGGGTGGACCCAGACATTATCATACTAAGCAAATTAAGTCATTAAGAGATAGACAAATACCATATGATATCACTTATATGTGAAATCTGAAATACGACACAAATGAACATATCTATGAAACAAAAACAGACTCACAAATAGAACAGACTTGTGGTTGCCAAGGGGGAGGGAAGGTTTGGGATTAGCAGATGCAAATTATTATATATAGGATAAACAACAAGGTCCTACTGTATAGCACAGGGGACTGTATTCAAACTCCTGTGATAAACCATAATGGAAAAGAATATATATATGTATAACTGAGTTACTTTCCTGTACAGCAGAAATTAAATACAACACTGTAAATTAACTACACTTAAGTAAAATTTTTTTAAATGTTTAACTTTTCTGTGTATTTTTATAGTGAGCATAATATATCTGTATATTCATATGTAGGTAATTTAATATATGAACATATATGTATGCATGTGTGCTTGACATTTTTCACTGCAGGGGTGCCCAGTCAAAAATGTTTGGAGACTACCAGTCTGAACAACAAATTCTTGGAGACTACCAGTCTGAACAACAAATTCTAAGGAACACATCTGGGGAACAGGCAGTCTGATGTCTCCTTCCAGATGGCTGGAGAAAGGCAAGGCAGTTTTTAAAGTTAAGTATTTTTTAAAGAGCTGGCCATTCTCTTCTTTGGGGGAAACAAAGGCTTCCAAGATGGAGGGAGGAAGAACAGTTCTGCTGCTACTCATGGGTCCCAGTGGAAAAGCATCAATAATGGGGCCTCTAAGAGTATACCCCATTATGTTGGGTGGCATTGATTCTAATGAAACAAAGATTTCAGATATAGCTGGGAAGCCTGGGCAATTCCCAAATTGCTCCCCTGGGAAGCCATGCGTCTAACCCACCCAGGAAAGAGCAGCACAAGTCAGTGATACGTCTGTGCTTCATCACAGGTTCACTCCTCACCCCCCAGCTATTTGTAGCATAAGGCTACTATTGAACTTGACCTTTAGAAATTCTGGGCACTGATCCAAGAAGGTAGCTGTGCACCAGGAAGATAATGACCTATATTACTGTGACTAATGAGATTATAGAAATTAAGCCAGTTCCTTAAGGAGGCAGTATAGCATCCTGGTTAAAAGCTCTCCTCATATACATACACCCACTCCCCACTTCTCAGCTGCAGATCCTTGAAGAAATAAACTTAAGCTTTCTATTCCTCAGCTGCCTGATCTATAAAATGGGAATAACTATAAGAGAACCCCGCTACCCTGGGTGTGTGAGATTTCAATAGGAGGATGTGTATGAAGTAGTTCTCATCATTTCTACCGTGGCGCCCAGGGGAAGGGAGCTCTTGTCACCATTCCTGCCCAAGCACACAGGACTCGGTGGCTGTGCTGCAGCCAGGACCCAGTGATCCCCGCCACATCTCTCAAAGACTGGGGCTCCTGGGCCAAGTGGCAGAGGTGAGACCTTCTGGTAAGCACAGCCACAGTGTGACTTGGACATTTTTGCAAAAGGAGCAAAAATAGAACCTGGAAGTGGGCACTGAGTTCTGCATTCAGTTAAATTCTGCCGTTTCCTAATCACCCCTTCCGGAAAGCTGCAAACACTGCCACCACCTACACCTTGCTGGGGGGAGGGTGAGCTGCCTGAAGCCTAGACCTGGCAAGAGGCTGGGTAGGAGAAGAAGTAAAAAGCCTGGCAGTGCTCAGGTACATATGCCCACTGGCTACCTTCACTGCAGACAGTGTAGTCTGTACTGGCACCAAGAGCTAAGAGTCACTCTCTAGCCCTGTTCTAGCTCTGTTCTCGTGAAGGGGCTGGCCTGACACCTAGGGAAGGGCATAAAAGAACGTCTACAGGTCAGAAAGAAAAGGAATAAAACAAACACAGATGTAAAAGTAGCACACTCTGGGTTTTTTGGGGGTTTTTTGTTTTTACAGAAATTGACTTGGTCATCTAAAATTCACATGGAAATGCTAGAGACCCAGAATAGTCAAAACAATATTGAGAAAGAAGAACAAAGTTGGAAGACCCACATTTCCTGGTTTCAAAACTTACTACAAAGTTACAATAATCAGGACAGTGTGGTCCTGGCATGATGATAAACATATGGCTCAATGAACTAGAATAGAAGGTCCAGAAATAAACTCACAGATTTATGGTCAACTGAGTTTTGACAAAAGCGTCAGGGCCATTCAAAATGGAAAGAGACTTTTCAACATGTGGTGCTGGGACAACTGGATATCTACATGCAATAATATGAAGCTGGACCCCTAACACCTCATACCATACACAGAAATGAACTCCAAATGGATCAAAGACCTAAATGTAAGAGCAAAACTATAACACTTAAAGGAAATCTTTGGGATCTTGGATTAGCCAGTGATTTCTTACTAAGATACCTAAAGCACAGGCAACTAAACAAAAAATAGATAAATTGGACTTTATCAAAATTAAATACTTTGGTGCTTCAAAGGTCACTCTCAAGAAAGTGAAAAACCTCACAGAAAGAGAAGAAATATTTGCAAATCGCGTATCTAGTAAATGTCTAGCACCCAGAATATATAAAGAACTCTAACAACTCAGCAATTAAAAGGCATATAACCCAATTTACAAATGGACAAAGGATGTGGAGACAGTTCTCTAAAGAAGGTACACAAATGGCCAATATGCACATGAAAAGACACCCAACACTGTTAGCAGTCAGGGAAATGCAAATCAAAACCATGATGAGGGCTTCCCTGGTGGCGCAGTGGCTGAGAGTCCGCCTGCCGATGCAGGGGACACGGGTTCATGCCCTGGTCCGGGAAGATCCCACATGCTGCAGAGCGGCTGGGCCCATAAGCCATGGCCGCTGAGCCTGCGCATCCGGAGCCTGTGCTCCGCAACGGGAGAGGCCACAACAGTGAGAGGCCCGCGTACCGAGAAAAAAAAAAAAAAAAAAAAAAAAAACCCATGGTGAGATACCACTTTACACCCACTAGGATGGCATTACCCAAAAAAGACAGACAATAGCAAGTGTTTGTGAGGACATGGAGAAATGGGGACCTTCATACATGACTGGTGGAAATGTAAATAGCACAACCACTTTGAAAAACAGTTTGGCATTTAACAGAGTGACCATACGACCCAGCAATTCTATCCCAAGAGAAATGAAAACATTTCACATACAAACATGTGCGCGAATGTTCACAGTAGCATTATTCATGATAGTCATAAAGTAGAAACAACCCAAATGTCCACCAACTGAAGAATGGACAAACAAAACATGGACTGTCCATACAATGGAATATCATTCAGCCATAAAAAGCAATGGAGTACTGATATATGCTACAATGTAGGTGAACCTTGAAAACTTTCGCTAGTGAAAGAACATAGAAACAAAAGGTCATATATTGTATGACTGCATTTCTATGAAATGCCCAGAAGAGGCAAATCCATAGAGACTGGAAGTAGATTAGCAGGTGCCAGGGACTAAGGGAGGAGAAGGATGGGGAGTGATGACTTAACGCGTACAGGTTTCTGGCGGGTAGGGGAGGTGGGTAGTTTTGTAAAATGTTCTAGAATTAGATAGTGGTGATGGTTGCACCACCTTATAAATATGCTAAAAACCACTGAACTGTACACTTAAAAAGTGTGACTTTATGATATGTGAATCTCAAAAAATATTTCAAAAGATATATCTCAAAGAATATTTTTTTAAAAAGCACAGTGTTTAAATCTGAATTACCATAAATGTTTCAACGTCTGGTTGACTTTCAACATCTCTGCCAAGCTCTCTGCCACTTCATCATCAAGTTCATTTTTGGTGAGCCTGGAAAAGAAAGGAAGTGTCGACTCAGGACAGCGCTACCTGGCACCCACTCTCCACTGAGTTCACAGAAGCGGGATCCCAGCCCCGGCGTCTGCATCTTATGCAGCTCATCACTTGCTGAGAACCCAGCAAACAGCCAGGCTCCAAGCCAGCCTCTGAGCCCCACAGACAATAAACGGAGGTTCATTTCTAGTGCAACCCTTCACCCAAGCTCCTACTTCTTAGCCGTGCTGCTGCTGGGGGAGCCCATACTCCCTCCCCATCCTTGCTGAGCCCTCAGATCTCTCAGAAGACGGGCCCACAGAAAGCGAGGGGCCAGTGCCTGCTTCTCGGGTCTCCAGCCGTTAAGATCCCTTGAACACCACGGACAGTGTGTTACTAAACTCAGTCAGATGAAGACCTAGAAAAGCCTGCCGACTGCGCGTTAAAATGTGTTCATCACTTTGCTCCGAGGCCACTTATGAAGGACCCGAGTTCTGTGACTGAAAGTTCAGGAAGTCTCTCAGTTGTTCGTAAAAGCAGGAAGTGGTCTGGATAAAGTACAGAGGGCTAGAAGTTCCTGGTTGTAAAGAGAATTAAACCCTGTTGTGCCAGTGGATGAAAGAATAAATAAGGAAGGAGAAATGAATATAAAGAACATTTAAAAAATCATTCCTTGAAGAGCAATTTGGTAGTGTCTATCCACACTTTAAATGTGTTTCACTTTGGGCCAACAATTCAACGTCTAGAAATCCACCCTATGGTGTGCAAAGACATTACACACAGGTTCTATACATGCAGTATTGGTTGCAGTCTTTTCGGTCGTAACATAAGATGTGAACAAATTTCAGTATCAGTAGAGGCAGCCAGCAAAATACATTGTGAGTGTACATTCAAGGGACACTGTGCAACCTTTAGAGAGAATGAGGTAGGATAAAGAAAGAGGCAGAAGAGCATGGGGCTCAAGATGCTCTGAGCCAGACATGCCGGCTGGCAATGGCTTACTAGCAGGGCGACCACAGCACGTGGTTGAACTTCTCTGGGCCTGAGTTTTCTCACCAGCAAATGTGAACAGTAATGGTACAGCCCTCATAACACAGTTGTGAGAATGAGTTAATACATGGAAAAGGCTGAGAACAATGTGTGATGTACAGTGAGTACTCAAGAGATTTTGGGGATTGACATTATTATTATCCCTCTAGACCTGTGGTTCTCAACTGGGGTGACTTCTCCAGGGGACACTTGCCAATGTCTGGAGACAATTTTGACTGTCACAATTAGGGGTTACTACTGGTATCTAATGGGTAGAGGCCAGGGATTCTGCTAAATATCTTACAATACACAGGACAGCCTCTCAACAAAAAAGAATTATTTGGACCCAAATGTCAACAGTGTTGAGATTGAGAAACCCTGACATAAAAGGACATGTCAGATATGTACAATATATGGTTGAGATATTTTTTCTTTAGTCACTTGCTAAATGCTATTCAGTTTCATAAGAAAAGCGATATTTATTTGAATATACATTCAAATGCTAGAAATAAAAGATTATATTTAGAAAGCATGAGGGAGGAGGTTCTTTCACTTCCTACTTTCCCGACTTCAGTGTATTATATTTTTTTCAAAAAAGCACGTATTACTTTTCAAAATCTTTTAAAAGAAAAGATTTTTTTGAGGGAAAAAGGAAAATGCACTTACTGGCCAGCAGGTCTAGTATCTGAATTCTCATAATGACGACATTTTCATTAACTAATGTAGCCAATATCTCATGAGGAGGATACAGAGACATGTAATATAACTTCCTTTCCCAGAAGCAATTTATGATACAGGCAAGTAAATAAATAAAAATACGGTAAATGACCAAAAAAAGGAACAACCAAAAGAAAGAAAAAAAGCATCACTTTCAGAAGGTAACACACAGTTAACTAGTGGCCCTGGAGTGCAGAGAGGGAGCGAGGGCTGTGGGCTTCCCGTGACAGGTGAGCTGGAGCATGAAGGCCAAGTCCTGATGTGACTACCTGGGGACAGAGGAGGCTGCACGGGGGGTAGGCAGTTTAAGAGGAAGAAGGGAGAAAGTTCTGAGACAAGTGCATGAAAGTTGGACTCCTCAAGGCATATCTGAGGGTGTTCCGAGGATATCCTGACAGAATAGCTAGCCGCCTGGTTTTCCTGAGGCCTAGGGTGGGCAAAGAAGGCTAAGGTCTCAAACTCATGTTCCTGGGACCCATTCCACCCATTCTGTACTTGTTTGTGCTTCTGGGAATGGCTATTTTCTTCTTTAGGAGGAAATGAAATTATAAACCTTCCTTTGAGGAAAGGCCTAGAGCCTTTACAACAGAGAGGCACTCTTTCAGTTAAGATTCCAGGCTGTGCACAGTCTTTGGAAAAATCCCTGAGACCCAACCGTTCAAAATGACTCTGGTCATTACCAGAATATTTTCAGAGACGCATTCTGCTGCAGGGCCCATGCGAGGCTCTTTCCTCCTTCTGTAGAAATGCCATTGAATGCAAGACTAGGAAGGAAAAACATTTGGGGTAGGTTATTAAAAACACGTCTACATTTGGCTTTGGTTTCAGCAACCAAAACAGCTGGCAAGACTCCACCTGGACGTGGTTCCTGCCTGGGCTGATTTGAAGCAGGAAGCGTAAGTGCCAGCCTCACCAGCAGCCACTCAGCCTTTGCTGCTCCAGAGCCCAGGACGAGGCCAAATCACCAGACTGCTCGAGGAGAGGCCAGACAGGAAATGAACATGGCAAGACCTGGTCACACGGGCTGAGGACGCCTGGCGAGCTCTGCTTCGGAGGCTGACACCTTACAGGCGCCTGTCGGGGAGGCCTGGAGAAGTTTCCTCTGTTCTTGTATGGAAGGAACTCTGCTACTGCCCCCACCGTATTTAACCCTTTGTCAGTGACAGGAAGGACACGGGCAACCAGGAGACCCCCGAGTCTCAGAGATTTGGCCAGAGGCCTAAAGGAGGGCCAGGGAGGACCAAGTCTGTTTACAGAGGTGAAGGGTCCCCTCTTGTCCCAGCACCATCCTGAGAAATGAGGAGGGGGCAGGAATCTGTGGCCCAGTGTCTTTCAGTTTTGTCTGGACTGAAGAATTCCTCCCCAACCCCCAAGGGGCACGGGAAGACTACAGAGGGGCTGGCAATGTCTAGTCTTGATCTGACTGGTGTGTGCACATGTCACATCACAGAGCTGAAAACTTAAGCATAATATACTTAACTGTATGCCTCTTCTATGTCGATACAAACGTTTTTAAAAAGAAAAAGAAAAACCACACACACAAATACCTTCCCTGTTAGGAATGCCAGCCGCCCTCTTTCCCCTGGCTCCTCCTCTGGTAAAACAAGAGGAACACGGAGTGACCAGGTTGGCCCTGAAGACGGCAGTTCTCAGAAGGCAGCAGTTACCTCAAGTTAGTCAAGCTCGGGTGGTTCCTCAGAGCCTCTGCAAAGGCCCTTGCTCCTTCATCACCGATTTGATTGCCCCACATCCTGAGGGCAGAGGGAAGACAGTGAAAGTTACCTCATGCTCATCCCTTATTTTCTGCTCAAGGCCATGGCATGTATACTCAACACGCAGATGTTTCTGCTCCATCCCTGGAGCTGTGGCCTGGAGATGAATCCCTCCACCAGCCCCTTAGTGAGCTGCTCTGGAGGAAAAAAAGCAGTAGAAGGCTTGTGAACAGAAGTCAAATCAGACAGCTGCACAATTAGGAACCAAGTCTCACCCCTGAGCTTTTGTGAGCCTAAGCTCACAACTATCCCTGAAATGTCACCTGCAGGATATACAGGTTGGTGGCAGCTTGAAAGGAAGGCCTGTGGCGGTGCCAGACCCAATATCCATTTGACCCTGTGCAGGGGTGCCGGACATTCTTGAAGACATAGTCGGTCTTGCATGAAGCAAAGATCAGAAAGCACACTGAGAAAACTTATCGGCAATTTCCCTGGTATGTAAAGAGGAGGTGACCAAACCATGTTGTTCAGATTGTTGCAGTTTGGGTAGGGAGGTGCCATGACAAGCTGTATTCTCTCCCCCACAGTAGAAAGCCTTAGAGGATCTGGCTAAGTCGAGGGTCTGCATGGTAAGACGTTGGGCTCCCATCCTGGCCCTGCCCCCCACCACCTGGGCGTGCTTGGGTAATGCATAGTCTCTGAGGTCTTAGTCTCATCTGTAAAGCAGGTATAAGAAGAGCATTTTCTCATAGAGTTGTTGTGAGGATTAAGTGAGTTAATATATGCAAAGCACTCCAAACAGTGCTGAGCCTATAGTAAGAGTCAGCTATTCCTAAAAGGCTGAGGGTCACTGTCTACAGAAAGCAAGTCTGCCAGGCTCACCACAGAACTGGGGCTGCCTCAGCTACATGCTCTCACCAGGCAAGCGGCCTGCTGACGTCCCTGCCGGTATGGCTTCTGAAACCCCAGAAAGAGAGTTTTCAGCATTTTGCGTAAAAAGTGTGTGTACTAGATAAAACTGCATGGTATCAAACTTTGAATAAAGTGAAAAACTACTCATGACATGAGATTAAGTGAAAAAAGGTAGAATAAAATTCTGTACAGATAGTTTGACGTCTACCATATTAAAAAAAATAGTATAGAGAGAACATAAACTGCATGAGAGAGAGCAAGAAAGCTTACCTGACCTCAAGTGTTAACAATAATTATTTCTGAGAAGATGATCTCCATTATACTGTTCATATTTTCCATAGTTTACAAATAAAATTATCTATGTGTCTTCTAGAATCAGAGAAAAAATCATAACTCTATGAAAAGCTGTAGTCTCCTGAATCAAAACCATAATGAAATATCACCTCACACCCATATGGATGGTTACTATCAAAACACCAGAAAATAACAAGTTGTTGGTAAGGATGTGGAGAAATTGGAACCCCTGTGCACTGTTAGTAGGAATGTAAAATGGTATAGCTGCTGCAGAAAACAATATGGTGGTTCCTCAAAAAATTAAAAATAGAATTACCATGTGATCCAGCAATTCCACTTCTGGGTATATACCCAAAAGGATTTACAGCAGGGTCTCAAAGAGATCCATGTACACCCATGTACATAGCAGCATTATTCACAAGAGCTAAAAGGTGGAAACAATCCAAGTGTCCACTGACAGGTGAATGGATAAACAACTGTGGTATATATATAGAATGGTCTATTACACCGCCTTAGAAAGGAAGGAAAGTCTGACACATGCTACAACATGGATAAACCTTGAGGACATCATGCTAAGTGAAATAAGCCAGTCACAAAAGAAGACAAATACTGTATGACTCCACTTATATGACTCCCTACAGTAGTCAAATTCACAGGAACAGAGGATACTATAGAAAGGTGGTTGCCAGGGCTGAGGGGAGGGGAGAATGAGTTTCTGTTTCGCAAGATAGAGTTCTGGAGATGGATAATGGTGATGGTTGCACAACTATACAAATGTGGTTGCACAACTATATGAATGTACTTAATGCCACTGAACTGTACACTTAAAAGGTTAAGATGGTAACTTTTGTTATGTGTATTTTCAATAAAAAATTGAATTAAAAAAGCCTCCAGAGGGCTTCCCTGGTGGCGCAGTGGTTAAGAGTCCGCCTGCAAATGCAGGGGACACGGGTTCATGCCCCAGTCCGGGAAGATCCCACATGCCATGGAGCGGCTAGGCCTGTGAGCCATGGCCACTGAGCCTGCGCATCTGGAGCCTGTGCTCCGCAGCGGGAGAGGCCACAACAGTGAGAAGCCCACTTACCGCAAAAAAAAAAAAAAAAAAAAAAGCCTCCAGAGACAAGGTGGCAGAGTAGAAGGATGTGAGCTCACCTCTTCTTATGAAAACACCAAAATTACAACTAAATGATGAAAAACCATTGATGAAAAAAATGCTGGAACCTACCAAACAAGATGTCCTACATCCAAAGACAAAGAAGAACCCACAACGAGACAGTTTGAGGGGAGCAATTGTGATAAAATCAAATCCCATACCCACCAAGTGGACAACCCCTAAACTGGAAAACTATCACAGAAGTTCTCCCACAGGAGTGAAAGTTCTGAGCTTCACGTCAGGCTCCCCAGCCTGGGGGTCTGACAATGGGAGGAGGAAGAGCCCCAGAGAATCTGCCTTTGAAGGCCAGCGGGATTTGATCACAGGAATTCCACAGGACTGGAGGAAACAGAAACTCCACTCTTGGAGGGCACACACAAGGGATTGTGCACACCAGGACCCAGGGAAAAAAGCAGTGACCTCTCCTAAGAGCCTAGGCCAGACCTATATGCTGGTGTTGGAGGGTCTCCTGCAAAGGCAGGGGGCAGCTGTAGCTCACTGTGGGGACAAAGACACTGGTGGCGGTAGTTCTCGGGAGTACTCATTGGTGTGAGCCCTCCTGGAGGCTGCCATATTTTCACCAACACCTGGCCCCACCCAATAGCATGTTGGCTCCAGTGCTGGGTCACCTCAGGCCAACCAAGTGGGAACACAGCCCCACCCATCAGCAGACAGGCTGCTTAAAGTCTTCCTGACCACACAACTGCCGGCTGAACACACCTCCTGACACAGCCCTGTGCATCAGAGGGATAAGACCCAGCTCCACCCACCAGTGGGCAGGAACCAGTCCCTCCCACCAGGAAGCCTGCACAAGCCTCTTAGACCAGCCTCATCCACCAGGGGGCAGACAGCAGAAGCAACAAGAACTACAACCCTGCAGACTGTGGAAAGGAAACCACAATCACAGAAAGTTAGACAAAATGAGACAGCAGAGGAATATTTCCCAGATGAAGGAACAAGATAAAACCTCAGAAGAACAACTGAGTGAAGTGGAGATAGGCAATCTACCCAGGAAAGAATTTAGAGTAATGATAAGAAAGATGATCCAAGATCTCGGAAAAAGAATGGAGGCACAGATTGAGAAGATACAAGAAATGTTTAACAAAGACCTTGAAGAACTAAAGAACAAACAAACAGACAAACAATAAAATAACTGAAATAAAAAATACAGCAGAAGGAATCAATAGCGGGATAAGTGAGGCAGAAGAACAGATAAGTGAGCTGGAAGCCAGAATGGTGGAAATCACTGCTACAGAACAGAATAAAGAAAAAAGAATGAAAAGAAATGAAGACGGGCTTCCCTGGTGGCGCAGTGGTTGAGAATCTGCCTGCTAATGCAGGGGACACGGGTTTGAGCCCTGGTCTGGGAAGATGCCACATGCTGTGGAGCAGCTAGGCCCGTGAGCCACAACTACTGAGCCTGCGCATCTGGAGCCTGTGCTCCGCAACAAGAGAGGCCGCGATAGTGAGAGGCCCGCGCACCGCAATGAAGAGTGGCCCCCGCTTGCCACAACTAGAGAAAGCCCTTGCACAGAAACGAAGACCCAACACAGCCAAAAATAAATAAATAAACAAATGTGGGGTTTTTTTAAAAAAAAAAAGGTTGGCCCAGTTTAAAAAAAAAAAATGACAATCTTAAAAGACCTCTGGGATGACACTAAATGCACCAATGTTCACATTATAGGGGTCCCAGAAGGAGAAGAGAGACAGAAAGGACGTGAGAAAATATGTGAAGAGATAATAGCTGAAAACTTCCCTAACGTGGGAAAAGAAACAGTCACCCAAGTCCAGGAGGTGCAGAGAGTCCCAGACAAGATAAACCCAAGGAGGAACACACCAAGACACATAGTTATCAAATTGACAAAAATTAAAGAAAAAATATTAAAAGCAACAAGGGAAAAATGACAACATACAAGGGAACTCCCATAAGGATATCAGCTGATTTCTCACCAGAAACTCTGCAGGCCGGAAGGGAGTGGCATGATATATTTAAAGTGATGAAAGGGAAGAACCTACAACGAAGATTACTCTACCCGGCAAGGATCTCATTCAGGTTAGACAGAAAAATCAAAAGCTTTACAGACAAGTAAAACCTAAGAGAATTCAGCACAACCAGACCAGCTTTGCAACAAATGTGAAAGGAACTCCTCTAGGTGGGAAAGAAGCCAGTAACTTAAAACAACCTTGTACATATATAGACTGCCATATCAAAACCTCATGGGAGGCAGAAATAGAGACACAGATGTAGAGAACAAACGTATGGACACCAAGTTGGGGAAAGCGGCGGGGGTAGTGGTGGTGTGATGAACTGGGCAATTGGGATTGACATGTATACACTGATGTGTATAAAATTGATGACTAATAAGAACCTGCTGTATACTAGGAATAGACCTACCTAGGGAAACAAAAGACCTGTATGCAGAAAACTATAAGACACTGATGAAAGAAATTAAACATGATACCAACAGATGGAGAGATGTACCATGTTCTTGGATTGGAAGAATCAATATTGTAAAGATGACTATACTACCCAAAGCAATCTACAGATTCAATGCAATCCCTATTAAATTACCAATGGCATTTTTTTACGGAACTAGAACAAATCATCTTAAAATTTGTATGGAGACACAAAAGACCCCAAATAGCCAAAGCAGTCTTGAGGGAAAAAAACGGAGCTGGAGGAATCAGGCTCCCTGACTTCAGACTATACTACAAAGCTACAGTAATCAAGACAGTATGGTACTGGCACAAAAACAGAAACATAGATCAATGGAACAAGATAGAAAGCCCAGAGATAAACCCATGCACCTATGGTCAACTAATCTATGACAAAGGAGGCAAAGGTATACAATGGAGAAGAGACAGTCTCTTCAATAAGTGGTGCTGGGAAAACTGGACAGCTACATGTAAAAGAATGAAATTAGAACACTCCTTAACACCATACACAAAAATAAACTCAAAATGGATTCGAGACCTAAATGTAAGACCGGACACTGTAAAACTCTTAGAGGAAAACATAGGAAGAACACTCTTTGACATAAATCACAGCAAGATCTGTTTTGATCCACCTCCTAGAGTAATGGAAATAAAAACAAAAATAAACAAATGGGATCTAATGAAAGTTCAAAGCTTTTGCACAGCAAAGGAAACCATAAACAAGATGAAAAGACAACCCTCAGAATGGGAGAAAATATTTGCAAACGAATCAACAGACAAAGGATTAATCTCCAAAATATATAAACAGCTCATGCAGCTCAATATTAAAGAAACAAACAACGCAATCCAAAAATGGGCAGAAGACCTAAATTTTAGAGGTATAAGTAATAAATCAATAGTGGAAACAAAATGTAATCATTAAAAAAAAATCCCCATTAATGCAAGAAAAAGGAAAAAAGAAACAAAGAAAAGTTTGGACCAAACGGAAAAGAGCTGGCAAAGTAATAGATTTTAATCCAATCAGTAATCACATTAAATGTGAATAATCTAAACATACCAATTAAAAAGAGACTGTCAGTTTAGATAAAAAGGCAAAACTCAACTAGATGCTGCCTACAGACAAAGATGACAGTGAAGTTGTAAAGGGGGTGTGCATATTTGGAGTTTTGGGGGTTACTGATTTGGGTGGTAGTTGTACAAAGTATTTCCTTTGTAATTGCTTGTTAAACTCCATTTTATATACTTGATATGTATATTCCCAATAAATAAATAAAGTTAACTGGCAATCAAATGTCTGCTGAGGTTGGGGGGGGGAAGAACCTGCTGTATAAAAAAACAAATAAAATAAAATTTAAAAATTAAAAAACATCATGGGAACAGCAAACCCAAAAACTACAATAGATACACACACACAAAAGAAAAAGCAACCCAAACACAACTCTAAAGATGGTCATCAAACCACAAGAGAAGAGAACAAAAGAGGAAGGGAAGAAAACAGACCTACAAAAACAAACTCAGGCTTCCCTGGTGGTGCAGTGGATGTGGGTCCGTGCCCCAGTCCAGGAAGATCCCACATGCCACGGAGCAGCTACTAGGCCTGTGAGCCATGGCCGCTAGGCCTGCGCGTCCGGAGCCTGTTTTCCGCAACGGGAGAGGCCACAACAGTGAGAGGCCCGCGTACCGCAAAAAAAAAAAAACCAAAATGATTAAGAAAATGGCAATAGGAACATACATATGGATAATTACCTTGAATGTAAATGGATTAAATGCTCCAACAAAAAGACACAGACTGGCTGAATGGATACAAAAACAAGACCCGTATATATGCTGTCTACAACAGGCCCACTTCAGACCTAGGGACACAAACAGGCTGAAACTGAGGGGATGGAAGAAGGTATTCTATGCAAGTGGAAATCAAAAGAAAGCTGGAGTAGCAATACTCATATCAGACAAAATAGACTTTAAAATAAAGACTATTACAAGAGACAAAGAAGGACACTATATAATAATCATGGGATCAATCCAAGAAGAAGATATAACAACTGTAAATATATATGCATCCAACATAGGAGCACCTCAATATATAAGGCAAATACTAACAGCCATAAAGGGAGAAATCAACAGTAACACAGTAATGGTGGAGGACTTTAACATCCCACCACTTTCATCAATGGACAGATCATCCAGACAGAAAATCAGTAAAGAAACACAGGCCTTAAATGACACATTAGACTACATGGACTTAATTGATATTTATACAGCATTCCATCCAAAAGCAGCAGAATACACATTCTTCAAGTGCAAATGGAACATTCTCCAGGACTGACCACATGCTGGGCCACAAAGCGAGCCTTGGTAAATTTACAAAAAGTGAAATCATATCAAGCATCTTTTCTGACCACAATGCTATGAGATTAGAAGTCAACTACAAGAAAAAAACTGTAAAAATCACAAACACATGGAGGCTAAACAATATGCTACTAAACAACCAGTGGATCACTGAAGAAATCAAAGAGGAAATCAAAAAATACCTAGAGACAAATGAAAATGAAAAGCACAACAATCCAAAACCTATGGAATGCAGCAAAAGCAGTTCTAAGAGGGGAGTTTATAGCTATACAATCTTACCTCAGGAAACAAGAAAAATCTCAAATAAACAACCTAACCTTAAACCTAAAGCACTAGAGACAGAAGAACAAACAAAACCTAAAGTTAGTAGCAGAAAAGAAATCATAAAGATCAGCGCAGAAACAAATGAAACAGAAACAAAACAGTAGCAAAGATCAATGAAACTAAAAGCTGGTTCTTTGAAAAGATAAACAAAATTGATAAATCTTTAAGCCAGACTCATCAAGAGAAAAGGGCGAGGACTCAAATCAATAAAATTAGAAATGAAAAAGGAGAAGTTACAACAAACACCACAGAAATACAAAGGATCAAAAGAGACTACTATGAGCAACTGTATGCAAATAAAATGGACAACCTGGAAGAAACGGACAGATTCTTAGAGAAAGGTACAATCTCCCAAGACCGAACAAGGAAGAAATAGAAAATATGAGTAGACCAATCGCAAGCACTGGAATTGAAACTGTGATTTTTAAAACTCCCAACAAACAAAAGGACAGGACCTGGTGGCTTCACAGAATTCTACCAAACGTTTAGAGAAGAGCTAACACCTCTCCTTCTCAAACTCTTCCAAAAAATTGCAGAGGGAGGAAAACTCCCAAACTCATTCTATGAGGCCACCATCACCCTGATACCAAAACCAGACAAAATTACCACACAAAAAAGAAAATTACACTCCAATATCACTGATGAACATAGATGCAAAAATCCTCAACAAAATACTAGCAATACATTAAGAGGATCATACGCCATGATCAAGTGGGATTTATCCCAGGGATGCAAGGCTTTTTCAATATCCGCAAATCAATCAGTGTGATACACCATGTCAACAGACTGAAGAATAAAAACCATATGATCATCTCAATAGATTCAGGAACAGCTTTTGACAAAATTCAACACCAATTTATGATAAAAACTCTCCAGAAAGTGGGCATAGAGGGAACATACCTCAACATAATAAAGGCCATATATGACAAACCTACAGCTAACATCATGGTCAACAGTGAAAAGCTGAAAGCATTTCCTCTAAGATCAGGAACAAGACAAGGATGTCCACTCTCACCACTTTTATTCAACATAGTTTTGGAAGTCCTAGCTATGGCAATCAGAGAAGAAATAAATAAATAAAAGGAATCCAAATTGGAAAAGAAGAAGTTAAACTGTCACTGTTTGCAGATGATATGATACTATACATAGAAAACCCTAAGGATACTTACTACCAGAAAACTACTAGAGCTCAGCAATGAATTTGGTAAAGTTGCAGGTTACAAAATTAATACACAAGAATCTGTTGCATTTCTGTACATTTACAATGAAAGATCAGAAAGAGAAATTCAAGAAACAATCCCGTTTCCCATCACATCAAAAAGAATAAAATACCAAGGAATAAACCTACCTAAGAAGACAAAAGACCTGTACTCTGAAAACTATAAGACGCTGATGAAAGAAATCGAAGATGACACAAACAGATGGAAAGATATACCATGTTCTTGGATTGGAAGAATCAATATTGTCAAAATGACTTGGGTAGCCAAGGCAATCTACAGATTCAGTGCAATCCTTATCAAATTACCAATGGCATTTTTCACAGAATTAGAACAAAAAAATCTTAAAATTTGTATGGAAACACAAAAGACCCTGAATAGCCAAAGCAATCTTAAGAAGAACGGAGCTGGGGAAATTATGCTCCGACTTCAGACTATACTATGAAGCTACAGCCATCAAACCAGTATGGTACTGGTACAAAAACAAATACAGATCAATGGACCAGGATAGAAAGCCCAGAAATAAACCCATGCACCTATGGTCAATTAATCTACGACAAAGGAGGCATGACCATACAATGGGGGAAAGGCAGTCTCTTCGATAAACGGTGCTGCGAAAACTGGACAGCTACATGTAAAGGAATGAAATTAGAACATTCTTTAATCACCATCACAAAAATAAACTCAAAATGGATTAAAGACCTAAATGTAAGACCTGGTGCTATAAAACTCTTAGAGGAAAACATAGGAAGAACACTCTTTGACATAAATCACATTAATATTTTTTTCTACCCATCTCCTAGAGTAATGGAAATAAAAACAAAAATAAACAAATGGGACCTAATTAAACTCAAAAGCTTTTGCACAGCAAAGGAAACTATACACAAAAAGACAACCCACAGAATGGGAGAAAATACTTACAAACAATGCAACTGACAAGAGATTAATCTCCAAAATCTACAAACAGCTCATGCAGCTCAATATCAAAAAAACAGACAACTCAATCAAAAAATGGGCAGAAGACCTAAATAGACATTTCTCCAAAGAAGACAAACAATAGCCAAAGCAATATCATATCATGGCCAAGAGGCACATGAAAAGATGCCCAACATCACTAATTATTAGAGAAATGCAAATCAAAACTACAATGAGATATCACCTCACACCAGTCAGAATGGCCATCATCAAAATGTCTACAAACAATAAATGATGATGAAGGTGTGGAGAAAAGGGAACCCTCCTACACTGTTGGTGGGAATGTAAACTGATACAGCCGCTATGGAGAACAGTATGGAGGTTCCTTAAAAAATTAAAAATAGAGCCACCATATGATCCAGCAACCCCACTCCTGGGCATATATCCAGAGAAAACCATAATTCCAAAGGATACATGCACCCCAATGTTCACTGCAGCACTATTTACAATAGCCAAGACATGCAAGCAACCTAAATGTCCAAAGACGAAGAATGGATAAAAAAGATGTAGTACATATATACAATGGAATATTACTCAGCCATTAAAAAAGGATGAAATAATGCCATTTGCAGCAACCTGGATGGACCTGGAGATTATCATACTGAGTGACGTAAATCAGAGAAAGACAAATATCATATGATATCACATGCGGAATCTAAAAAAACCCGATACAAATGAATTTATTTACAAAATAGAAACAGACTCACAGACTTAGAAAACAAACTTACGGTTACCAAAGGAGAAAGGTGGGGGGGCAGGGAAGGGATAAATTGGGAGTGTGGGATTGACAAATACACACTACTGTGTTTAAATAGATAACTAATAAGGACCTACTGTATAGCACAAGGACGTCTGCTAATAAGGACCTCCTGTATAGCACAAGGAAGTCTACTCAATATGCTATAATAACCTAAATGGGAAAAGAATTTGAAAAAGAATAGATACGTGTATAGCTGAATCACTTTGCTCTACACCTGAAAGTAACACAACATTATTAACTATACTCCAATATAAAATAAACATTTTTTAAAAGCCTCCAGAGACTATATAATCTTAAAATGAAGCACACCTGCCTGAGGAAGTTTACCACATAGGGCTAAAACTCCATTTGCTAGCTCCCTCCATTTGCTGGTGGTGATAAATACTGCCTTTTGCATGAATTAAATAAAGTCCATGCGATTAAAGTGGCAGTCAAACCTGGGACTTGCCACAACATTTCCCACGCAGGAGCCAGTGGGGCCCAGCCACCAGGGCATCTACGATGGAGGCTCTCTGTGGCCTCTGCCCCACAGCTTGCGCCAGCGATCCTTTGGCTAGATGGATGTACGAAAAGACCAGCAGGCGCTCCTGTACACAGAGCAGGCTGCATACGCACACCCGTGTGCATCCGTCTCTACTCACCCAACTTCAAAGATGGATTTGCTGTTCTTCACAGCCAGGGCGAGGCACTTTCCTCCTTCGCTTGTTATTTTGTTTTTTCCCAGTCTGCAGAGAGAGTCGTGTACACGTCAGCTACAGCTATGAGGGGACTCCAGCATCAGCCACCCTTGTCCTTGGCACAGAGCCCCTCTGGTCCCTCCTAGGAGGGGTGGTCTTTCTCCTGGGACCTACAGCAGCCCTCCCTGGGCGTCCTCTCAGGGAGGGGCCCAAAGCCCTGAAGAAAGCCAGTCGTGATTCCTCTCCAGGTGGTCACAATCTCTGCAGAGACTCAGGGACCCAAGTTCCCCCGGAGGTTCTTTAAATGACCTCTGAGCATCACTCATTTCCATCAGCAGACCAGAAGGTTCCCACTTCAACTGCAAATGGTCAAGGGGTAGGTTACCATCACCAGGGCAGCATCACCAGGCTCCTCCAAGGCTGGTGCTCTGACACCTTTGGCAGGACATTCCTGTGACACAGCCAGGGATCAGGCTCTCATGTGCAATGTTATGGCCTGAAGGTTTGCCTCCCCCTACCCCTACCAGAATCCATATGTTGAAATCCTAACCCCTAAGTGATGGTGCTAGGAGGTGGAACCTTTGGGAAGTGATAAAGTCACTCATCACAGCCCTCACAAATGGGATTAGTGACTTAGGAGTGAAGTCCAAGAAAGCTCCCTTTCCCCTTTTTCCACCACCACGTGAGGACACAGTGAGAAGGCACCATCTAAGAACAAGGCATTGGGCCCTCACCAGGCACCTAATCTGCTGGTGCCTCGATCCTAAGGTTCCCCAGCCTCCAGAACGGTCAGAAATAAATCTCTGGTGTTTATAAGCAACCTCGTTTATGGTATTTTGTTACAGAAGCCAAAATGGACGAAGACAATGTGGGACTTCCTCAGGGGAAAACGATCTCCAGAAAGGGTGATAGTTGTGGCCTTTCTTCCCGTTAGGAGTTAATGAAATCAAAATGCCACACTCTCGCCCCACCCATGGTAGGGGGCCCTTCCAAACACCAAGCCTCACCCACAGCTCACCTTCTACACACAGGTGTCCTGATTTGACCTGATTTGGCCCTGGGGCAAGCAGAAGGCAGCTCTAGGGTGGCATTTATTCTTTGCTTGAACGATGAAGGGTGACCAAGAGAAGCTACTGAAGACCCCGCTCGCTGTGCCCACCCCACTTACTTCAGGTGCGTGAGGCCTGTGCACTCATCCAGGATTCTGGCGATGTACGTGGCTCCGACATCGGTGATTTGGTTGTTGTATAAGCTTTGAGAGAAAGCATGGCCGTGAGAATTTAGGACCCCATTTTTTAAAGTGAGTGGGGGCTGTCTGCTGACTTACAAAGTCTAGGTCAAAAGGAGAAAGGAAGGGCACGTGGAGGGCTGAGTTTGGGGCTGTGGGGTCTCAGGCTGGGTTCAAGGCCAACTCTGCACGTTCCCCAGCTTTATGACCTGGGGCAAGGTACCGAGCTTCTCTGTGCCTCAGTTTCTCCATGTGTAATACAGGGGTAAGAGTTACGGCTCCCTCGCAGGGTCGTTATGAGGATTGTATGAGATCATCCCAAGCCCTTGCGTGTAAGTGCTCGATAAATGGCAGTTGAGGGGTACTTTCAGATTAAGATCACGATTGGCATCTTAAGGGATAAAAGCTTCTAAGCGTTAGAACCAACTCAGTGTCTACCTTTTCGTCACTTTACCACTTGACACCAATTCAACAATAAGGCAGAAAGGAGTTGCAAGTGGTAAGGAGACAGGTTTCCAGTGTTCCACAGTCATGCAGAACTCCAGAGCCAAAAGGCAACCTGGGATTCAGGGCTTCAGTGTTCTCATGTGACAGCTGAGAAAACGGAGGCCCAAGGAAGCTGACGGGCTGGCTCCAGCTCAGAGAGTCAACGGCAGCCGTGGGGCTGGCGGGGCTGTGGCCCACAGTCTCTCCTGTCAAACCCCAAAACCCCAAAGGCTCTGAAAACCCAAACTTCTTCCTAACTATTTTGGCAACCGACGTGGAGCTGTTCATGGTCTTTATCCCAACTGGTTTGAATGTTTATACCTTTTGCTGCAGAAATGTTAAAGTATCTGAAAATGGGGTACTGCCCTAGATCCCACTGGTCATGTCACTGCTAGGTAGCACGGGCACTAATTTCTGATTTGTGTCTTGCCCCAAGGGCTCTGGATGACAGATCATGGACCCGCCATAGTGAAATCTACCACATGAACAGTATTCTCACGTCAATAAAACATACCCCCAGGAATTCTGTCATTACAGCAATCAGTCCCCACCTGTAAAACTATCTGACTCTATTAGGATCCCAGTTATACAAGGGGGATGAGAAGGCTGAGGCTCAGTGAGGTTTCCTGGCTTGCTCAGAGCGGGCTGCTAGCCGAGCCAAAAGCAGGACCCAGGACTCCTGGCTCCCAATTCAGTGCTCTTCCTGGTACCCTGGGGCCATCAGTCTCAACCACCCGGTAATCCATAGGAATGGCAACCTCCTGCTGCTCTGTACTCTTACCATGTAGCTGTCGCAGTGTTCTAGAGAAATACATACCCTAAAAATGTCAGAATTTTGTATTTGGTCAGCTCTTCACACAGCACCTTCACCCCACTGTCGGTGATCTGGTTCACACTGAGTCTGAAAACAGCAAAGAAAGTTAAAAATCAGAGCGGCTGCTCACGGTGAAAGAGCATGAATTCCACAAGGATGCACAAGTCTATAGGTCCTGGAGTCTTCCCAGCTATAGATGTCCCCCCGAGAGAACTGGCCATAGCAGACAGCCACACAGCCCCTACAGACCCTGGTCTTCACGGGGCTGAGAGACCCACGAGAACCAGTCCATTGGCAAGGCTACAGCACAGCCCTGATTCAACACAAGGGCAACAAGGGACACCTGAAGGACACGTGTGGACAGCCACCTCTGATATCCTGCATTTGCCGGTGGCCTATGTGTCAATGTGGCTCTCACTGCACAGCGGGGGGCCATGGGATTTGGACATGTGTAGAGCTGCATTTAGTGGTCATAAGGCTGGGGGAGTGGACGCTCCACCATCTTGCAAGTGCAGCCAGAAATGTGAGGGGTCCTGCAAAAGGCAGGACAGTCCCCACAAGAACTGTCCCACCCAAAATGCCAAGAGCCTTTCCATCTGGAAATGCATGTGTGAAACCTGACTTGCCACCTGAAAAGGTCAATCGAGGGACACAGCTCCTGAGGTGTGGTTCTGTGCGGGAAGTTCAACAGCAAGGGAGAAACAGCTGGATGAGGCAGGTCAGGGAGAGTGTGAGAGGTCCACACTCTCCCACTCCTCTTTAATGCAAATGCTGCTTCAGCAGGCCAGGCTTTAAGAGGGAGAGGGAAAAGAGGGCCTCAGGATGATGGATATCTCCTGGACAAGGCCCAGCGTGTACAGGGATTGCTCTTTGAAAGCCCTATATTAGCAGGATATTTTGATTTGGCTAAAATGCAAAACAATTTTTTTTACTACCAAGTACTCTCTATAAACAGACTACCCTGATCTTCTCAATTCTCCACCCCTTTATTTAGGTGAGTCTGAGGGACAGAGTAAGGCTCAGAGATGGAGGAGCGTGAGGAATGAGCGAGGGTCAGGGGTGGGTGAAGGAACAGACCAGAGCTCAGCAATTTTTTTCTGTAAAGGGTCAGATAACAAATTTTTAAGCTCTGTAGGCCATCTGGTCTCTATTGCAACCACTCAGCTCTGCAGAGTGAAGCAGCCAATATATAAATAAATGAGTGTGACTGTATTCTAATAAAACTTTATCTATAAACACAAGCCGTGGGCCAAACTGGGCCACTTACTACACACTGTCCTCTGTGATAAGTAAAAGGCTGAAGAGGTAAAAGCTTGATTTTTAGGCCAATCAAAATGATCACGTCACTCTGAACCCCTCCACTCATGGTACCCACCTTGGTGCTGGGGCACAGTGTGTACATACACTGCATGACTATCCCAGGGTGGCAGAGCCAACTAGTCACTCCCAATATCTGTGCTTACTTAGAAAGAGAATCCCTCATTTTTTAGCTGGGCACATGTGCTTAGGTTCTGCCCAGTAAGATCTAAGCAGAAGTCTCATTAGCAATAGCGGAGAAGTCTTCTTAAAAGAATGGGGTGTGTCCTAAACTTTAACTCAAAGATACATGTGCCCTTATGTTCACAGCAGCACTAGTCACAATAGTCAAGACATGGAAACAACATGGAAGTCCATCAACACATGAACAGATAAAGATGTGGCACATATATACAATAGAATACTACTCAGCCATAAAAAATAATGCCATTTGCAGCAACATGGATGAACCTAGAGATTATCGTACTAAGTGAAGGAAGTCAGAAAGAGAAAGACAAATATCATATGATATCACTTCCATGCAAAATCTAAAAAAAAACATACAAATGAACTTATTTACAAAAGAGAAACAGATTCACAGACTTCACAAACGAACTTACAGTTACCAAAGGGGAAAGGTGTGGGGGAGGGATGAATTGGGAGTTTGGGATTGACATATACACACTACCATATTTAAAACAGATAACCAACAAGGACCTACTGTATAGCACAGGGAACTCTGCTCAATATGCTGTAATAACCTAAATGGAAAAAGAATTTGAAAAAAACAGACACATGTATGTGTATCACTGAATCACTTTGCTGTACACCTGAAACTAACAACATTGTTAACTATACTCCAATATAAAAAAAAAATGTGGTACATATATACAATGGAATACTACTCAGCCATGGAAAAGAATGAAATAATGCCATTTGCAGCAATGTGGATGGACCTAGAGATTACCATACTAAGTGAAGTAAGAAAGAGAAACTCAAATACCATATAACATCACTTATATGTGGAATCTAAAATATGACAGAAATGAACTTCTCTACGAAACAGAAACAGACTCACAGACATAGAGAACAGACTTGTGGCTGCCAAGGGTGGGGAAGGTAGGGATGGACTGGGAGTTTGGGATTAGCAGATGCAAACTATTATATACAGAATGGATATACAACAAGGTCCTACTGTACAGCACAGGGAACTATATTCAATATCCTGTGATAAACCATAATGGAAAAGAATATGAAAAAGAATATATATGTATGTATAACTGAATCACTTTGCTGCACAGCAGAAATTAACACAACACTGTAAATCAACTGTACCGCAATAAAATTAATTGAAAAAAAAGAATGGGGTGTGTCCTTTGCCCTTCCTTCTTCCTGGTGACTAGAATGTCAACTGAATGGCTGGAGCATGAGCAGGCATTTTGGGCCAAGATATAGTAGTCAGGCACTGAGGACAGCAGAGCAGTAAGCAGGAGAGAGCCTGGGCTCTTGATGGTCATTGAGACCTCACAGCAGCCCAGAACTGCCCTCCTTTAGATTTTTGCATGAGAGACAAATAAGTCTGTAACTTCTCTAAGCCACCAGTATTGTGAGTTTTCTCTAACAGCCAAAACTAATCCTCACTGATGCCCTCAGGGAGCTCAAAATGCTTCCTTAGGGTTGCCCATTTCTTCCTGCCTTCTCTTGTGCTGGTTTGGAGGCAAACCTGGGGACCACCATACTGGTGCAGAGCTTCCATCTTATGAAATGGTCATAGGGAGGCACTGAGTGTGAGGTTGCCTGAGGCTACAAACAGAGTCGCTGCCTGAGAGCTCAGAGAATAGATTCCAGGCTTTCCAATGCCCAGGCCGGGGCAGGTTTGGGCTCCCTACATCCCCCCCATCCCCCCACAATGTACACCCTGGCGCTTGTGTAACAGGTACCCGGAATCGGTTCCAAATCCCATCTGCTCTTCAGAAATGCATGAGCCAAGTAGTGGAGAACCGAAACCCCCGTAGAGATTTACAAGGTGTATTTAATACAGAAAATGCTACTAGAAGAAAGGAGACTGGTTTTTCTTTCCTCTAAACCATCCAGCAGGAAACGAATCAAGAGTCAGCATTCTTTACTGAGATCCACTGGCAGCTCAGGGCTGCCCGCTTTTTTCGTGGAAGTTAACTAACGCTCATAAGCACAAAGTGTGCTGCTTCTACCACCATAAAGCTTTCACGTGCCAGAAACATTTCACGGGCTATCTCTGAGCCTCACATGAATCTCAAATGGTTCTTTACGATTCTGGCTCCACCATGGCCCACCTGTGTGACCTTGAGCCACTTAACTTCTCTGTGCCTCTGCTTCCTCGTTTGCCAAAATGGAGATGATAACAGTACCTACCTGATAGTGTTGTTAAAAGGATTAAACCAGGTAGTATTTTTAATGCACTTCACCCATTCTCAATAAATGCTGATTGTTATTACTGTAATTGTTAGGATATGAGAATCTCTCTTCCAGATGAGGACGCTGAAGCTCAAAGAGGTTAAGCAGCTTTTGCTCAAGAACACCCAGCTGGGGCCCATCCAGGTCCACCTGACTTCGGAGCTTTGCTCGTTACCCTCTGCCACCCTGAGACAGAGAAGCTCTGGATGTTCCCAGACCCCCGGCCATGAGTTCCAGGATAATCCAGGAGATCCCGCTCCACAGTGCCAGTCCTGGTGTCCCCTGAGCCCTGGCGGCCCCGCCAGCTGCTCCCGGAACCTGGAGGTCTCACCTGATGACGGTGAGGCGGCTGAAGCAGGGCTGCAGTTCCCGCACACCATAGTCATTGAGATTGTTGTTGTCCAGGTCGAGCGCAAGGCGCTTGGGGAAGTGGTGCAGGACGAAGGAGAGGGCGCTGCAGTCGGCCGAGCAGACGTTGCAGAAGGTCAGCTTGAGGTAGTTGGCGCAGATGCCCCTGGCCGCCAGCTGCCCCACCTTCTCGCTCTGCGTCTCATAGATGCAGCGCAGCATCCAGACGAAGGTGGGCATGGCCTGCACCTGGCTGAATCCCCCAGACCGAACTCGGGGCAGGTGCTTCAGGTGGGAGCGCAGGCTGGCGAACAGGTAAGCCCACAGGGCCCTGCGCTTTCTCCGCAGGGTGGCGGCAGGCACCAGGTGCCGCAGGAGTTTCTGTTTGTCTTTGGATAGCAGCCCGCACAGGAAGAGGTTGGTGAAATGAAAGTGATCCTTGTTCTTAAAGGGGTCTTCCCCGGCCAGGCCACGGCCCCTCAGGCACTGGATGGGTAGGAAGCGGGGATAGCAGGACGCAGCTGCTGCCTCCCCGTGAGGAGCCCACTCCTGGAAGAAGCAGAGCAGCTCCCGAGTGCCCACCTTGTCGTCCACCACCAGAAAAAAGGCAGCAAAGAAGGCCTGGAGGGTGAGGTGGAAGAACTCATAGGACTGCTGGTCCCCTTCGAGGCCCAGCTCCGGCACGGCCCGCAGGAAACCCAGCTGCAGGTCCCCCTCCTGCACCTCGGACGCCTGCACCTCCTCCTGGCTGAAGACGAAGAAGCTCTTCTCCATGCCCCGGTGAGCCACCTGGCCCAGTGAGTGCAGGGTGCCCCGGCCGGCGCGGAAGGTCTCCGTCTGGCTCCGCGTGTTCCGCTGCACCAGGCTGGTGGGCTGCGTCCTGTTCAGGTGGACCTCGGTGACCAGCAGGAAGACGTCGGTCAGCGTCACCGCGCAGTCGGGCAGCTGCAGGAGGCCGTCGAAGGTGTCGTAGAAGTGCTGGAAGCACCGGAAGATGATCCAGCAGAAGAGGGGCACGGCGCACAGGCTGAAGAGGTTGGCGTTGGCTTCCAGCTGATCCAGCAGGCGCTGGCGCACGGCGCGCTCGGGGAACATCCTCCCAGCGTAGGCGCGCAGGTGGCTGGGGGAGAAGCCGCGCAGGAGCACCTTCTTCCAGAGGAGATGCCGCGGGATCTCGACGCCCGTGCGGGCCGTGAGCAACTTGTGCGCCCCCTTGAGCAGCTTCCCGCTGAGCAGGTTGGCCAGCAGGACCAGGGGGTGGGCGGGCTCCCAGGGGGAGGAGGTGTCGGGCTCGCCGCTCAGGTCGAAGTCCGAGTGAAGCTCGTCCAGGCCGTCGAAGGTGAAGAGGGCCGTGTGCGGGAAGCGCAGCAGGAAGGCGAACACCTCCTCGGGGTCCTGCTCCGGGTAGCAGTAGTGCTTGAAGAGCAGGTCCTGCAGGCACAGCGAGGCGCTCTCCTTGAAGCAGCTGAAGGTGCGGCAGCGGAAGTGGAAGAAGAACCTGAGCTCAGCGTCCAGCTGGCCCGCGGCCCAGAGGCTCTGCAGCCGCTGCAGCAGCATGGACTTGCCCACGCCCGCGTCACCAAAGATGAAGATGGTCTCGCCCTGCTCGTTGAGGACCCCCGTGGAGGGGTCCAGGAGGCAGGCAAGGCTGCCCAGGCTGCCCAGGCTCTCGTTGCCGAAGTCGACCAGCTCCACAACAGTGTCCGTGTACATCTCCTCCAGCAGCAGCTCCTCCTTCTGGGCGTAGCACAGGACGAACTTGGAGTCGCGGCCCAGTTGCTGTCGCAGCTTCTGGCTGTATCTGCTCACTGCAGGGAGAGTGGCTCCAGGTGAGAGGTGGAAGTAGGTGGGGAGAGAGAGACACAGGTGGAAAGTGCACCAAATAGGGAGGTCTCAGGCGGAGGAGCAAGCACACAGGAAAACAAACCCGCAGCCTGGACGCTCAGGCTAAGTGCGAGCACTCCTCAAGTACAAAGAGCCGGCGCTCCAAATCTGCGGGCCCTTGGGCCTCCACCCCTCTGTCTGACCTCAGATTTGGCCAGCCAGCGGGGACAGAATTCAACTGGGATCAGTGTCAGAGACAGGCTCCCTACTCCTCTGCGCAAGTTGTCACTGAACTCCAGCTAAAAACTGAAGCCCCCTCAAATGTGACGGCCAGACCACGTGGCCCTGCTGCCCCAGCCCAACCCCAGGGTCCTGCTCAAACAGCGCAAGCCAGTCCCCACTGAAACTTGTATCGTTGAGGAAGAAATTGCCCTAACCTTTCTTGTGCTTATGACACTGTTCTTAAAACAAAGTCTCATAAAACCTAATGCCGAAACTTGTTGCGATGAGATACAACAGTTGACGTTGATATGGACTAAAAAGGGGCTGTGCTTCACCGTAACTGAGTGAGCAAACTAAAGTGAAAACCGGCCTTCTTACACTACACAGGGCGCAGAGGCCCTGGTCCCAAAGCTGAGGCCTGGGGATCACGGACGCTCAGCACGTGCCGCAGGGGGAGCCCTGGGCTTGCCCACGGGGAAGTACATGGGTTAATATGCTGACATGGGGTAACATGCTGACGTACGTGCCATGCTCTCAGCAGAAACGAGCTACAAAATGAGCTTACTCCAGACAAAAAAAGGGTGTTCCAAAATTCCTTTAAATCGTTTTTGGGTCTTAATGATAATTCAATTAACAAAAATTGGACACACTTTGCACATTTCCAGATTCATCTACAACCCTTTCCCATCAACTTAGTCCCACTTGGTTGTCAGCTTAAAATTTGTGAAGTGAGTTCTATTTTTTTAGTTTTGGTAACGGAAAATTTACAGACTATAAATTCACCTATTTTACAGCAGGTATTGTTGTCAATGATTTTTAGTAAGTTTACAGAGTTAACGCAAACATAACTAAAATCCAGGGGTACACTCTACATCGTAAGTGCATTTGCAGACGATCTCTGCCCCACCCCTGGCCCTAGGAAACTGCTGACCTGCTTCCCGTTTCTATAAATTTGCCTTTTCTGGACATTGATATCAATGGATTCATACAATATGTCGTCTTTCACATCTGGCTTCTTGTAGAGTGAATTATACTTTCAAAGCTGTTACAGGAGCTGGGTAAAGGAGCCAGTGGAGAAGTCTTCTGCAAGAACTCCATCACAGGAATATTTTCCTCTTATCTTGGGGAAGGTAACAAAGTGAGGTGGGCAGGGGCAGTAACAGTAAGAAGCTAGCAGTGGCCGGCTGGTAACTGCAGAAGCAAGAGCTTGTCCCTGACACTCTGTCTCTTGGTCTGGTTTCCCCTAAATACACACTTGACACTCTGGGACACTGTCCTTTGTTTCTGTTTTCAAGGTCAAACTGGATTCTTTAAAACTCAGAGTTTGGAAGCTCAGTGCTGGTATGTTGCCAACAACTGTCTGGAAGTGGAGAGACCACAGGCACGGAAAGATGATTCCCTGGTCCCCAGACCAGACTGTGGTCCCAATGTTGTGCTCTCTCAGCACCTTGAACTGCTGTTGTCCTTATCACCATTTGCAACTACACATTTGTGTCATTATTTACTGCCAGTCTCCTGCATTAACCTCTGAGGTCCCTGAGGGCAGGAACCATAGCTGGGTCTGCTCCCTATTGTACCCCTGGCATCCAGCACACCCCGCCCTGGCACATGCCGAGTACATCATAAATACCTGTTGAACTAATCATTTAACTAAAAGGGGCCCATGGTGCTTTGGAAATAAGGACTGGCAGTCAGGGGTGATAGAAGAATTCTTTGCCTGGAATCAAATTTGGAAAGATCTTCAAGAAGGAAAGAAATGCAAACTTGAATTTGTACAACCACTAAAATGTCTAGATAGGTCAGAAAAGGAAGTCAGAAAGAGGTCAGAACAGAGGTCATTCCTACACTTCCATGGCTCCCTACGTAAATCAGACCAGCTATCTGTGGTCAGTTCAATCACGGTTCCCTTGGCTGCACTAGGGTGACAGGGACCAGCTCTCCTTTCTAAAAGGAACACAGCAGCCAAGCCTGCTGCCTGAGGTGGAAGGCAGGGCTGGTCAAGGCGGACCCCGCCTTTATCCCCTGCTGGACCCACACAGATAACATTGCCAAGCCCCGGGGGCCTTGCTTGCTTGGGGGCTGCGGTCTCCCCGGGGGCTGACTCATACCTGGATCGGTGTTGACCACAGCTTTGCTCTGAATGAGCTGGGAAGGGGAGAAGCTGATCTCCGACAGCCAAGGCCTGAGGTCCACGTAAGCGTCTGTGAGTCGCTGTAGCACATAGAGGAAGAACTCGGACACCTCCTCGCCCTTGCTCTGCACCAGGTCCAGAATTCTGCGGACCTAGTGCGGCACAAGCAGTAAGGTGTGAGCCGGCACTAGGGGTGTCTGCCCCCTGGAGAGGCTCCCATGCGGGGCTCTGAGCTCTTACTACAGCCTCGAGCTTGACCGTCCACCCAGCTGGTATGAGATGCTACACGCCAAATGCCCAGGATCTGTAAAATGGACCGCCTGAGCAAGAAACAAACTGCACAGCTCTAGGAAACCAGAGGCTTCCAGGAGCCTAAAAATAGAAAGGTCAGACTCACAGCTAGAGCTGAGCGCCCCCCTGGAATTTCCCTTTCCCTCCTTTTCTCCTTTGCCCTCTTAAGCTAACACTTTTGCTCTCTGGGAATGAGTGCTGAGGGGGAGAAAGTTACCCGTTAGGCATAATGAGACGGGTGCTGGGCCACACAGCCAGGGGACAGCAGACCCCCGTGTAAGGGGTACCTTACAAAAGCTTTTCGTCTTATTAAAAATTCAGGGAAAAAACCCACAACAGTGTTCTACTGTGCTTTTCCCAGAAACCCTTCTGGTCTCTCCCAAGCCCAACAGGATCATGTTACAAATGAGTTCTGTCACTCCTCTCCCCAAGAAGGAGGTTTTCCTCTTGCCATTCCCTTTTTCAGAAGATGACACAAAGCTAAAGTGAAACTAAGGGCTGTGAAGACTTCCCACAGTGGAGTGTGGAAGATTCTTTACCGTGGACCCAGGCTGGGATGCAGCCATTCCTCAACCAGAGGAATTCTCAGAGCCGTTCCCAGCTGTGAGCAGCTCTCCAGAGTTGAAGGGCACGGACTGGGCAGCACTGCTAGTGTTTCCTGCTCGTTTTCTTTTTAAAGAATTCACTCATTTAAAGTGAACTGGAAAACAAGTTGTTTGGGAACCAATACGCACAGCAAGGAGAATGGAGAGGTCAGAAGAGTTTGCCGTGTTTCAGGAACACAGAAGTGAAATATGTAACTGTGGAATGAGCTGGTAACTCAAGCCTTTCTGTGCGGTAGATAAGCCCCGACAGGAAATTCCACCCAATGTACCGCACTCCCAAAGCTCTTCACCCAGGTCAGTGGGGAGAAGCCCCGTCTGGCCACCAAGGCTGGCATCCCTGTCACCGGCACCTTGTCAGGCTGCGTGGGGCAGGCACACACGATCTCCACGTCTTCGGCGGAGAAGTACTCATTCTGCAGCAAGTTGTCCAGCAGACACTGAGTGTTGCGGACGTGAGTGACCAGATGCTCCCGGTTGACCTTCAACAATTTGATGTAGGAGTGCGACTCTGACCGGATTATTTCCATCTCACTGCGGCCCTGCTTTTCCATGGTTACAGGAGCAAGTGGCTGCTTTTCCCAAATTCATTTTTGGCTGCATGTGCCTTCCTGGCAGAAGGGCGATCAGGATCCACGGCCACAGCCTCTCAGTGCAAACCCTGAAGAGACAAAGGAAGTCACCAACAAAACCAAAGCCATGGGAAAGATCCCTCCCCCTTTCTCCGGTCCTGGAATTTCTCTATTTAGAACAGGAAGGAGTCATACTTACGATATTTGATCTGAGACGCAATAAAGTAAAAATCATAATTTAATTGCTCCCGCTTGTGGGTTACACCACTAGGGTAGATGACCAGAGGTAGACAACACTATTGTTTAACAAAACTTCTTAATTATTATTATTTTTTTAGTGTGCCTCAGTCCTAGATTGGGATAGGGGTGCAAAGGTATATTTTCCAAATTAGGTCACTGGAATTGGAAGTTTCCACGTGCCCTATGAGGGGACAGCACCCAGACTTGGGAGCAGAGGAGCTATGAGGTTGGTGGGAGAGAGGGTCTGAGCACAAAACGGCCCGAGGAGAGCGCGAGCCGGCATGAAGTCTCCTGTGGTAGCCACAGCCCACGAACCTGGGAACAGTGATGTGTCAGTCATTACTGCCTGTGCTGGGTTGTGCTGTAGCTCTCCCCACACCCCTGCCCCAGCTCTCCTTATATCTCCAGCCAAGTTGGCTACATACAAGCACCTTAGGGAATGAAGGAGCAGCAATGGCCATTATGGAGTGAAGCAGGACAGAAGAAAGGTGAGAGGGAGAGGTGACAACGTCTCCCTGGAAATCCCTGAAAACCTCATGCATGTGCTGAACTTCCTGCCTCGGTAGGGACAGGGGCCCAAGCTCTTTTATTTGGGTATTAAAAAAATACCTTGAGTTTATCTGCACTACCCCAGAACTGCACTGATTTCTTTCTTTTAGAGTAAGATCTCTCAGCCACTTAATTCTCCAGTCATCCTGTGGATATAAATGGATCACACGCTTGGAAGTAGAAAGGCCTTGAACTGGCCACTTAGTCCTTTGTCTAAAATGCACACACTCTGGAGAGAGAGTTTTAAATGTTTTTTTGTAGAACTCAAAAAAAAAAATTCATAGACCTCTAAACATGTATGTTTCATGAGCCCACATATGTTAACATTCAGGTCTAGTGGTTCTCACATTTTTTCCACAAAGTCACATACTAGTCTCCGATCTTTGACACACCTGCATTTTTTCTTCTTTTACCTATCAAGTTGCCAAATGCAAGCCTTATACAGATTCTCAGTGGGACCCCACACAGTAACCTTCCTTTCATAACCTGACTGATTGAGCAAAAGACAGTACATTCTAACATTCTAAACAACAGAAAGGGACTTCCCTGGTGGCGCGGTGGTTAAGAATCCGCCTGCCAACGCAGGAGACATGGGTTTGAGCCCTGGTCCGGGAAGATCCCACATGCTGTGGAGCAACTAAGCCCATGCACCACAACTACTGAGCCCGCGCTCTAGAGCCTGCAAGCCACAACTACTGAGCCCATGCACCACAACTACTAAAGCCTACGTGCTCCAGGGCCCACGTGCCGCAACTACTGAGCCCGTGTGCCACAACTACTGAAGCCCGAACGCCTAGAGTCCATGCTCCACAACAGGAGAAACCACCGTAACGAGAAGCCCGCGCACCACAACGAATAGTAGCCCCTGCTCGCCACAACTAGAGAAAAGCCTGCGTGCAGCAACGAAGACCCAACGCAGCCAAAAATAAATAAATTAAAAAAAATAAACAACACAAAGGCAAGAGATTCTTACCAAATGGAATTTAAAGGGATGAAAATGAGCGATTAGCTACTATTGCACTAAAAGTATGCTGATTGATTTGACTCTAATTCAGCTTTTTCTATTGTCGTCAATTCTATGACCCACTTAAGGATCCATAGCTTTAGAAAATTAGTTCCCTTAAGGGATACCAGTTGATAATGTTAAATGTATATTTAAATTACTGGTTAATAATACCTTTTTAAGTTTTTGTCATGTGTTCTTTGAAGAAAGTGAGAATATTTTAAAACAACATTCTCTCCTTAAATCTTCAATTTCCAATTTCTTTCTGGAATCTGAAAAGTCAAAAAGAAAAATGAGAGAGAAAGGTTTCTTTGAAAACACTCTTAGGGCTTCCCTGGTGGCACAGTGGTTAAGAATTTGCCTGCCAATGCAAGGGACATGGGTTCGAGCCCTGGTCCGGGAAGATCCCACATGCCGGGGAGCAACTAAGCCTGTGTGCCACAACTACTGAGCCTGCGAGCCACAACTACTGAAGCCCACGTGCCTAGAGCCCGTGCTCCGCAACAAGAGAAGCCAATGCGATGAGAAGCCCGCGCACCGCAACAAAGAGTAGCCCCCCCCCACTCGCGGCAACTAGAGAAAGCCCACGCACAGCAACGAAGACCCAACACAGCCAAAAATAAATAAATAAATTTATATTTAAAAAAAACACTTGTGCTAAATGGTGAGCAAATAAATGAATGAATGAATGAAATTGGAGAAAGAATAATTTTTTAAATCCACAACTGTAGGATCTCAGAGTACTCTCTTTATCTTCTTCCTTTGGGACAGTGTTTTCGAAATCTCAGTCATTCAGGCACCATAATCACTTTTCTTGGCCATAATTGAGTCCCATAAGCAAAGTTATTTGCTTAACTTTTTGCTTTAAATTGACTTTACTTTACAACTCAGACTAATTTTAAAGGAAAATTTATATTACCATTGTAAACAAAAAAATCATTTGCAATAAATAGAAAGTAATACAAAAATAAATTCGCTAGAAATAAAATCATGCTATTGTACTCCAGCTCAACAGTGTTGAAAGGTTCTTGGTCTGAGGCCTGTTTTCTCTTAGAAGCATTTGAGAGGTATTAAAGACATAGTAGCACAAGACTGAGACTTTCTCTTTGAGATCATGGTAAATCTGAGAGAGCTGGAAAGGGAATTGCCTTCCCCCCTTGGTGATTCAGGGTTTTTTCATCCTTGGCTCCATTCTTACCAAGGCTTGGAATGGGTGTTATGCAATGCCCCTCACTCCTCCACTCCCAACCCGCATCCATCCTCACTGTGGGTCCCATTTCACTCCTGGCTTCTGCCTCTTCCAAGCCTGTGATTCCCACAAAACTAGTGACGTGTCTTCCCAGCCCTTCCCCGTAGTATCACCCACAGACATCACTACCTCTTACCATCAAAGGCAGAAACTTAAGGAAAATCCCCTTATTTATGACCACCCAACCAAAGCAATGAATTACATGTCAGCCAGTTGGCAAGGAGGCTGTCGTTTTGCAACATCCAGAGCTCTGGTTTGAGATTTAATCAGATTTGCAGAGTTTGCTCAATTCAGCAGGAACTTAACAAGGCATGGACGATGGGAAAGGAAACAAAGAGAGCTGATCCTGTCCCGGTAAACAGAATCCAAGGGCAGAGACCAACTCAACATCACGGAACACTGCAGAGAGACTCAGTTCATGGGCATCTGGTTCCCAGAACTACTGATGCCAGAAACGACTCTGAATTAGCTTTTCAGATTAGTTTCTCAGAAAGTCAGCGAGATGGGGGTTAAAGAAGTAAGGTCACTGATGATTCTGTAAACTCAGGAAGAAAATAAGTATAGGACCTAGTGGTTTAGAATGAAGGGAAATTCCTTTCAGTGATTAGATTCAATTTTGCATGCTTGAAAATATCAGAAAATAAGATACAAAAATGCTATTGATCGCACGGTGAGACAGGAACTTTCATACCAGGAATGTAAACGGATGGAAAACTTCCAGAAAGCCATTTGACGTATTTATCAAGAGCCTGTGAAAAGTTTCGATTTAGTAACTTCTCATTCTAGAACTCTGCCTTCTGAAAAGGTTCAGAGGTTCGGACAATTTTTTTTTTTTTAAACAAGGGGCTTCCACTGCCAGCTCTGATAAGGTAGCTTGTTGTTCCCACAGAGGGCAACTACAGGTGGGTGGATCAGCAGGTTGGGGTACATTCATACAGTAGAGTGCTATTCAAAAGTAAATGTGAGGGACTTCCTGGTGGCACAGTGGTTAAGAATCCACTTAACCAGGGGACACAGGTTCAAGCCCTGATCCGGGAAGATCCCACATGCCGCAGAGCAACTAAGGCCATGCACCACAACTACTGAGCCTGTGCTCTAGAGCCTGCAAGCCACACCTACTGAGCCCACGTGCCACAACTACTGAAGCCCGTGTGCCTAGAGCCCGTGCTCCACAACAAGAGAAGCCACCGCAATGAGAAGCCCGCGTGCCGCAAGGAAGAGTAGCCCCCGCTCGCCGCAACTAGAGAAAGCCCGCACACAGCAACGAAGACCCAACGCAGCCAAAAATAATTTAAAATAAATTTTAAAATAAATTTGAATGAAATACTAATATGACATGAATGAGTATCAAAGATGTTATGCTGAGAGAAAGAAGACTCAAAAAAACATGTAGTATATGATTCCATTCATATGATTCTAGAAATCTGATCTAGATCAGAGCAGTGGTTTCCTGGGTAGGGGGACAGGAGCAAAGGAGAAATTGACTGCATATTGCTGGGGTGATAGAAATGTTCTTTATCTTGCAGTATCATATATATATATTTATATTTATATATTTATATATATATATATATATATATATATAATACATGTGTATATATATTATACATACATATACATGTCACATGTGAATATATGTATCACTATGCATAAATGTGTGTATATATGCACATCACATGTGTATGTGTGGTGTGTGCATATACAACATATGTGTATGTATGTATATTATGCATACACACATACATATGATTTGTCAAAAGTCATCAACTTGTACACAGAAAATCTCTGAATGTTACTGTATGGAAAAAAAAACTTCACTGAAGTATTATGTAAAGGCAGAATACATTTCCAGGTAAACAAAAACTGAGAGACATTGTGGCCAGCATAGCTGCACTAAAATAAGTACTGAAGATTCTTTTAGGTAGAAGAAAAATGATCCCAAACTAAAACAAAATGAGAGCAACAGAAAGTTTTAATATGTGGGTAAATATAAATGTATATTGACTGAACAAAACATTATTATCTTGTGGGGTCTAAAATATATGTAGAATTAACATTTAAACAAGGGAGACTGTGCAAGATGGCAGACTAGAAAGGCCCTGAGCTCACCTCCTCCTATGGAACACCAAAATCACAACTATTTGCAGAACCATTGATGAAAATGACTGGAACCTGCCAGAAAATTTCTTATACAACTAAAGATATAAAAAAGGAAGCATAGAGAGGCAGGTAGGAGGGGCAGAGCTGCCATATAGTCAAGTCCCATATCCCTGGCTGGGCAATCCACAAACAGCAGAATAATTATGACCGCACAGGTTCTCCCAAAGGAGTGAGAGGTCTGAGCCGTGTGTCAGGCTCCCAGCCCAGGGGTCCTGCACCAGGAAGATGAGCCCCCAGAACATTTGGCTTTGAAGTTCAGTGGGCTTACTTCTGAGAGTCCAAGAGCGCTGGAGGAAACAGAGACTTCACACTGAAAGGACATATAAAATCTCACATCCTCTGGAACTCAGGGCAGAAGCAGTAATTTGACCTGAGGCTGGGTCAAACCTACCTGCTATTCCTAGCGAGTCTCCTGGAGAGGCAGGAGGCAACTGCAGCTCACCCTGGGGACACAGGCACTGGCAAAAGCCATTTCGGGGAGCTCTTTCTACCATGTGGACACTGGTGCTGGAATCCTCCCTCTAGCTTATTAACCCCAGGCCCCAGCCCCACTTGGGGCACCAGTGCTGGGACACCTCAGGCCAAGCAACTAACAGGGCACGGACACATCCCCACCCACCAACAGAGAGGCTGCTTTAAGACCCTTTGATCCACAACTGCCTCTGGACACAGCCCTGCCCACCAGAGGACCCAGGACCCGGCTCCACACACCAGTACACAGGCACTAGAACCAAGACCACCAGGACCCTCCAGCCGGAGTCCCTGGGACCCAGCTCCACCCAGCAGTGGTCAGGAACCAGCACCAGAATCCCCAGGGCACCAGCCTCACCCACCAGTGAGCCTGCTCTAGCCCCCCCGACCAGCTCCACCCACCAGGGGGCAGACAGCAGTTGCAAGAAAAACACAGTCCTGCAGCCTGCAGACCTCCCCGATCACTAGCTGCTCAGACCCTGCCCTCGGACCAGTTGTGCCCAGGACCCGCCCACTAGCAACACAGCTTCCAGACACCTCAGGTCCTGCAGCCAGACCCCAGGACCCAGCTCTGCCTACCAGTAGGCCAGTACTAGCCCCAGGACCTGGCTTCGCCCACCAGTGGGTAAGCAACAGCCCCCAGGGTCTCCTGGACCCTGACTCAACCCACCAGTAACCCAGCACTAGTATAGTCCCCTGGAGTTCTGCAGTCAGTCACCCCATGACCCAGTCCCACGAACCAGCAGCCAACAGCCTCTGCACAAGGCAGGAACTGGCAACCAAACAGACCAAGGGCCAACCAAGCTTACCAGACTGTCCACATAGTCAGCCCACCACAACAGAAAGACCCACGCAGCCCTCATGGGGGAAGCCCTAGAGCATACAGCTCTGGTGATGAAAGGGAAGTATCCTGAGACACACAGGTTGTCTACAAAAGGCTTATTCTTCAAGGCTGGGAAATGTAACCAACCTACCAGACACATAAAAAAAAAACAAACAAACAGCAACTTAGGCAAAATCAGGCGGCAGAATAACATGTTCCAAATGAAGAATCAAGATAAAACCCCAGAAAAAGAACTAAGTGAAGTGGACACAGGCAATCTACCTGAGAATGAGTTCAAGGTAACGATCATAAAGATGATCAAAGAACTCGGAAGAATGGATGCACAGAATGAGGAGTCAGAAGCTTTTAACAAGGAGTTAGAAAATCTAAAGAACCAAACAGATATGAAGACTACAGTAACAAATAAAAAATACACTAGAAGAACCAACAATAGACTAAATGATACAGAGGAATGGATCGGCGAGCTGGAAGACAGTAGAGGAAATCACTGATGCTGGACAGAAAAAAGAAAAAAGCATGAAAAAAAATGAGGACCGTTTAAGAGACCTCTGGGAAAATATCAAACACACCATATTTGCATTATAGGGGTCCCAGAAGGAGAAGGGAGACAGAAAGGGGCTGAGAACATAATTGAAGGCATACTAATTGAAAACTTCCCTAACCTAGGAAAGGAAACATACATCCATGTCCAGGAGGTACAGAGAGTCCCAAACAGGATCAACTCAAAGGGGAATACACCAACACGCACTGTAATTAAAATGGCAAAAATTAAAGATAATGAGAGAATATTAAAAGCAGCAATGGAAAAGCAACATGTTATGTACAAGGGAACTCCCATAAGGCTATCAGCTGACTTTTCAGCAGTAACTCTGCAGGGCAGAAGAGAGTTGCACACTATAAAGTGATGAAACGGAAAAACCTACAACCAAGAGTACTCTACCCAGAAAGACTCTCACTCAGATTTCATGCGGAGATCAAAAGCTTTACAGACAAGCAAAAGCTTTTAAAAGAGTTCAGCACCTCCAATCCAGCTTTACAAGAAATGTTAAAGGCACTGCCCTGAGCAAAAATGAGAAGGACACAATTAGCAACATGAAAATCATGAAAGGAAAAAAAATCTCATCAGTAAAGACCAACATATACATGAAAAGATGCTCAACATCACTAATTATTAGAGAAATGCAAATCAAAACTACAATGAGGTATCACCTCACACCGGTCAGAATGGCCATTATCAAAAAATCTAGAAACAATAAATGCCGGAAAGGTGTGGTGAAAAGGGAACCCTCCTGCACTGTTGGTGGGAATGTAAATTGATACAGCCACTATGGAGAACAGTATGGAGGTTCCTTAAAAAACTAAAAATAGAACTACCATATGACCCAGCAATCTCACTACTGGGCATATACCCTGAGAAAACCGTAATTCAAAAAGAGACATGTACCACAATGTTCACTGCAGCACTATTTACAGTAGCCAGGACATGGAAGCAACCTAAATGTCCATCGACAGATGAATGGATAAAGAAGATGTGGCACATGTATACAATGGAATATTACTCAGCCATAAAAAGGAATGAAACTGAGTTATTTGTAGTGAGGTGGATGGACCTAGAGTCTGTCATACAGAGTGAAGTAAGTCAGAAAGAGAGAAACAAATACCATATGCTAACACATATATATGGAATCTAAAAAAAATGGTACTGTTGAACCTAGTTGCAGGGCAGGAATAAAGAGGTAGACATAGAGAATGGACTTGAGGATATGGGGTGGGAGGGCGAAGCTGGGGCGAAGTGAGAGTAGCACTGACGATATATACAGTACTGAATGTAAAATAGTTGGCTGGTGGGAAGCAGCAGCACAGCACAGGGAGATTGGCTCAGTGCTTTGTGATGACCTAGAGGGCGGGATAGGGAGGATGGGAGGGAGGCTCAAGAGGGAGGGGATATGGCTGATTCGCTTTGTTGTGCAAACAGAAACTAACACAGTATTGTGAAGCAATTATACTCCAATAAAGATCTATTAAAGAAAAAAACAAGACAAACATATAGTAAAAGTAGGAAATCATCCACACACAAAACTAATAGGAAGGTTAAAAGACAAAAGTAGTAAAATTACTTATATCAACCATAAGCAGTTAAGGGATACACAGAACAATTAAATGTAAAACATGATATCCAAAACACTAACCATGAGGGGAGGAGAGTACAAACACAGAGTTGTTAAAATGCATTTGTTAAGAGATCAGCAACTTAAAACAATCACATATATACATAGATAGATAGACAGATTGCTATATATAAACCTCACAGTAACCACAAAACAAAAATCTAAATTAGATACACACACAAAAAAGAAAAAGGAATCCAAACATAATACTAAAGATAGTCTTCAAATCACAAGAGAACAAAAGAAGAAATGAACAAAATGACCTAAAATACAATCCCCAATTAACAAAGTGACAATAAGAACACAATATCAATAATTACTTTAAATGTAAATGGAACAAATGCTCCAATCAAGACATAGAGTGGCTGAATGGAAACAAAAAAAGACCCCTATATATGCTGCCTACAAGACACTCACTTCAAATCTAGAGACACACACAGGATGAAAGTGAGGGGATGGAAAAAGGTATTCCATGCAAATGGAAAGCGAAAGAAAGCCAAGGTAGCAATACTTATAACGGACAAAATAGACTTTAAAATAAAGACTGTTACAAGAGACAAAGAAGGACATTACCTAATGATCAAGGAATCAATCCAAAAAATATAACAATTGTAAATATATATACACCCAACATAGGAGCACATAAACACATAAAGCAAATATTAAAAGACATAAAAGGAGAAACTGAGAATAGCACAATAATAGTAGGGGACTTTTAACACCCCACTTACATCAATGGACAGGTCATCCAGACAGAAAACCAATAAGAAAACACTGGCATTAAACGACACATTAAACCAGGTGGACTTAATAGATATATATAGGGCATTCCATCCAAAAGCAGAAGAATACATATTTTTCAAGTACACATGGAACATTCTCCAGGACAGATCACATGTGAGGCCACAAAACAAACTTCAGTAAATTTAAGAAGACTGAAATCATATCAAGCATCTTTTCCCACCACAATGCTATGAGACTAGAAATCAACTACAAGAAAAAAACTGCAAAAAACACAAACACTTGGAGGCTAAACAATATGCTACTACACAACAAATGGATCACCAAAGAAATCAAAGAGGAAATCCAAAATACCTGGAGACAAATGAAAACAAAAACACAATGATCCAAAATCTATGGGACACAGCAAAAACAGTACTAAGAGAGAACTTTATAGCAATACAAGCTTACCTCAGGAAACAAGAAAAATCTCAAATAAAAAACCTAACCTTATACCTCAGGGAGCTAAAAAAAGAACAAACAGGGCTTCCCTGGTGGCGCAGTGGTTGAGAGTCCGCCTGCCGATGCAGGGGACGCGAGTTCGTGCCCCGGTTCGGGAAGATCCCGCATGCCGCGGAGCAGCTGGGCCCGTGATCCATGGCCGCTGAGCCTGCGCGTCCGGAGCCTGTGCTCTGCGACGGGAGAGGCCACAACAGTGAGAGGACCACGTACCGCAAAAAAAAGAAGAACAAACAAAATCTGAAGTTAGTAGAAGGAAAGAAATCATAAAGGTTAGTGCAGAAATAAGTGAAATAGAGACTAAAAGAACAGAAAAGATCAATGAAACTTAGAGCTGGCTCTTTGAAAAGATAAACTAATAAACCTTTAGCCAGACTCATCAAAAAAGACAGAGAGAGAGAGGCCAAATCAATACAATCAGAAATGAAAAAGAAATTACAACCAACACCACAGAGATACAAAGGATCATAAGGGAATACTGAGAACTATATGCCAATAAAATGGATAATCTAGAAAAAATGGACAAATTCCTAGAAATGTACCATCTCCCAAGACTGAACCAGGAATAGAAAATATGAACAGACCAATTGCCAGTAATGAAATTGAATCAGTAACTTAAAAAAAAAAAAACTCCCAACAAACAAAAGTCCAGGACCAGATGGCTTCACAGGTGAATTGTACCAAGCATTTAAAGAAAAGTTAACACCTATACTCAAACTATTCCAAAATATTACAAAGGAAGGAATGCTTCTGAACTCACTCTACAAGGCCAGCATCACCCTGACAGCAAAACCAGACAAAGATATCACACAAAAGAAAGTTACAGGCCAATATCGCCAGTTAACATAGACACAAAAATCCTCAACAAAATATTAACAAACCAAATCCAACAACTCTTTAAAAAAAAATCATACACCATGATCAAGTGGAATTTATCCCAGGGATGCAAGGATTTTTCAATATCTGCAAAATCAATCAATGTGTTATACCATATTAACAAATTGAAGAATAAAAACCATATGATCATCTCAACAGATTCAGAAAAAGCTTTTGACAAAATTCAATATCATTTACAATAAAAACTCTCCAGAAAGAGGGCAGAGGGAACATACTTCAACATAATAAAGGCCATATATGACAAGTCCACAGCTAACATCATACTCAGTGGTGAGAATCTGAAAGCATTTACACTAAGGTTAGGAAGAAGACAAGGACACCAACTCCTGCCACTTTTATCCAACATAGTATTGAAGTCCTAGCAACAGCAATGAGACAAGAAATAAAAGGAATCCAAATTGGGAAAGAAGAAGTAAAACTGTCACTGCTTGCAGATGACATGACTATACATAGAGAATCCTAAAGATGCCACCAAAAAACTACTAGAGCTCATCAATGAACTCAGTAAAGTTGCAGCATACAAAATTAAAATACAGAAATCTGTTGCATTTCTATACACGAACAACAAACTACCAGAAAGAGAAGTTAAGGAAACAATCCCATTTAGCACTGCATGAAAAAGAATAAAATACCTAGGAATAAACGTACCTAAGGAGGTAAAAGACCTGTACTCGGAAAACCATAGGACACTGATTGAAAAGACTGAAGATGATACAAACATACAGATATACCATGGTTGGGGCTTCCCTGGTGGCGCAGTGGTTAAGAATCTGCCTGCCAATGCAGGGGACACGGGTTCGAGCCATGGTCCAGGAAGATCCCACATGCCACAGAGTAACTAAGCCCATGTGCCACAACTACTGAGCCTGAGCTCTAGAGCCCATAAGCCACAACTACTGAGCCCATGTGCCATAACTACTGAAGTCTGCACGCCTAGAGCCTGTGCTCTGCAACAAGAGAAGCCACCACAATGAGAAGCCCGTGCACTGCAACGAAGAGTAGCCCCCGCTCACCACAACTAGAGAAAGCACACACGCAGCAACGAAGACCCAACGCAGCCAAAAATAAGTAAATAAATAAAATAAACCAATTTTTTTAAGAAGTGAATGTCTTAAAAAAAAAAGGTATTTCATGGTCATGGATTGGGAGAATTATTATTGTTAAAAACGACCATACTACACAAGGCAATCTACAGATTCAATGCAATCCCTATCAGAATACCAGTGGCAGAGCATGGGATGAAGATGGCAGAGTAGCAGGATATGAAGCTCACCTTCTCTCACAAATACATCAAAAATACATCTACCTGTGGAACGATTCTCACAGAATGTCTACTGAATGCTGGAAGAATACTTCAGACTGCTGAAAGGGCAAGAAAATCTCCATGTGACCAGGTAGGAAATAGAAAAAATAGAAAGCGAGAAAGGTCTCACGACAGCACCTGTGCTCCTGGGAGGGAGCTGTGCAAGAGGAAAGGTCCCTGCACCGTGGGAAGCCCCCCCACCAGTGGGGAGATCTGCTGGGACAGAAAGGGAGCTTCAGAGCCTCGTAAAAGAGTGCTGCTGGTTTGCAGCAGCCAGAGCAGAGGGAGAACTGCACAGATGGTCAGTGCTGCCGCCCTGCACTGCCCTGCACTCCCCAGCCTAAGACAGGCATCCGCCAGTACGGGCAGGGGCTGGGTGCTGGAACCTGGGCTTCAGATATCGGAACCGGGGAGAGGACTGGGGTTGGCCATGTGAAGATGGCCTGGGGGGGGCGCTGGAATCCAGTGCAACCATGGCTGGGGGCGTACGCGGAGGAAGTTTGGGCCAACTTAGAGACCAGTCGCCACTGTTTGGGGAGTGCATGAGGGGAGGCGCGGGACCCAGACTGTAGCCTTTTACCAGGTGCATGTGCTCACAGAGGGCAGGACACTGCCTGCCCAGGCTGCAGGAGCAGTCGTGAGCCACAACCACCCCCTTGCAGACTCCAGGAGTGGTTGGGAGCCACTGCCGCCTCCCTCCTGGACCCCAGGAGTGGTCATGAGCCACCACTTCTGTCCCCATCATGTGCTCTGGGGGTGCACCTGAGATGCCACCACTGCCAAGAACCCTAGGGCCGGGCACCAGCCACAACATCTGCACACCCCTTATCAAGGGGAGAATAACCAACACACACTGAGGAAAGGGGCGACAGGCATCCATACTTAAAACAGCCCTGGCACCAAATATATTCAACCCACACGAGTTACACAGGGACACCCCCACATATAAATAGCCTTCCAAGACCACACCAGATAATCGTTTCTCCTAAACTCAGAGTAAGAGAACTAGAAGTAAAATGAAGCTGAGGAACCACTCCCAGGTAAGAGACCAACAGCATTCCCCTGAAAGAACATGCAGTGAAGCAGACCTCTCCAGACTAGTAGACACTGATTTCAAAAAGGAGACAATGAAAATACTGAAGGAATTAAGAAACACTATCAATGGAAATGCAGAGTACTGTAAAAAGGAACCAGAAACTATAAAGAGGAACCAAAAAATATAAAACTCATTTGCAGGGAATTCCCTGGCAGTCCAGTGGTTAGGGCTTGGCACTTTCACTGCCGAGGGCTGGTTAAATCCCTGTGGGAACCGGGATCCCACAAGCCATACTCTACCCAGCAACATTATCATTTAGAATAGAAGGAGAGACAAATAATTTCTCAGACAAGCAAAAACTAACAGAATACAGCAATACTAAACCTATCCTAAAGGATATATTGAAAGGTCTTCTCTAAATAGAAAAAAAGTAAGAACCTATAGGAAAGAAAAAAATCACAATTGGAAAATAAATCACTTAAATAAGCCAGTATACAGATTTAAAGTTTCTGTGAAAGTGATGAACAATAATGAACAGCAAAAGGACGAGAATGAAGGTGTAAAAGAGGACATCAAAACCACAAAATGTGGGGGAGGGGAGTAAGAAAATGTAGATTTTTTTTTTTTCCTATAATGTGTTTGAGCCTATATGACTACCAGTCTAAGGCAAGTAGACATAGGAATAGGTTAACATACTTGAAAAACAGGGTAACCACACATCAAAAACATACAATAGCTTCACAAAAGCCAAAAGGAAGAGAACGTAAGTATAATACAAAAAAAAAAAAAAAGGCCATCAAAAAAAAAAAAAAAAAAAAAAAAAAAAAAAAAAGGCAATAAATACATATATCAATAATTACCTCAAATGTCAATGGACTAAATGCTCCAATCAAAAGACACAGAGTGGCAGATTGGATAAAAACATAAAAGCCTAAAATATGCTGCCTACAAGAGATGCACTTTAGGGCAAAGGACACACATAGATTGAAAGTGAGGGGGTGGAAAAAGATATATCATGAAAAGGTGGGGATCACAATACTCATATGAGACTAAATAGACTTCAAAACAAAGGCTATAAAGAAAGATAAAGAAGGACACTATATAGTAATAAAAGGATCAATACAAGAAAAGGATTTTACACTTGTCAACATATATGCACCTAATATAGGAGCACCCAAATGCATAAAACAAATACTAACAGACATAATAGGAGAAACTGACAGGAATACAATAATAGTAGGAGACTTTAACACCCCACTCACATCAATGGACAGGTCTTCCAGACAGAAAATCAATAAGGCAACAGAGATCCTAAATGATACAATAGAACAGTTAGACTTAATTGATATTTTCAGGACATTACCTCCAAAAAAACCAGAATACACATTCTTTTCAAGTGCACATGGAACATTCTCTAGGGCTGATCACATACTAAGGTTCGAAACAAGCCTCAACAAATTTAAGAGTATAGAAATTATCTCAAGCATCTTTTCTGACCACAATGGCATGAAACTAGAAATTAACCACAGAAAAAGAAATGAGAAAAAATAAATGATTACATGGAGACTAAACAACATGGCACTAAACAACCAATGGGTCAACAATGAAATCAAAGAGGAAATTTTAAAATACCTTGAGACAAATGACAATGAAAATACAACCATACAAAAATCTATGGGATGCAGCAAAAGCAGTTCTTAGAGGGAAGTTCATAGTGATACATACAGGCCTTTCTCAAAAAACAAGAAAAATCTAAACAACCTAACCTACCACTTAAAAGAATTTTAAAAACAAGAGCAAACAAAACCTAAAGTCAGCAGAAGGAAGGAAATAATAAAGAACAGAGAGGAAATAAAATAGAGATAAAAAAACAATAAAACCAAGAGCTGGTTCTTTGAAAGGATAAACAAAATTGACAAACCTCTGGCCAGGCTCACCAAGAAGAAAAGATAGAGAACTCAAATAAACAAAATAAGAAAAAGAGAAATAACAACTGATAGCAAAGAAATACAAAAAACCATAAATACAAAAAACCATATGAACAGTTATATGCCAACAAATTCAACAACCCAGAAGAAATGAACAAGTTTCTAGAAACATACAGCCCACCAAAATTTTATCAAGAAGAAACAGATACTTTGAAGAGACCAATCACTAGAAGTAAACACAATCTATAATTTTAAAACTCCCGACAAACAAAAGTCCAGGACCAGATGGCTTCACAGGTGAATCCTAGCAAACATACAAAGAAGAACTTATACCAATCCTTCTCCAACTCTTCCAAAAAAACTGAAGAGGAGGGAACACTCCCAAGGATATTCTATGAAGCCACCATCACCCTGGGATACCAAAACCAGACAAAGATACCAGCAAAACAGAAAATTACAGGTCAATATCTTTGAAGAATATAGATGCAAAAATTCTCAACAAAATATTAGCAAACCGAATCCAACCACACATAAAAAAGATCAAATACCATGACCAAGTGGGATTCATCCCAAGTTCACAAGGATGGTTCAACATACGCAAATCAATCAATATGATACACCACATAAACAAAAGAAAAGGTGAAAACTACATGCTCATCTCAATAGATGCAGAAAAAGCATTCGACAAAATCCAACATCCACTCAAGATAAAAACTCTTACCAAAGTGGGTATAAAAGGAACATATCTCAAGATAGTAAAAGCTATTCATGGGCTTCGCTGGTGGCGCAGTGGTTGAGAGTCCGCCTGCCAATGCAGGGGACACGGGTTCGTGCCCCGGTCCGGGAAGATCCCACATGTCGCGGAGCGGCTGGGCCCATGAGGCATGGCCGCTGAGCCTGCGTGTCCGGAGCCTGTGCTCTGCAAGAGGAGAGGCCACAGCAGTGAGAGGCCCATGTACCAAAACAAAACAAAACAAAAATGCTATTCATGACAAATCCACAGCCAGTATAAATGGTGAAAAGCTGAAAGCCTTCCCACCAAAATCTGGAAGAAGACAAGGATGCCCACTGTCACCTCTTCTATTCAACATAGTATTGGAAGTCGTAGCTACATCAATCATACAGGAAAAAGAAACAAAAGGTATCCAGATTGGAAGGGAAGAGGTAAAACTGTCATTATATGTAGATGATATGATACCATATATACAAAACCCTAAAGACTCCACACAAAAACTACTAGGATTGATAAACGAATTCAGCAAGGTAGCAGGATACAAGATTAACATGTGGAAATCGGTTGCATTTCTTTACACCAATAATGAAATATCAGAAAGGGAATGTAAAAAAGCAATATCTTTTAAAATTGCAACTCCAGGGGCTTCCCTGGTGGTGCAGTGGCTGAGAGTCCGCCTGCTGATGCAGGGGACATGGGTTCGTGCCCCGGTCCGGGAAGATCCCATATGCCGCAGAGCGGCTGGGCCCGTGAGCCATGGCCGCTGAGCCTGCGCGTCTGGAGCCTGTGCCCCGCAATGGGAGAGGTCACAACAGTGAGAGGCCCGCGTACCGCCAAAAATAAATAAATAAATAAATAAATAAATAAATAAAATTGCAACTCCAGAAATAAATTATTTAGGAATAAACCTCACCAAGGAGGAAGACATATGCTGAGAACTATAAAACACTAATAAAGGAAATTCAAGATCATTCAAAGAAATGAGAAAGATATTCCATGCTCTAGGATTGGAAGAATATTGTTAAAATGGCCATACTACCCAAAGCAATCTACAGATTAAATGCAGTCTGTATCAAATTACCCATGACATTTTTCACAGGACTAGAACAAATAATCCTAAAATTCATATGGAATCATAAAAGACCCAGAATTCCCAAAGCAATCCTGAAGCAAAAGAACAAAGCAGAAGGCATAACCATCCCAGACTTCAGACAATATTACAAAGCTACAGTAACCAAAAAAAGCATAGTATTGGCACAAAACCAGACATATGGATCAATGGAACAGAATAGAGTCCAGAAATAAACCTAAACACCTATGGTCAATTAACCTTCGACATTAACCTTCGACAAAGGAGGCAAGAATATACAATGGGAAAAAGATGGTCTCTTCAGCAAGTGGTGTTGGGAAAGTTGGACAGCCGCATGTTAAATCAAGAAATTTAAAACACACCCTCTCACTATACACAAAAATAAGCTCAAAATGGCTTAAAGACTTAAACAGAAGACATGACACCATAAAACTCCTAGCAGAAAACACAGGCAAAACATTCTCTGACATAGATCATACCAATGTTTTCTAGGTCAGTGTCCCAAGGCAATAGAAATAAAAACAAAAATAAACAAATGGGACCTAATCAAACTTACAAGCTTTTGCACAGCAAAGGAAACCATAAACAAAATGAAAAGACAGAGCTTCCCTGGTGGCGCAGTAGTTGAGAATCCGCCTGCCAATGCAGGGGACACGGGTTTTGAGCCCTGGTCCGGGAAGATCCCACATGCCACGGAGCAGCTATGCCCATGCGCCACAACTACTGAGCCTGCACTCTAGAGCCTGCGAGCCACAACTACTGAGCCCACGCGCCTAGCCCATGCTCCACAACAAGAGAAGCCACCTCAATGAGAAGCCCACACACTACAATAGAGTAGCCCCCACTCGCCACAACTAGAGAAAAGCCCACACGCAGCAACAAAGACCCAACGCAGCCAAAAATAAATAAATAAAATAAAGTTGCTAAAAAAAAAAAAATGAAAAGACAACCTACAGAATGGGAGAAAATATTTGCAAATGATGCGACAGACAAGAGCTTAGTTTCCAAAACATACAAACAGCTCATACAACAACAAAAACAAACAACCCAATTGAAAAATGGGCAGAAGACCTAAAGAGACATTTCTCTGAAGAAGAAATACAGATGACCAATAGGCACATGAAAAGATGCTCAACATCGCTAATTATTAGAGAATGCAAAATGAAACCACAATGAGCTACCTCCCCACACTGGTCAGAATGGCCATCATCAAAAGTCTACTGCTGAAGAAGGTGTGGAGAAAAGGGAACCCTCCTACTCTGTTGGTGGGAATGTAAGTTGGTGCAGCCACTGTGGAAAACAGTATGGAGGTTCCTCAGAAAACTAAAAATAGAACTACCATATGATCCAGCAATACCACTTCTGGACATATGTCCAGACAAAATTATAATTCAAAAAGATACATGCACCCCTATGTTCATAGCAGCACTATTCACAATAGCCAAGACAGGGAAACAACCTAAATGTCCATTGACAGATGAATGGATAAAGAAGATGTGGTACATATATGCAATGGAATACTACTGAGCCGTAAAAAAGAATGAAATAATGCCATTTGCAGCAACATGGATGCAACTAGAGATTATCAAACTAAGTGAAGTAAGTGAGAAAGAGAAAGACAAATACCATATGAATTCACTTATATGTGGAATCTAAAATATGACACAAATGAACCTATGTATGAAACAGAATCAATGACATAAAGAACAGACTGGTAGTTGCCAAGTGGGGGGATAGGGATGGATTGGGAATTTGGGATTAGCAGATGTAAACTTTTATATATAGAATGGATAAACAACAAGGTCCTACTATATAGCACAGAGAACTATATTTGATATCCTATGATAAAGCATAATGGAAAAGAATATTAAGAATGTATATATACATATAACTGAATCACTTTGCTGTACAGCAGTAATTAACACATTTTAAATCACCTATACTTCAATTAAAAAATGAAAAAAATATCGATGCCATTTTTCATGGACTAAAACATGTAATTCTAAAATTTGTATGGAAAAACAAAAGATCTTGAATAGCCAAAACAATCTTGAAAAAGAACAGAAGGAATCATGTTTCCTGACTTCAGACTATACAACAAAGCTACAGTAATCAAAGGAGTATGGTACTGGCACAAAAAGGCACATAGATCAATGGAACAGAATAGAGAGCCTAGAAATAAACCCACACACTTATGGTCAATTATTTTATGACACAGGAGGCAAGAATATACAATGGAGAAAAGACAGTCTCTTCAATAAGTAGTGCTGGGAAAACTGGACAGCTACACATAAAAGAATAAAATTAGAACATTCTCTAACACCATATACAAATATAAACTCAAAATGGATTAAAGACCTAAATGTAAGACCAGAAACCATAAAACTCCCAGGAGAAAACATAGATGGAATACTCTGACATAAATCGTAGCAATATTTTTTTGGATCTGTCTCCTAAAGCAAAGGAAATAAAAGCATAAACAAACAAATGGGACATAATTAAACTTAAAAGCTTTTGCACAGCAAAAGAAACCATCAACAAAACAAAAAACACCTTACTGAATTGGAGAAAACATTTACAAATGATATAACAGATGAGGTGTTAATATTCAAAATATATAAACAGCTTATACAACTCAACATCAAAAACCAAACAACCGGGCTTCCCTGGTGGCGCAGTGGTTGAGAGTCCGCCTGCCGATTCAGGGGACATGGGTTCATGCCCCGGTCCGGGAAGATCCCACATGCCACGGAGTGGCTGGGCCCGTGAGCCATGGCCGCTGAGCCTATGCGTCCAGAGCCTGTGCTCCGCAACGGGAGAGGCCACAACAGTGAGAGGCCCACGTACCGCAAAAAAAAAAAAAAAAAAAACCTAGACCTCCCTGACGTCCCCTGGTTAAGACCCCACGCTTCCACTGCAGAAGGTATGGGTTTGATCCCTGGTCAGGGAACTAAGATCCCACAAGCCACACAGTGCAGTCAAAAAAAGAAAACAAAAAACAAAATACTACAAACAACCCATTTAAAAAATGAGCAGAAGACTTGAAAAGACATTTTTCCAATGAAGACATAGATGGCCAACAGGCATGTGAAAGGATGCTCAACGTCATTAATCATCAGAGAAATGCAAATTAAAACCTCAAAGAGATATCACCTCACACGTGTCAGAATGGCTATCATCACAAAGAACACAAATAACAAATGTTGGCAAGGATGTGCTGAAATGGAACCCTTGTACACTGTTGGTGGGACTGTAAACTGGTGCAGCCACTATGAAAAACAGTATGGAGGTTTCTCAGAAAACTAAAAATAGAACTACCATATGACCCAGCAATTCCACTCCTGGGTATTTATTCGGGAAAAAAACCATGAAAACAATAATTCAAAAAGATACATGCACCCCAATGTGCATAGCAGCATTGTTTACAATTGGCAAGATATGAAGCAACATAAGTATCCATCAACAGATGAATGGATAAAGAAGATGTGAGATACACACACACACACACACACACACACACACACAATGGAATACTACTCGGCCATAAAAAAGAATGAAATGTGCAGCAACACAGATGGACTTGCAGGGTATTGTGCCAAGTGAAGTAAGTCAGACAGAGAAAGACAATGTATAATACAATTTATATGTGGAATCTAAAAAATAGAACAAATTAGTAAATTTAACAAAAAAGAAGCAGACTCCCAGATATAGAGAACAAACTGTTGGTGATCAGCAGGGAGAGGAAAAGGAGAGGGGCAAGATAGGGGTAGGGGATTAAAAGGTACAAACTATTATGTATAAAATAAATAAGCTACAAGTATATATAGTGTAACACAGGGAATATAGCCAATATTTTATAATATCATAAATGGGATATAACCTTTAAAAATCATGAATCACTATGTTGTACACATGAAACATAACGCTGTACATCAACTATACCTCAACTAAAAAAAAAACAAAAACATTTAAACAGTAATAACACAAAAAGGTGGAAGGGAGTAAATGGAGTTAAAGTGTTCTAAGTTCAAAGCATTTTCTGGTAATAGGCAAAAGTATTACTTTATATTAGACAGTAATAATTCAAGGATCCAGGTCTTAATCTCTAAAATTGCTATTAATAAAAATAGCAAGAGAATACAAGACAATAGAAGGAGGTAATATAATAATAAATATGCTTAACTCTAAAGGCAGGGAGAGGGGAAAAAAGAATGCAAAAGTGGTGAGACTAATAAAAACTAGACAACATATATAAATCCAAATATGTTAGTAATTCAATTAAATAAAAATGGACTAAATATACCAATTATACAACATAGGTTGGCAGACTTGAGAAAAAAACTATATGCTGCTTTAAAAGATACACCTTAATTAAACCCTGTCACTTTACTTCATTCATTCATTTACTCATTCCCCCAAGTGGGAAATGATATACTAGGTATAAACTAACCAAAAGAGAGCTGGTAGAGCTATATTAAAATTAAAGTAGAATCTAAGGAAAGATATGTTAGTAGAGGTAAAGGAACATTTCATAATGATAAAATAATTACTTTTAAAGGTTGTTATAGAAATGTTAGTTTGTATGCACGTAGTAACTTATTTTCAAAATATATAAAGCAAAGATTGACAAACGTAATAAGGAGGAATATACAAACCCACAGTCAGTGAGGATTTTCAAACAGTGAGGGACTTTATTTCTCAGAATGACTGAAATAGACCAAAAAATGAAAGAATATGGAGAATATGAACAAAATGTCTCGACTGACATCTATAGAACACTGCAGCCAACAGCAACAGAATGCCCAGCATTTAGAGTGCATGTGGAGTGTCTGTAAAGTTGACCAATACACTGGGCCACAAAGCAAGTTCTTAACACATTTTAAAGAACTGAAATCACTCAGAAAATGTTCTCTGACCACAGTGGAATAAAGCTAGAAATAAAAAATTTAAAATACCTAGAAAAATCCCCAAACCACAAGTCAAAGAAGAAATAAAAGTGGAAATTAGGAAATATTTTGAATTGCATAATAATGAAATTACAACATACAAAATTGGTGGGATACAATTTAAAAAGTCACAGAAATATATAGCCTTATATGCATATATTAGAAAAGGAAAACAAAAACTTAAGTCATATTATTTATATTGTGCGTTTCCACCTGCTCACTGTGGAAAATTTGGAAATGCAAAAAAAAAAAAAAGTTCAGATAAACAAAACTCACCCATCACCCACTGTTAACATTTTGGAGTATTTTCCCTTTCTGCTTTTCTCTACGTTCAGTTACACCTATACTGATCTTTTTTGCACGTTTGCCATCACACTATATGTATGTGGTGTACCTCTACCATTATCTCATGTTTCTTTGTAACCGCCAAGGCCCTCTTTTGAGCTGCAGAAGCTGGTTTCTGACAGATGCTTTGCTTTCCCTGGTTTTTATTTTATAGAGTAAGAAACACCTGCCACTTTTTGCTGCTTTAAAGCCTCGTTCCTGAGAAACTCCATGCGTCAAACAGAGGATCAAAATTGATGCCAAATGGTAGCCCCTTTCTTGGCTGGGCCCTGCCTGCCTGAACTGCCAGGGCAAATCTGCACACCACGCTCTGCAGCCTCCACCAGCTACCAGGCACACAATGGCATGCTATCCATCACGGACAGGCCTGAGGAAGGGCTTCAGTGGGTAGGCAGGGGTCAGGATGCTGGGCAGACTCTGGGATCCACAGCTTCGGGCATCCTTCCCTGGAAACCCAGTATCAAGCCTGTGCTGCTCGGGGCCCCAGCAGAGCCCTGACAGTCATTGCTAAAACTGAGTGAGCACTTCTCTAGGGGCCCAGTGTTGACCTAACACTTGCCACTCATTGCGGGAGGCCGGATAACATAAGGATTCAAAGTGGTCTCTGGAGCCAGTGGGCTGAGTTCAGACGTGACTCCACTGCTCATCAGCGAGTCAGCTATCCTCTCTGTGCCTCAGTTTCCTCCAAGTCTCTGACAGTCCCTACCTCCAAGTGTTGCTGTAGGGTTGAGTCCATGGTCACGAAGTGCCTAGACCAGGGCTGGCATACAGTGAATACTCAGTAATTATCACCTTGCATAATCTTCTCTGTTCTCTGGCAAAGGTCATTGTTACTACGAATTTACAATGAGGAAACTGAGGCACACGGAGGGTAAGCAGCTCCCAACACCCACAGAGGTTACAACGCAGCCGGGCGGATGGACACAGAACAAGGGACTACAAGAGTGACTGAGAAATGACCACAGAGAGCCAAGGCTGTCTGTAGCTCTCCCAAAGGCTTCCTTGGTCCCGCTGGAGCCTCTGTAGTAAAAGGTGACAGAGAGAAGCGGCGAGAGCCTCAATCTCTTAGAGAGTTTGGATCCAGGACACCCAGAGAGATGCCGAGCCCTGATAACATGCAGCACGCAAGCTAAGGGCTAAAGACTGCCCACTGCTCAGTGTCATGGTCTCCACAGCCACCCAGGTGTGCCATCCCATCCCATGCATCATTAGAATAAACCCCAGAGGGGCTATTCAGGAAGATGGCGGAAGAGTAAGACGCGGAGATCACCTTCCTCCCCACAGATACACCAGAAATACATCTACACGTGGAACAACTCCTACAGAACACCTACTGAAGGCTGGCAGAAGACCTCAGACCTCCCAAAAGGCAAGAAACTCCCCACGTACCTGGGTAGGGCAAAAGAAAAAAGAATAAACAGAGACAAAAGGATAGGGACGGGACCTGCACCAGTGGGAGGGAGCTGTGAAGGAGGAAAAGTTTCCACACACTAGAAGCCCCTTCACGGGCGGAGACTGCGGGAGGCGGAGGGGGGAGCTTCGAAGTCGCGGAGGAGAGCGCAGCAACAGGAGTGCGGAGAGCAAAGCGGAAAGATTCCCGCACAGAGGATCGGTGCCAACCGGCACTCACCAGCCCGAGAGGCTTGTCTGCTCACCCGCCGGGGCGGGCGGGGCTGCGAGCTGAGGTTCGGGCTTCGGTCGGAGCGCCAGGAGAGGACTGGGGTTGGCGGCTTGAACACAGCCTGCAGGGGGTTAGTGCACCACGGCTAGCCGGGAGGGAGTCCGGGAAAAAGTCTGCACCTGCCAAAGAGGCAAGAAACTTTTTCTTCCCTCTATGTTTCCTGGTGCGCGAGGAGAGGGTTTTAAGAGCGCTGCTTAAAGGAACTACAGAGATGGGCGCGAGCCGCGGCTAAAAGCGCGGACCTCAGGGGCGGGCGGGAGACGCTAAGGCTGCTGCTGCCGCCACCAAGGGGCCTGTGTGCGAGCACAGGTCACTATCCACACCCCCCTTCCGGGGAGCCTGTGCAGCCCGCCACTGCCAGGTTCCCGGGATCCAGGGACAACTTCCCCGGGGGAACGCACGGCGAGCCTCAGGCTGGTGCAACGTCACGCCGGCCTCTGCCGCCGCAGGCTCGCCCCGCACGCAGTGCCCCTCCCTCCCCCCCCGGCCTGAGTGCATCAGGGCCCCCGAATCAGCGGCTCCTTTAACCCCATCCTGTCTGAGCAAAAAACAGACACCCTCCAGCGACCTACACGCAGAGGCAGGGCCAAATCCAAAGCTGAGCCCCTGTAAGCTGTGAGAACAAAGAAGAGAAAGGGAAATCTCTCCCAGCAGCCTCGGGTGCAGCGGATTAAAGCTCCACAATCAACTTGATGTACCCTGCATCTGTGGAATACATGAATAGACAACGAGTCATCCCAAATTGAGGAGGTGGGCTTCGAGAGCAAGATCTATGATTTTTTCCCCTTTTCCTCTTTTTGTGAATGTGTATGTGTATGCTTCTGTGTGAGACCTTGTCTGTATAGCTTTGCTTCCACCATTTGTCCTAGGGTTCTATCCGTCCATGGTTTTTTAAAAAATTTTTTTTCTTAATATTTAATTTTAATAACTTTATATACTTTACCTTCGTTCTTTCTTTCTTTCCTTCCCGCCTTTAGACAACGAATCATCCCAAATTGAGGAGGTGGTCTCTGAGAGCAAGATTTATGATTTTTTCCCCTTTACCTCTTTTTGTGAGGGTGTATGTGTATGCTTCTGTGTAAGATTTTGTCTGTATAGCTTTGCTTCCAACATTTGTCCTAAGGTTCTATCCCTTTTTTTTCTAAATATTTTTAAATTCAATAACTTTATTATACTTTATTTTATTTACTGTATCTTCTTTCTTTCTGTATTTTTTCCTTCCTTCCCTCCTTCCTTCCTTCCTCCCTCCCTCTTTCCCTTTCTTTCCTTCTTGCCTTCTTTCCTTCTTTGCTTCTTTCTTTCTTTCTTCCTTCCTTCCCTCCTTTCTTTCTTTCTTCATACTTCTACAAATTCTCTCTACTTTTTCTCCCTTTTATTCTGAGCCGTGTGGATGAAAGGCTCTTGGTGCTCCAGCCAGGAGTCAGGGCTCTGCCTCTGAGGTGGGAAAGCCAACTTCAGGACACTGGTCAACAAAGGACCTCCCAGCTCCACATAATATCAAAAGGTGAAAATCTCCCAGAGACCTCCATCTTAACACCAGCACCCAACTTCACTCAACGACTAGCAAGCTACAGTGCTGGACAACCTATGCCAAACAACTAGCAAAACAGGAACACAGCCCCACCCATTAGCAGAGAGGCTGCCTAAAATCATAATAAGGCCACAGACACCCCAAAACACACCACCAGATGTGAACCTGCCCACTAGAGAGACAAGATCCAGCCTTATCGACCACAACACAGGCACTAGTCCCCTCCACCAGGAAGCCTACACAACCCACTGAACCAACCTTAGCCACTGGAGACAGACATCAAAAACAGCGGGAACTACGAACCTGCAGCCTGCAAAAAGGAGACCCCAAACACAGTAAGATAAGCAAAATGAGAAGACAGAAAAACACACAGCAGATGAGGAGCAAGATAAAAATGCACCAGACCTAACAAATGAAGAGGAAATAGGCAGTCTACCTAAAAAAGAATTCAGAATAATGATAGTAAGGGTGATCCAAATCTTGGAAATAGAATGGACAAAATGCAAGAAACAGTTAACAAGGACCTAAAAGAAATAAAGATGAAACAAGCAACGATGAACAACACAATAAATGAAATTAAAAGTACTCTAGATGGGATCAATAGCAGAATAACTGAGGCAGAAGAACGGATAAGTGACCTGGAAGATAAAATAGTGGAAATAACTACTGCAGAGCAGAAGAAAGAAAAAAGAATGAAAAGAACTGAGGACAGTCTCAGAGACCTCTGGGACAACATTCAACGCACCAACATTCGAATTATAGGGGTTCCAGAAGAAGAAGAGAAAAAGAAAGGGACTGAGAAAATATTTGAAGAGATTATAGTTGAAAACTTCCCTAATATGGGAAAGGAAACAGTTAATCAAGTCCAGGAAGCACAGAGAGTCCCATACAGGATAAATCCAAGGAGAAATACACCAAGACACATATTAATCAAACTGTCAAAAATTAAATACAAAGAAAACATATTAAAAGCAGCAAGGGAAAAACAACAAATAACACACAAGGGAATCCCCATAAGGTTAACAGCTGATCTCTCAGCAGAAACCCTGCAAGCCAGAAGGGACTGGCAGGACATATTTAAAGAGATGAAGGAGAAAAACCTACAACCAAGATTACTCTACCCAGCAAGGATCTCATTCAGATTTGATGGAGAAATTAAAACCTTTACAGACAAGCAAAAGCTGAGAGAGTTGAGCACCACCAAACCAGCTTTACAACAAATGCTAAAGGAACTTCTCTAGGCAAGAAACACAAGAGAAGGAAAAGACCTATAATAATGAACCCAAAACAATTTAGAAAATGGGAATAGGAACATACATATCAATAATTACCTTAAATGTAAATGGACTAAATGCTCCCACCAAAAGACACAGATTGGCTGAATGGATACAAAAACAAGACCCTTATATATGCTGTCTATAAGAGACCCACTTCAGACCTAGAGACTCATACAGACTGAAAGTAAGGGGATGGAAAAAGATATTCCATGCAAATGGAAACCAAAAGAAAGCTGGAGTAGCAATTCTCATATCAGACAAAATAGACTTTAAAATAAAGACTATTAGAAGAGACAAAGAAGGACACTACATAATGATCAAGGGATTGATCCAAGAAGAAGATATAACAATTGTAAATATTTATGCACCCAACATAGGAGCACCTCAATACATAAGGCAAATACTAACAGCCATAAAAGGGGAAATCGACAGTAACACATTCATAGTAGGGGACATTAACACCCCACTTTCACCCATGGACAGATCATCCAAAATGAAAATAAATAAGGAAACACAAGCTTTAAATGATACATTAAACAAGATGGACTTAATTGATATTTATAGGACACTCCATCCAGAAACAACAGAATACACATTTTTCTCAAGTGCTCATGGAACATTCTCCAGTATAGATCATATCTTGGGTCACAGATATAACTTTGGCAAATTTAAGAAAATTGAAATTGTATCAAGTATTTTTTCCGACCACAACGCCATGAGACTAGATATCAATTACAGGAAAATATCTGTAAAAAATACAAACACATGGAGGCTAAACAATACACTACTTAATAACGAAGTGATCACTGAAGAAATCAAAGAGGAAATAAAAAAATACCTAGAAACAAATGACAATGGAGACACAACGACCCAAAACCTATGGAATGCAGCAAAAGCAGTTCTAAGGGGGAAGTTTATAGCAATACAAGCCCACCTTAAGAAGCAGGAAACATCTCGAATAAACAACCTAAACTTGCACCTCAAGCAATTAGAGAAAGAACAAAAAAACCCCAAAGCTAGCAGAAGGAAAGAAATCATAAAAATCAGATCAGAAATGAAAAAGAGATGAAAGAAACAATAGCAAAGATCAATAAAACTAAAAGCTGGTTCTTTGAGAACATAAACAAAATAGATAAACCACTAGCCAGACTCATCAAGAAAAAAAGGGAGAAGACTCAAATCAATAGAATTAGAAATGAAAAAGGAGAAGTAACAACTGACACTGCAGAAATAAAAAAGATCATGAGAGATTACTACAAGCAACTCTATGCCAATAAAATGGACAACATGGAAGAAATGGACAAATTCTTAGAAATGCACAACCTGCCAAGACTGAATCAGGAAGAAATAGAAAAGATGAACACACCAATCACAAGCACTGAAAATGAAACTGTGATTAAAAATCTTCCAACAAACAAAAGCCCAGGACCAGATGGCTTCACAGGCGAATTCTATCAAACATTTAGAGAAGAGCTAACACCTATCCTTCTCAAACTCTTCCAAAATATAGCAGAGGGAGGAACACTCCCAAATTCCTTCTACGAGGCCACCATCACCTTGATACCAAAACCAGACAAGGGTGTCACAAAGAAAGAAAACTACAGGCCAATATCACTGATGAACATAGACGCAAAAATCCTCAACAAAATACTAGCAAACAGAATCCAACAGCACATTAAAAGGATCATACACCATGATCAAGTGGGGTTTATTTCAGGAATGCAAGGATTCTTCAATATACGCAAATCAATCAATGTGATAAACCATATTAACAAATTGAAGGAGAAAAACCATATGATCATCTCAATAGATGCAGAGAAAGCTTTTGACAAAATTCAACACCCATTTATGATAAAAAACCCTGCAGAAAGTAGGCATAGAGGGAACTTTCCTCAACATAATAAAGGCCATATATGACAAGCCCACAGCCAACATCGTCCTCAATGGTGAAAAACTGAAAGCATTTCCACTAAGATCGGGAACAAGACAAGGTTGCCCACTCTCACCACTCTTATTCAACATAGTTTTGGAAGTTATAGCCACAGAAATCAGAGAAGAAAAGGAAATAAAAGGAATCCAAATCGGAAAAGAAGTAAAGCTGTCACTGTTTGCAGATGACATGATACTATACATAGAGAATCCTAAAGATGCTACCAGAAAACTACTAGAGCTAATCAATGAATTTGGTAAAGTAGCAGGATACAAAATTAATGCACAGAAATCTCTTGCGTTCCTATACACTAATGATGAAAAATCTGAAAGTGAAATCAAGAAAACATTCCCATTTACCATTGCAGCAAAAAGAATAAAATATCTAGGAATAAACCTATCTAAGGAGACAAGAGACCTGTATGCAGAAAATTATAAGACACTGATGAAAGAAATTAAAGATGATACAAATAGATGGAGAGATATACCATGTTCTTGGATTGGAAGAATCAACGTTGTGAAAATGACTCTACTACCCAAAGCAATCTACAGATTCAATGCAATCCCTATCAAACTACCACTGGCATTTTTCACAGAACTAGAACAAAAAATTTCACAATTTGTATGGAAACACAAAAGACCCCGAATAGCCAAAGCAATCTTGAGAACGAAAAACGGAGCTGGAGGAATCAGGCTCCCTGACTTCAGACTATACTTCAAAGCTACAGTAATCAAGACAGTATGGTACTGGCACAAAAACAGAAATATAGATCAATGGAACAGGATAGAAAGCCCGGAAATAAACCCACGCACATATGGACACCTTATCTTTGATAAAGGTGGCTGGAATGTACAGTGGAGAAAGGACAGCCTCTTCAATAAGTGGTGCTGGGAAAACTGGACAGGTACATATAAAAGTATGAGATTAGATCACTCCCTAACACCATACACAAAAATAAGCTCAAAATGGATTAAAGACCTAAATGTAAGGCAAGAAACTATCAAACTCTTAGAGGAAAACATAGGCAGAACACTATGACATAAATCACAGCAAGATCCTTTCTGACCCACCTCCTAGAGAAATGGAAATAAAAACAAAAATAAACAAATGGGACCTAATGAAACTTCAAAGCTTTTGCACAGCAAAGGAAACCATAAACAAGACCAAAAGACAACCCTCAGAATAGGAGAAAATATTTGCAAATGAAGCAACTGACAAAGGATTAATCTCCAAAATTTACACACAGCTCATGCAGCTCAATAACAAAAAAACAAACAACCCAATCCAAAAATGGGCAGAAGGCCTTAATAGACATTTCTCCAAAGAAGATATACAGACTGCCAACAAACACATGAAAGAATGCTCAACATCATTAATCATTAGAGAAATGCAAATCAAAACTACAATGAGATATCATCTCACACCAGTCAGAATGGCCATCATCAAAAAATCTAGAAACAATAAATGCTGGAGAGGGTGTGGAGAAAAGGGAACACTCTTGCACTGCTGGTGGGAATGTGAATTGGTTCAGCCACTAGAACAGTATGGAGGTTCCTTAAAAAACTACTAATAGAACTACCATATGACCCAGCAATCCCACTACTGGGCATATACCCTGAGAAAACCAAAATTCAAAGAGTCATGTACCAAAATGTTCATTGCAGCTCTATTTACAATAGCCCAGAGATGGAAACAACCTGAGTGACCATCATTGGATGAGTGGATAAAGAAGATGTGGCACATATATACAATGGAATATTACTCAGCCATAAAAAGAAACGAAATTGAGCTATTTGTAATGAGGTGGATAGACCTAGAGTCTGTCATACAGAGTGAAGTAAGTCAGAAGGAGAAGGACAAATACCGTATGCTAACACATATATATGGAATTTAAGAAAAAAAATGTCATGAAGAACCTAGGGGTAAGACAGGAATAAAGACACAGACCTACTGGAGAACGGACTTGAGGATATGGGGAGGGGGAAGGGTGAGCTGTGACAAAGCTAGAGAGAGGCATGGACATATATACACTACCAAACGTAAGGTAGATAGCTAGTGGGAAGCAGCCGCATGGCACAGGGATATCGGCTCCGTGCTTTGTGACCGCCTGGAGGGGAGGAATAGGGAGGGTGGGAGGAAGGGAGACGCAAGAGGGAAGAGATATGGGAACATATGTATATGTATAACTGATTCACTTTGTTATAAAGCAGAAACTAACACACCATTGTAAAGCAATTATACCTCAGTAAAGATGTTTAAAAAAAAAAGAATAAACCCCAAAGAGAAATCACCTCAATGTTCCCTGAAGTTACTGGCAAACACGTCCATTCAGCAGCAGCTTTGTTCTGTGCATAATCATCCAGCAGAGCCCAAGTGCAGAGGTTATCCTGCCCACAGTGTGGATGTGAATGCTGACTCCCAGGTCGAGCAGACAATTTGGCCTCCATCCCAACTGAAGGGGGTGTGGAGGCTAGATGGAGAACAGAAACCTCAAGAAAATCATTTCCCAACATCCACACTGGCCTCATGATTTCATTCTTTTCTTACACACCCAACTGTTGGGAGTCATCAGTCACATATATATATGTTTCAAAATAAACGACACAGCTTTCTGCAAATTGGTATTGCAATACCAGCAGATAAGACTCCTAACAGATCCCAGCCTTGGTCCTTAAAACATTCTTTAACAGTGTGGAAGATGCTAACGTAGACAGGCAACCCAGAGTTCTTTAAACAATGAGCTCCAAGTACTCAGGCCATTCTACAAGTATTTCTGCCGCCGACTTTTTCTTCACACAGGCTGGAAACAAGTACAAACATAAGCACAGTCAAGGCCGGCCTTGCTGGTGTCCAGGTGCTGGCTCAGGGCCATCAGCCTCTGATCCCTTCCTGACTGTTCCCCACCCCAGCTCTGGTCATTTCTGAAAATGTGATCCCCATACATGATGCTGTTCTCTGGAACGTTGGAGGTCACAGGAAAAGGTTGATGATCCTATACATACAGAAAGGATTAGCTTCTGGGATATGACTTTCCTGACCACAGGACAGTTTTCACAGACTTTCCTAACCCTTTCTTGACAAACAACACCGTGAGAAAAGCATGCTGCTCATCGCATAGCTTGGATCCTCCTCCCAGGTACCAGGTAGGATTACATGTTACTGATGTTATCTGCTTTGACTCATGACATGTGAGCAGCAGCAGAACGAGTTACTCAGCATTGGTGCGTCACTTGTCAGCGTGCGACTCTCCTTTTCCTCTGGCACTAGGACCAACCAGCAACATTCTAGCTGGTAGCTGCTCCATCCACCTGGCCCACAGGTAATGACAGTAAGGGGAGCCCCTTGCGAGCTTGTGATGGGCATAGAGTGTGAACAAGAAACAAACCTTTGTTGTTTGAGCTGCTGAGATTTTTGGAATTATCTGTTACTGCAGCACAACCTAGCCTAGCCCGACGGCTACTATAACAGTGGACAAGAAAAGTATTTAGCACATTAAGAAACTGAGACCCAGAGGGGTGAACTGAGCTGTCAAACGCCAGGCGGCTGGTGGAAGGCAGAGCAGGAGGGCTGGAACGCTTGCCACAGCCCCTCACTGCCCTCACACGACAGCAGTTTCTACAGGACAGAGACCCACGACATGAAAGGACTACTCACTGTAAAGATAAAGTCACTACCATCTTTTTTTTTCCAGATACTGTAAAACCGACTTTAGAATTAAGAGTTAAGTTAAAATGAAGCCTCATTTCCTACCTACCTCAGACTTAGAAGTAATCTATACAAGAAAATGCTAATTTATTTAAAGGGGGGAAAAAAGGCACAAGGGTAAGCCACACATTCTCACCATTTGTACTGAGGTGGCCAAGTCTGCTTGTTGTGGTCCCAGGTCCCCGTCACCTCACTCCACCCAGCTTCTTGTCCCACATCAGAACCTCAGCCCAGTCTACCACCACCACTTCTGTCAGAATCATCCAGTAGGAACCATAGAAGCTAAAGAGACAGGATCAGCGATGAAAAAGAATGTGGTGGAGCTCCATGTACCGACAGAAAGATCTTCAAGACATATTGTCATTTGAAAAATACAAGTTTTGGAAAGAGCATAACAGCACATATAATTTGCCCATATTGTCTCCCTACAGACACGCGAAACCGTATACATTTTCTACAAGTATACATCTATGAACATAGATGCAAAGAAAAATATCTGGAAGAAGACATACTTTATGAGAAGAGAGATTACTTCCAGAAAGGGAAGGAAGGGCACCAGGATTGGTATAGTACTTTTATTCATAATGTTTTAATTTTTTATAAGAAGAATATATACTCAAAGTTACTTAAACTTTAAATAAGCCTTTTTATTCATCAGGGCATCTTAGGAAACCTTGAGGCAGCTCAATGCAACCTTCTCCGCAATCACCATCTGTTAGGGAACTTTGAGTTTCAGCTCACCCTCCTAGGAAAAAACGCTCAGTCCCCATTAAATTAAACGACAATCCATTAAAATCAAACAAACTCTGATGGCATGGTATGACTCCTTCTGTGCGCCTGTCAATAAACGGAACACTCCTCCTGATTTGGTGAAATATCATAATCAAGCTGATGGATGTCTTCGGTTTAGTAGGAGTCTGTCAACTCATGGTATTGCCACTAAACCTGGTTCGAAATAAGGTGAAAAATCAAGCCCTACAAAAACAGAATGGAGCAAAAGAGTCAACAGAACTGACTTTCAAGTAGATTTTTTTTTAAACTTTAGGAGCTTAGGCAATACCACATTAAAAAAATGCTCCATAATTACCAAAGGTCTCTTCATTTCCTTTGTCTTGTATTTCCTTTCATGTAATGCAAGCTTCTGAACACTTTAAAATAACATGGGCTCAACTGCCTTCTGTGTAACATTCTGACCCCGAGTGATGGATGATGCCAAAGGTACCTCACACTTTCCACCCAATATCTCCTCCCCACCTAAGTGGCTACTGTTACCAAGGAAACCACTTTAGATTCTCCCTTCCCTTCTGCTAAAACCACATCCTATGGCTAAAGTCTATCCAGCAAATACCATCTCTGGCAGAGCCACATCTGCCACGCACGATATGGCCTTCTAAAAACATTCTGTCTACCGCAGTCCTGGACAACAGGAATTGATCATTGCTATTTACTTACTGAATTCAGATTTAAGATAATGTAAAATAAAGCCATCCCTCCCTGCCTACCTCAGGGATGACATTCCTCAGATTGCAAAATGCCAACAAAAATAAACTCTGCCAGGGGCTTCCCTGGTGGCGCAGTGGTTGAGAGTCCGCCTGCCGATGCAGGGGACACGGGTTCGTGCCCCGGTCCGGGAAGATCCCACATGTCGCGGAGCGGCTGGGCCCGTGAGGCATGGCCGCTGAGCCTGCGCGTCCAGAGCCTGTGCTCCGCAACGGGAGAGGCCACAACAGTGAGAGGCCCGCGTACCACAAAAAAAATTAAAAATTAAAAAAAAATAGGCTCTGCCAACCTGATCATAAACCCCTGCGTAACCTGAACACATACAGCGTCGAACACATCTGGACGCTCCTCGAGGAAGTGACTTCTCTCTGGAATAAGGTTCATTTTGGCGAAGTCTTACAGTGTCAGCCCAGTCTTACAGTGAGGAAGACAATTATACCGTATTTGCTGACATCGATCATGTGGACAGGAAGCCTCCACCCTGCTTCAAGTTGCCCAACAATGAGGTGGGTGGGCCAACACCTCCCATCAGCAATTGAACAGGAAGCTAAGACCAAGCACGTTTTTATACAATACTGATAGAACCGCACAGAGATCACACACAATGGGTCAACTCAAACAGGGTCCTACTTTCCCTGCTGCGTAAGCCACAGAACACGAGCTCAGTTCTGCTTCCAGGCTTCAGAAACTAGACAAACTCAAGTTGCCATTCTTTAAGGGGTCTTCATGGAGCCCTGTTTCTCTCAGGTTTGGGGTTTTGGGAGGGGGGTGGTTATTCATTTTTCATGTTTTGGTTTCAATTTCTTAACCTGGAAAACAAGCCCAGTCCTGTATGCCGCTGCCATTCCAGAAAACTACTAACAGCCCCCTCTGGAAAAAATTTAGCAGACGGATGAGGCTACAGTCATTTGAAGCTTTTAAGTTCCATTAATATTCATTTACTTCAAGTATCTGAAAGCACATAATCCCTCAGAATTTCAAAGCAGATCGAAAAGGCAGTCTGTCCTCTCAATATCTCCTCTCTCTCCCTCTCTCCCATCTCTCAATCTCCTTTTTTCCTCTTGTGAAAGCACCACAGTTTGAACTCCAGATACAGACTCTGCCACCTTGCCTACTACAAGCGCAGGAATGCAGACAGAGGATGTGAGCACTTGGGGGTGGGGGTGGGGGTGGGGGTGGGGTGGAGGCTGATGGAATGCAGATAACCTTTCAGGCCTTCTGGGAACTCAAATGTTTGACTCCACATCCTCAGAGCCCAGTACCTCCTCTGGTCAAGAAACCCCGTTCAGAGTGTGCGCAGAGCCAGCCCCTCCCTTCTCTGCTGGAACCACAGACTTCTGGAGTGGAAAAGAGTACGGTCCAACACCCCCATTTTAGAGATGAGGAAACTGAGGCCCTAGGCAAGGCCAAGACTTGTCTGGATCAACCAGAGCTAGGTCCCAGGTCTCTTGGCACTGAGGCAAATGCTCTTTTATTTCCTTCTGGTTAGGGTAGCCCCCTCAGCAGCCGAGAGTCTCACCCCATCCCCACAGCAGGGACTGGCGCCTGTCAGATGGGCAGGGGCCCCGCCTCACCATGTTCCTCCCCTCAGTCCCTCTCTCCCCACTGGGAATTCCCATGGTACTTTATCCCCACCACTCTCACAGGATGTGGTAGTTAACTTTACTACTTAGATGACACTTAGCCCAACACTGGTCACACTGCAAATATTCATCATGACGAAGGAGAGGGCAGTGCAAGCTGGAGCTTCTGTCTGGTTCATCTTTGAGGCCCAGCATTTGCCTGTGAGGGATGGTGTCCATCTGGTTAGTCCCCGTATCCCCAGCACAGAGAGGATGCTAGATTAAAAAATGTTGAATGAATGAATCTAGCACAGCACACTGCTTATAACGGGAGCTTCGTTAATGCTCATTGAACGAATATGTGGATTTCCAGAATTCACGGGCTCACACAGGGAGCGTCACTGGCCGAGTTCGTTAGTAGATAAATTCGGATTTGCAGGCACCAATATTTTCTATTGTTCTAAGACTTTTCTGTTAGCAGCTGCCTTGAAAAGTTTAACCAAAGCCCAGCTCTCAATTTCCAGAGCATAGTCTATACATTCTCTTGGTACATAATCACCTATTGTTTTGTGACAATGCCCTCCATTGTGCCTTATAGGGCTGATATACAATTGCTGTTTGACATTTTCCTGGTGTTACCCAGGCTTTGAAAAACAAAGTTCCAAAGACACCCTGCTCGGTATTCATCTCTGAGGGCCCAGTGAATAAAAATACCTTAATAAAAAAAGCCAACAGAAGACAACAGAGCCTTGAATCAGAAACCCTGACCTGGAACTCTATTTAAGAGTTTAAGTGCTTCCGCAGAAGAAAGTTCTACGGAAGGGGCAGGTTCGGAAGCCAGAGGACGTCTGGAGATGGCATTGAGGACGGACACAGAAAGTGTCTGGAGCTTCTCAAATGAAAGGCAATTTACAAGAACAAAATACTTCAGTCACCTCAGAGGCTTGAATTGAAACCTGGCCTCGAACGCATAAACGCTCAGCTGATCGCTGGCCAAATGCTTAACAGGAGACTTTTATTGTCTGGGACACAAATCTACCTGGAGCTCGGCCAGATGGTACCTGGGATGTGTAGGAGGGGACTCCCGAGGGCCACCGGGAGACTGAGAAGATGCCAAGTTCTTCCCAGAGGCGGCACACCCTGGGGAGCAGGCCCTCCCCGACAGCCAAGATACACGTGACCTGCCAGGCCTCTCACTCTGTGACCTCATGACAGCTTCACAGGAGTGAGCAGAAAGGGGGTAATGCAGGCGTCCCACAGCAAGAGGCTTTTTCTGTGATCCGAAAGCTCCAAACAAAGAATTTTTTTTTCTAAACACCCTGGTATTTTAAGTGGATGCAAATTCCCTAGTAGATGAACAAAGTGGGGAAAGCACCTCTTTCAGGGCTTTGGGGCTAAAGCCAGAGAAAAACAGACAAGCATGAAAAACTGTCCAAAGCCCTTTCCCTTGGCCAGGGGATTCCCAGAATTTTTATCCGCAGACTCTGACACCCACGCAGCCAGCCTGCCTCTGCTCTTTGGGCCCTTGTGTTCCTGCTTCCAAGGAGCCAGGAAGGACCGGCCTCCACCCACGTGCATCCACCGAGGCTCCTGCTGAAGGATGCTGGCGCCTGGCCGGCCCGCACGCACTTACGCACATCCACTCCCAAAAACCGCGGAGCTGGTGCAGTGGGCAAAGCAGACCAGGCTCTGCGTCCCGGTTCTGCCATCTTTTCTCTGCTGAGCTTCGGTTCCTTCATTAGAAATTGAAAAACATAATTTCTGCCTCCATAATTGTCTCACATTAAGTCAAGGTTTATAAAGCTTAACAAGTAGGGGTTATTATCTTTTTCTTGTAGATCACTAACATCAAGAAAAGGCAGCGGTGGGAACTCCTCAAGGCCTCCCACTGTCCTTTACAATAAATGTCCAAATCCTTCCCAGCCCAGGAGGCTCTGCTTGGCCTTCCTCACTGTAACTTCCTCAATACACCCTGTTCTTTCCACCTCTGAGCCTTCAACCATGCTGTTCCCCGAATCTGGCATGCTCTAACCCCTCCTCATCCCCAGCAACTAGTTGAAAAGGCTCATTCTTGGAGGAGCAGATCCCAGACTCCCCTAATCCTAGCACAGCTCTGATAATCTGTCTCATGACATACATACTGTTATTTTCACTCACAGCACTTAACCCATTTATAACTATGTATTTGTGTGTACCGCCCCTTCCTCTTCCAGTAGCCAGCAAATTCCATTTGGCCAGGCGCTGAGCCCCTGGATTCATTCGTTGCTGTATCCCCAAAACTTGAGAGATTCCTGGCACCAGCAAGGTCTCTGATAATATTTGTTCAATCAGTGTGTTGAAGAACTAAAGCTCCAAAGAGCCAGGAGGAACCAGGAGCTACAAATAGCTCTCTGACAGCTTGCAGCACCAGGCTGGGGAGCAAGCAGAGCACTTCATACCCATGGGAAAGCCAGGAAAACAATTACCAGCTCATTATCAGAAATGCTAAAGCACCCACAATTCACTCAATGGGGAATTCCCTCTTCTGGGCTCTGAGTTCCACAGGCCTCTTGGAAGATTGCCAGAGCTCCAAAAGACATAAAACCTACTGGGGTGTAAAGAAGAAGGGAGATGAGTATGGATTTTCTTAAAAAGGTAGTGTACTTGGAACAGGTCATTGCATTTTCAATGGGGTGTATTTAAATACTGTCATGTCTACCCGAGTCCCATCCTGGGAAATTCCAGGCCTGGTTTCTGTTTTCTCAAATACCCAGCACACCTGTCTGGGTGAATGCTTTAGAATATGTTTAGAAACACAGAATGTCTGCCTGTTTTATCACACCCAAGCTAACAATCTCAGTGCACTGAGATGACATTTATCCAAAAATAAACATCATAATCCACTCTAATAAAGTCGGTCAACACCAGTATCACCACCACCACCCCGAGTGGATATTAGGTCACCCAGTGTAAGCAATGGTTGAGGTTTAAATGTTATAAATCGGAGTGCGGGTGTTCCCGTGTTCATTCCATAAGCAGGCAGAGCCAGGCGGTTCTTTGGAAGGGCCTTGTATCCAGAAGGACAGCTCTACGAAGAGCACAAGCACATCTGTGGGTCAATTCCAGGAGGCAAGCATAGGGATGGGGAGGTGGGCAGAGAGGGAGGGACGCTCACTGAGTCCCGTTCAGTGGTTAGCATCCGGATTTCTGCTTCAAATCCTGGGTGCAGCACTAACAATCTGTTGACTTTGGGCTGGTTATTTAATCTCATTGAGCCTCAACTGTCTTATCTGTAAAACAGGAGAAACGATAACTACAGTATAGGGTTGTTGGGAAGATAAAGTGAGCTAAAAAGCAAAAACAAAAAAAAAAAACTAAAGCCCTTTGACCAGTGTTGTACATTGTAAATCTATGTAAGTGTTTGCTATCAGACGCATCTTTATTTCATTTCAAAGCCTCAAGCCAAACCTTCCGCATTGATAGTTATTCCCTTTTTGCAGATAGAAAAACTGAGGCTCATGAGGGTTAAGTAGCTTATTCAAAGCCACACAACTAGGAGATGGCAAGACCAGCACTTGAACCCAATCATCGTAATTACCATTTCCTGAAAGCCAGGTGGTATGCCGAGCACTTCACAGCAACAATCTCATCAAACACTCAAAACCACTCTGTAAGGCAAGAATGACTAAAACTATTTCATACAGACGAGAACACAGGATTGGAGAGGTTAACTATCTTGGCTGAAGTCACACAGTTAGTTAAGGAACAAAGCAGGGGCTTGATCCCAGCTCTGACACCAAAGTCCATGGTCTCCTCCATTTAAGTCCTGCCTAATATTTGTTATAGATCTAGTAACTCCACTTGAAATCATCAACATGCCTGAATTCATATTAAATGGAAAACACTGGCCTTGTTAAGTGGAGTCCAGGAATGGCCCTCTCCATGAAGGGGCCTGCTGTCCTGAATCACAAGGAGTTAGGATATCCCCAAAGAAAAGCCTAGCTTTCCACCCAGTTCCTTTCCTTCTAGAAGGTTTGGTTTGGGGTCATAGATAGCAACTGGGGAATGTGTTAAAATGAAGCACGGGAAGTTCTTAGTCACTAGACTTTCATCTTTTGGGAATTAGAACAACACAAATATTTTCCCACGTAAATCATCATCGGTCCCAGCTCTGCTACCATGGAGGGGTTTTCCTTAGCAATATGTGACTGCCCTACCCAGCTAAGTGCGACTCTGAAAATATCTACCCAGTCATTCCATCCTCCCAACTCTTTTCTGTCCCTAACCTGTATTGTGGGAATGACAGAGAAGAGTCAGTATCAACACCCTGATACAAAGATATAGTAGTGGTGACTTCTCATGGTTTTTGGCTTTTTTTTTTGGATGCGTTGGCTCTTCGTTGCTGCGCACGGGCTTTCTCTAGCTGCGAGGAGCAGGGGCTACTCCTTGTTGCGGAGCATGGGCTCTACGTGCGCAGGCTTCAGTAGTTGTGGCGTGCAGGCTCTACAGCGCAGGCTCAGTAGTTGTGGCGTGCAGGCTCTACAGCGCAGGCTCAGTAGTTGTGGCGCATGGGCTTAGTTGCTCCACGGCATGTGGGATCTTCCTGGGCCAGGGCTCGAACCCTTGTCCCCTGCATTGGCAGGTGGATTCTTAATCACTGTACCACCTGGTAGGCCCAGGTTAATATTTTAATAAAACATGAGGGGCTTCCCTGGTGGCGCAGTGGTTAAGAATCCGCCTGCCAACGCAGGGGACAAGGGTTCGAGCCCTGGCCCAGGAAGATCCCACATGCCGTGGAGCAACTAAGCCCGTGCGCCACAACTACTGAGCCTGCGCTCTAGAGCCCGTGAGACACAACTACTGAACCCGAGGGCCACAACTACTGAAGCCCACGCGCCTAGAGCCCGTGCTCTGCAACAAGAGAAGCCACTGCAATGAGAAGCCTGCGCACCGCAACAAAGAGTAGCCCCTGCTCGCCGCAAGTAGAGAAAGCCCGTGTGCAGCAACGAAGACCCAACACAGCCAAAAATAAAAAATAATTAATTAATTAAAAAATTAAACTACCAAAACCTGGTGCTGATCTGGTGCTTTGCAAATTACCTGGACCCTCATGTTGACCTATTCATCAGTTCCATAGAAAACTATAGTTTTCTTTAAAGAAAAATGACTACTCAGCAAAAAAATACCAAAGTGACAGCTTACTAGAGTACTCTAAATGATTTTAATGAAGTATAATAGAACACAAAATTGCCTTGCTGGTTCCGAAACGGAGCAGGACCCTATGGTCCTTCCCTACCACGTCCTCTGCCTGCCTTTTGCCTGTGGAAAAACTTCATCTAAAAAATTAGTTTGATCAGAGAAGCGAGAAAATGCAGAAACAAAGGAAAACAGTCCAATAAGACTAAATAATAGTAGTTTAGTCATTAAGCATAGTTAAGGACCTTTAGTTCCTCCTCAAGGGCTGTAGATAATATTCTGAGCCATCTCCTGTGAGCTGTCTTGTAGATACTGAAACGCCCACCTGGTGAAAGAAGTTAACTACATGGTGATCTTACTGTAGCCATGACATAAGCTGCCACAAGTCTGTGAACTGGCCTCAAAGAAATGAAAACAAACCGACCCTGCAACTGAAGACTAACTGTACCTAAAACAACCAAAATGACACTGGTCAGACCACCACATGACCAATTTCAAGATGACTGTCAGAGCTGACTGCACAGTTTCTGCATGTAGCCCCCTACCCCCGTCTATAAAAGCTCTTGCCCCCTGATTGTCACGGGGGGAGTTGGCCTTTGGACAGGCGTCCGCCCTCTCCCCCGGTTGCCGGCATCCAAAACGAAGCAAACTTTCCTTTCCACCAACCTGGCCTCTTCAATGGCTTTTGAATGGCAAGCAGTCGGACCCCACTCTTGGTTACAGTTCTATAGAGGCAGACCCCTCGTTAGGGCACTGTGCCCCTTCTGAGGGTCAAGGTAAGATCCCCTTAGACTAAAAGCATCCCAGGCCTCACTGGCTCAGCTCCAGAGGGTGGAAGGATGGTGAAGGGGAGGAGGGATGGTGATGAGCTTGTCTTGGTCAACTCTGCACCAAAATCTCTGCCCACAGTTTGGTCTGTGGCAGTTTCTAGATAAAATACATAAATAAGAATGCAAGCCAGAATGTCTTGCTTTGACAAACTTTCTAGCACTGAGTAAAAACCATCAATGAATTGAAATGGCAATGATTAGTCTCCTCTTACTACAAGAGTCAAGTTTGGAAAAAAACACTTGCTGTCACTGAGTGTCTGATGCACCAAAGAGTTTCCCTCAAAACAACTTTGGACCCTATAGATGGATGAAAGGAAGCCCTTTGTGTAAAACTCAACTGACTTTGCCCGGAAGATAAAAGGAAACAGGACTTCCAGAAACCTGCAAAATACCTACAGCTTCTGCCTGACAAAAATTCAGCACAAGTATAAACTTTACCTTTTTAAATTTCACCTTGCCTCAAACCCCCAAAAAAGAAGAATCGTAGAAGGAACTGGTAATATAAACCTCAAATCCTAGGTTTATGTCTTAAATATCGAGTAAACATTGAACTCTTTTCTTTGGATAAAAAGAGACAAGAATTTGATATTCTCATTAGGCAAGTTAGCGATAGCACTGTAAAAAAACACTTGAGGGCTTCCCTGGTGGCACAGTGGTTGAGAGTCCGCCTGCCGATGCAGGGGACACGGGTTTGTGCCCCGGTCCGGGAAGATCCCACATGCCTCGGAGCGGCTGGGCCCGTAAGCCATGGCCACTGAGCCTCCGCGTCCAGAGCCTGTGCTCTGCAACAGGAGAGGCCACAACAATGAGAGGCCCGCGTACCGCAAAAAGAAAAACCACTTGATCTTTATACCTACATTGCATCACTGTTTATAGTATTTCTAATGTCTAATCTAAAATAAACAGTGCTGCTGTTACTATCAAAGTGATCATCAGTGACACACAGAGTGGGACCAAGCTGGGATATGGGATACCCCCTGACAATTGTAGGATGTGGGTCCTCCCTTCTCCAAATTCCTGACTTCTTGATCATCTAGGAAGGATTCACTGCCCCTAGGCCAAGGGTCAGTAGCAAAACAGGTACAACCGGGGCACGGCCTGAGGATGCTGCCAAAAGGAAAGTCATCTGTGTGTGCCCATGTCAATTCTGAGGCCCTGTAAACAGCCCAGCTTTGGGGGAGCCCATTTTTTGATATATGGGGCAGTGGGGTGGAGGAAGTCTCAAGATTAAGGACCACTTTCTTTTGCCAAGAAATTCATTCCTATCGCATGGAGTAAAACTGTATTCCAGAGCCATCAATAAGCCCTGTTGGGGGAAAGGGTGGTGGCCTGAAATTCCAGACTGCAAAGTACACAGTGCCCAAGGGGGAAGGAGCTACAGAGCCCTCCCCCGAGCAGGGCAGGAGAAGAACAGGGGAATGGAGCAACTACTGGCCACTCTCCCTCACCGTGGCTGTACTAAACAAACAACTGTTGAACACAGATCACCATCGCAGTGGCTAGTAACTGCCACTGATGGAGCAGCCACCACGTGCCACCCGCCGTGCCAGGCGTTTGATACACCCTATCTCATTTAACCTCACGACAGAGCTCTTTAGATCCCCATTTTACGAGAAAGAAAACAGGGGTTCAGAGAGATCACATATAACACGCCCACGGTCACGCATCACAGAAGTGACAGAATCTGAATCGGGGCACAGGTTTGATGGGCTCCAAAGCTTGAACTTGAATTTCTTCATTACACAAAAACACAATCTACTCTTCTTAGACCCTTTGGAAGCCCTCTCTTCTCCTAGGCTGTCATTTGTTTTAAATCCACCTTTCTTATCTGCAGTAAAAGTCTGTGTCTCGTCCAGTGGCCCCACTTGCTGAGATTAGAGCTATCTGTCCCCAGGGTGAGAACAGGATAAATCCTGTAAACTCCTAATATCCAAGCCAGAGTTACTATTCCCTGGATGTGGGAAATCTCAGATAGGCGGCTTTTAGGAGCGACAAACCCGACCCTGTGGCAAGCACAGCTAGCTTCATCCTTAAAGCAGAAAACCCAGTAGTTAAGGCCATGGGTTTACTGGCTTCCCGCAACTTAATTTTAAAGGCCAACAACGGAGGCATTTCCCAGAAAGCAGAACTAAAGGGGCATCGTGATCTGGCAATCCTTCTGTTTTTCACAATATGCCAAAAGACTCTATGCATATCTGAGGCTGCATATCTGTTCTGAACACACTGTTCAGGCCACCCTGCCAAGCCTTGTCTCATTTCCCTTCTTTGCATTTCAGGAAGCTGGAGGGAAGTCCACTGCCCCCTCCCCAGGGTCACGCAAGACACTGGGAGCAGCCGGATCCGTCTGCAGGCTGTACTCCATCAAGGCCCCTGCCGGCCTTTCCACCTTCTCTTGGCAGCCACACTTTGGTCATTGTTGCTCAACGCTGAACGCACAGTGGAATCAGCTGGGGATACAGAGGCCTGGGTCCCACCCCCAGGGATTCTGATAGATCCAGCCTGGGCATCTGAATTTTACAAACGCCCCAGGTGATTCTAAGATACAGACAGGATTGAGAAACTCTGCCCGGACCACCGTGGGATAAACGATTCCCCTAACACTGAAGTTCATCCCCCCGAACTTTCGTGGCATGCCACAAACTCCCGGGTTTCTCCGCCTTACTCCACCCGGGGCTCTTCTAGAGCAGCTTTGAATCCCGTCTGCTCGCAGGATGACGCCTCCCTGCTCCTCCTCCCTCGCAGCGCCCAGGACCCCAGAAAACTTGTGCCCCGCGCGACCCACCCCCGTCGCTGGGACTTACTTGGTCGCTAGGTGTGCAGACCTCGCAGCAGCAGGGAGCAGCAGACCTCGCAGGGAGCGAGAGCCTGATGCGCCGGGAGGGCGCGAGCGGGAACGCTGAGACTGGGGAACGCCGAGACTGGGGAACGCCGGGCCGGGAGCGCGCGGCGCCCGCAGCTTCACCAGGACCGGGGAGGGAGCAGCCGCGGCACCGGCTGGGAACGGGAACTGGCCCGACCGCAGCGAAGGCCGCGCCCCTGTGGCCGCGCCCCGAGCCTCTGCAGCCTGCGCGGGGAAGGCGAGGCCGGGCCCGGGCAAGCGAGTTGGGGTCGGCGGGGCGGCCGCTCGCCCGGACCGGGCGGGGGAAGCCGGGAGAGGCGGCGCGCAGAAAGTAGCCCGGGGCAGCCGAGAGGGGCGGTCCCTGCCCCAGCAGAGCAGCCACGCCACCGCTCAGGCCGAGCGGGCAGGCCTGAGAGCTCGCCCAGGGGTGACACATCGCGAACTAGACACCAGCTCGGTCTTCGCCTCCGCGAGCCTAGGCCCGTCCCCTTAAATGAGCCAACCGGAGGCAGCAGCACCTGAGCAAGATGGTGAAACGCCTGTTAAAACGTTAACAAGTGCTCCCGGGTGAAACTCGCGTTAAAACGTGACACCTGCTCCCCGGTGAAAAGTAGCTCAAAATCATCAAGCCTTTTACGACAGAGCATATACTTCGATTTACACTTTTTAAAATGTAAGCTTTTCTTCATGTCCTTAAATCTCTTCTTGGCAGTGTACGTTTTATAGTCTATACATTATGCTGTGAAGACCTGTAAGGGACTTTTTAACATGCTAATACCTTTCGCAATAAAATGTTTTTTAAACGTTTTAAATGGAGAATCTACATAAGGCATAACGATGCTATAAATAAGTTGTCACATTCACACTAGAGTACATTCAATCACATGACCACATATGCTCATGAATATTTAGATTACCATCAAAGGCTGCCTTCTGATAAAAGTTTGTTCGTAACTCAAAAGCGAAACTTTGCAAACGTAAACTTGATGGGCTACCTTGTGCAAACTTGTAAGCTCCAATATAGAGATGCTAAAGATACCAATTCCTCCAGTTTATACCCTTACAGGAACCTCTGGTAGAAAAATTACAAAATTTTTCTTTTCTCTAGGATTCTGGATTTTATCTTCCATATCTTTTAAACTCATATTTTCCATATCCTGTTTCTCTGGCTGCATTCTGAATAACTTCTCAGTTGTCTTTCCATCAATGAATTCTTTCGTGGCTATTCCAACCCCGCTGTGTTACTCATCTGTGTTAGGCGGAATACTCCCTACACCTGGAACCTGTGAATATGGCAAAGGAGAATTAAAGTAGCAGGTGGAATTAAGGGTGCAAATCAGCTGACCTTGAGATGGGAAGATAATCATGGACTATTGGTATGTGCCCGATGTAATCACAAGGGTCCTTATAAATGGAAGAGGGAGGAAGAAGAAGGAGAACTAAAGAGATAGCAGCCTGAGAAGGATTTGGCCTGATGTTGCTGGTTTTGAAGATGGAGGAATGGGTCTATGAGCCAAGAAATGAGGGTGGCTTCTAGAAGCTGGAAAAGGCAAGGAAGTGGGTTCTCCAGTAGAGCCTCCAGAAGTAATACAGTCCTGCTAACACTTTGATTTTAGCCCATTGAGACTCACTTTAGACTACTGACCTCCAGAACCGTAAGATAATAAATTTGTGTTGTTTTAAGCCACTAACTTTGTGGTAACTCGTTACAGCAGCAATAGGAAACCAATACACCATCCATTTAAGTTCTTAATTTCAACAATAATATATTTTCTAAGAGTGTTTTGGTTCTATTTCTAATTTTCTTGGTCATTTTTAATAGTCTCCTGTTCTCTACTGATTCCATCACTTAAAAAATTCATAGTTATTTTTGTTTTTAATTAAACTTTTTATTTGGGCTAATTGTAAATTCACATGCAGCTGTAAGAAATAATGCAGAGAGACCCTTATACCCTTAACCCAATTTCCCTTCATGGTAACATCTTGCAGAACCAGGCTGTAGGCATTGGTACAGTCAAAATACAGAACACTTCCACCACTACAACGATCCTTCATATTGCCCTGTTTTATCATACCACTCCCTCATTAACCCCTGACAATCACTAATCTGTTCCCCGTTTCTATAATATGTCATTTCAAGAACATTATATAAATGGAAGCACACGGTATGTACTGGGATTTTGTGATCTTGTTTGGGGATTGTTTTGTTCACTCGGCATAATTCTCTGGAGATTCATCTAGGGCATTGCATATATCAATAGTTCTTTCTTTTTTATTACTGAGTAGTATTTCATGGTGATACCACAGTTTAACCATTCACATGTTAAACAACATTTGGATTATTTCCTGTTTTTGGCTATTATGACTAAAGCTGCTATAGACATTAAACTACAGGTTCATATGCAAACGTAAGTTTTCATTTCCCTGGGATAAATGTCCAGGAGTGCAACTGATAGGTCATATGGTGGTTGCATGTTTAGTTTAAGAAACAGCCAAACTCTTTTCCACAGTGGCTGGACCATTTACATTCCCAACAGCAATGTCTAAGTGATCCAGTTTTGCAACACCTTTGTCAGCATTTGGTGCCGTCACAATGTTTTATTTTAGCCATTCTGATAGGTGTGTAGTGTATCATTATAGTTTTAATTTGCTAATGATGTTGAACACCTTTTTATGTGCTTACTTGCCATCTGTGTCTCCTCTTGGGTGGAATGTCTCTTTGTCTTATTCATTTATTAACTCGACTGTTTGCTTTTTTACTGTTGAGTTTTGAAAGTTCTTTATGTATTGTAGATAACAGCCCTTTGTTAGATATGTGATTTGCAAATATTTTGTCCCACTCCAAGCTTGTCTTTTCATTCTCTTAATAGGATCTTTCACAGAGCAAACATTTTAAATTTTGATGCTCCCTAGCTTATCAGTTTTTCCTGGTATGGATCATGCTTTTGGTATTCAGTCTAAGAACTCTTTGAAAAACCCTAGATGTTAAAGAATTTCTCCTTTCTTTCCCCAAAAGTTCAGTTTTATGTCAGACATTTGAGTTAATTTTGAGTTAATTTTGAAATGAGACTTAAGGTTAATTTTATTATAATTGTTACTTTTGCCTATGGATGTCCAATTGCTGCTACAGAATCACCGTTGAAAAGCTATCTTTCCTCCATTAAATTACCTCTCCACCTTTGTGTGGGTCTATTTCTGGGTTCTCCATTCTGTTCCGTTGATCTGTGTGTTTATCCCTCTGCCAATACCATACAATCTTGAATTGGGTCGATGGATTCCTACCATTTTATTCTTTTTTTTTCAAAGTTGCTTTACCTATTCTAATTCCTTTGCCTTTCCATATAAATTTTAGAAAAATAATCTTGCTGGGATTTTGATAGGAATTGTGTTAAACCTGTATTGGAGAGAATTGACATCTTTATTATATTAAGCCTTCCAAACCATGAACATGGTATGCCTCTCCATTTATTTAGATCTTTGATTTCTTTCATCAGTGTTTTGTAGTTTTCAGTATACAAGTCTTACACATGTTTGGTTAAGTTTGCACTTAAGTATTTCCTTTTAAAAACGTGTATATGTTGTTGGTAAGAATGTAAAATTGTTCAGCCAACGCAGGAAACAGTTTGGCAGTTCCTCAAAAAGTTAAACGTAGAATTACCATATGACCCGGCAATTCCACTCCTAGGTATAAACCCAAAATAAGTGACAAGAGGTACTGAAAAATATATATGTACACACATGTTCATAGCAGCATTATTCACAATAGTCAAAAGGTGAAAACAGTCCAAATGTCCATCAATGGATGGATAAACAAATCGTTATACACATACGATAGAATATTATACAGCCACGAAAAAGAAAGAAGTGTTGATACATGCTACAGTGTTGCTAAGCCTCAAAGATATTATGCTAAGTGAAAGAAGTCAGACATAAAAGGTCATATATTTTATGAGTCCTTTAATATGAAATAACCAGAATAGGTAAATTCATAGGGACAGAAAGTAGATTGGTGTTTGCCAGGGAATGGGGGTGGGGGAGGGAAGAATGGATGTGTGGTTCCTTTTGGGGTGATGGAAATGTTTTGGAAGTAAATAGTGATGGTGGTTGGACAACATTGTGAGTGTATTAAATGCTACTGAGTCGTTCACTTTCAAATGGTTAATTTTATGTTATGTGAATTTCATCACAATTAAAAAGTTACAGTTAAAAAAAAGCAATTGTAAATGGTATTATATTTTTAATTTCCGTGTCCAAGTATATAGAATACAATTGATTTTTGTATGTTTATCTTGTAACCTGTGACCTTGCTGAACTGACTTCTTGGTTCTAAGGGATACTTTTTTATAGATTCCTAGGGGTTTTCTACATAGATAATCATGTCATCTGTACATAGAGACTGTTTCATTTATTTCTTTCCCATCTGTATGCCTTTCATTTCCCTTTCTTGCCTCACTACACTGGTTAGAACTTCCAGCACTATGTTGAATAAGAATAGTGAGAGCAGACATCCTTGCCTTGTCCCCAGTTTTAAGGGAAAAGCATTCAGTCTTTTACTATTAAGTATAATGTTAGCTGTACGTATTTTATAGATGCTCTTTATCAAGTTGTTGATGTTCCCTTCTGTTCCTATTTTTCTGAGGAATTTTTTTTATCATAAATGGGTATTGAATTGTGCCACTTTTATGCGTCTACTGATGTGATCACATGATTTGTAATAATAGTTAAAATACAGTGGATTACTTTGATTGATGTTCAAGTATTGAACCAGACTTGCAGCTCTGGAATAACCCGCCTTGGTCATGGTATAGAATTCCTTTTATGTATTGCTAAATTCTATTTGCTAGTATTTTTTTAAAGAATCTTTGAATCAATATTCATAAGGGATATTGGTCTGCAGGCTTATTTTTGTTTGGTTGGTTTTTTCTACTGTGCCTGGTTTTGGTATACTGACTTCACTAGCTTCACAAAATGAACTGGTAAGGGTTACCATAATGCCCCCTGTCTCTGGTAATTTTCTTTGCCCTGAAATCTACTCTATCTAATATTAATAAAGCCACTCATTCTTTCCTTTGATTAATGTTTGCATCATATATCTTTTTCTATCCTTTTATTTTCAAGCTGCTTATATTGTTATAGTTGAAGTGAGTTTCTTGTAGACAGCATAAATAAGGCTGGGTCATGTTTTTAATCCACTCCACCAGTTTCTGTGTTTTAATTGGTGTCTTGAGATCATTTACACTGAATGTACTTATTGATATGTTAGGGCAGTGGTCTCCAACCGTTTTGGCACCAGGGACCGGTTTCGTGGAAGACAATTTTTCCATGAATGGGGGGCGGATTGTTCAGGCAGTAATGCAAGCGATGGGGGGGATGGTTCAGACAGTAATGGGAATGATGGGGAGCAGCAGGTGAAGCTTCACTTGCTGGCCCACTGCTCACCACCTGCTGTGTGGCCCAGTTCCCCAGGGGTTGGGGACGCCTGTGTTAGGGTTTTGGGGTTTTGTTTTTTGTTTTTACCTTTGACTGCGTTGGGTCTTCATTGCTGCACGCAGGCTTTCTCTAGTTGCGGCAAGCGGGGGCTACTCTTCACTGCAGTGCGCGGGCTTCTCATTGCAGTGGCTTCTCGTTGCGGAGCATGGGCTCTAGGCGCACTGGCTTCAGTAGTTGTGGCACGTGGGCTCAGTAATTGTGGCTCACAGGCTCTAGAGCGCAGGCTCAGTAGCTGTGGAGCGTGGGGTTAGTTGCTGCACGGCATGTGGGATCTTCCAGTACCAGGTTTCAAACCCATGTCCCCTGCATTGGCAGGTGGATTCCTAACCACTGCACCACCAGGGAAGCCCCTATAATTGTTTTAAATAGTACCTCTACACATATTCAGAACCACAACTCACAATATTTTAATTTTTGCTTCAACCATTATGTAAGAAACTCAAGAGAAGGAAACTCTATTGTATTTAACCATACTTTTGCTTACCATGTTATTTTTTTCCTTTCTGATGTTTCCAAGTTCCTTCTTTTATCATTTCCTTCCTGTTAAGAGAACTTCCTTCAGTCATTCTTTCAGGGTAGGTCAGTTGGCCACAAATTTTCCTTTTTTTCCTTCATCTGAGAATGTCTTGATTTTTCCCTTCATTCTCAAAGGCTATTTTCACTGGATTCTGGGTAGACGGTCCTTTTCTTTCAGCACTTGAAAAATGTGCCACTTCCTTCTGGTCTCCCTGGTTTCTGATGAGAAATCTGGTGTAATTGAAATTGTTTTTCTCCTGTAGGTAAGGTATCATCTCTTACTTGCTGCTCTCAAGAATTTTTGTCTTTAGTGTTCAGAAGTTTGACTACAATGTGTCTGGTGTGGTTTCCTTTGGGTTTATGTTTGGAGTTCACTCAGATTTTTCTTTCCTTTTTAAATGTTAATTACTATTTATTAGACAACAGCTGTATACCAGCCATTGTGCTGGGCATTTTATGTACACTGTTGCTAATCCCACCCACAAACTTGGGAGTTAGGTGTCTGTTAGGTTAAAGCATGTGAGACTGTCATGGCTTCATTAAACTTCTTTAATCTGTAGGTTTGTGGCTTTTGCCAAATTCAGAATGTTTAAACCATTATTTCTTTGGTCACTTTTTCAGCCTGTCCTCTCCCCTCTCCTTCTGAGACTCCCACGACACAAATGTTAGATCTTCTGTTATATCCCCACAGGTCCCTAAGGCTCTGTTTTGTTTTTTGGGTTTTTTTCAGTCTGTTTTCTCTCTGCTTTTCAGACAAGGTTAATTTCTATTGTTCTGTCTCCCAGTTCACTGATTCTTTCCTCTGTTCCCTCCATTCTGCTGTTGGACCCATCCTCTGAGTTTTTAATTTCACTGTAATTTTACTGTATTTTTCAGTCCTAAAGTTTCCATCTAGTTCTTCTTTATATCTTCCATTTCTTTACTGAGAATGTTTGTGTTTTCATTTGTTTCAAACACACTCCTCATTGCTCACTAAAGCATTTTTATGATGTCTGCTTTAAAATATTTGTCAAATAATTTTAACATATCTGTCATTGTCTGTTTTGGCATCTACTGATTGTCTTTCTTCATTTAGTTTGAGATCTTCCTGGTTCTTGGAATGATGAGTGATTTTTCAGTTGAAGCCTGGACATTTTGGAAATTATGAGACTCTGGATCTTATTGAAATCTCCTATTTTAGCCGGATTACTCTGAAACCATTCCAGCAGAGGAAGGTGTGGGCCACTGCCTCGATACTGCTAAATGGAGGTAGAAGTTCAGGTTCTCACCCAGCTTCTGGTGTCACCCAAGGGAGAGTCCACCTTGTTACTATGGAGGGGAGGTAGGAGCCTCAGCTTCCCACTAGGTCTCCACAGATACCTCCTTGGCTGGGAGGAGTAGGAATGCCTCATTACTGCCCCCTACATGGCCTTCACTGACACCACAGGGAAGGGTGGCTTTGTTACCACCAGGCAATAAAGTCCTAATCTGTCACTTGGTCTCCTCTGACACCACCCAGCAGGGACAGGGAGGGGCACCTTGTTACTGCCAGATGGGGTTTTAAGTACAGGCTCCTCACATGGTCTCCACTGACACTACTGGTGGGGGGGAGGGGGGAAGGGGAGTGATTGTTACTGCTGGGCGGCTCCCTACTCAGCCTTTTCTGACACTACCCTGGCAATGCTGGTGGGGGACAGGGTTAGGGTGCCTTGTTACAACCTGGCAAGGGTGGAAGTTCAGGCTTCCCTCTTGAACTTTTGCTGGCTTGGGTGGAGGTGAGGGTTCTAGTTTTTCTCCATGGTGTTTGGCTGGGGTAAAGCACTTATTCTCTGAGTTTTATCTGGCTAGACTGTCCATTTCCCAGTCCTTTGGCTAGAGAGCAGCTTTTCTTGTTTTGTTTGTTTGTTTTTCATCTCTGCTCATGCTCATTGGTGCTTTCAGGTTGCTGGCTTCTTCAGCTAGAAGTCTGAGATGCATGAGGCAGAAGAAAATCCAGAGAATTCAGCACCATGTCATGCCTTGGGTCCTAAGGTCTCTAGCTGTTCTGCTTGTTTTATATATTATGTTCAGGGATTTTAGTTGTACTTAACTAAAGGAATAGGGAAGAGTATGTCTATTCCATCTTCCCAGAAGTCAGTCTCCAAATATAGTTATATTCTGTTTTTGATCATTTCAATATCCTGAAACCTTAGGGATGTAAATTTGTTTTTTCTGTTCTCATTCATAGTGTATCATTTTCCTTATTATCATCTTTTAAATTTTTAAGTGGAAAACCTGAGAACCTGAATTAGGATCGCTTTCTTCAGAGAGGACTTGCATCTATCTCTGCTGGGAGCCACCAGGCTTACTAACTGGGGACTGTTTTAGTTCTCTTCAAGGGTCCTGGTTTCATACAGAATTCTCAGGTTCAGTTTTCCTGTCCTGCAAGGGTTAGTCATCAAATTCTGGGGCTATTATTGGCAAGGATATCTGGGCCATTTGTTTACCATTACTGTCTAGCCTTTCAGCTCACTTTATCTTCTTTCTTTTTGTGGGAGAGGGGCTGGTACAACTTCAAGATTTTCCTTATTTTCTTTCAAGCCCAGAAATGCTTTTCAAAAAACTATGTTTGCTATAGTATATCCAGGAGCTGGTTGTATTGTGGTTAGAGGGCCAAAATCACTGGTAGAAATGGAAATTCCTTACATATGACATTTGCTAGTACTACCTAGAAAACAACTGGAAAAATAGTCATGATTAACAGATTTTTGTTAAAAGGCCAGACATGAAGATTTTACTGTTAACGTTTTAAATTCCTTAATGAAAGCTGTCATTTTAGGTAGGAGAGACAGATTTTAGAATAATATGCAATTTTTAGTACCTACAGCACAACTGAGCCTTGCTTACTATATTACCATAACTGTGTTCTGGGTCACAGACAAACTTGGTCTTTTGGGGAGGAGTTAACAACTATCGAAAACTGGAATACTGGAGGGTATACTTGAAAACAGTGGGGTGTAACAGCTATGAAACATGGTCAAACCTGTAGTCTATGGCTCAGCCTCACTACAGAATTGCAGCTGTAGCTGAAAAGTCCTTTGGTCCTTCTTCCCAAGAGGAAAAACCAAATCTTTGTTTTATGCTGCTGTGGCTTGTTCCCTCTCATTCTAATAACCTGTTTGGAAGGTCCAGCTCACTGCATTCCACAGAGACATAAGAGAATTTTTGATAACCAGTGTTGTTTTATTCATGACTCTTCTTTCTTCCACTTATTCAGTGAGTAAATTTAAGAAGGTGACCATTTCTTGGTAAGCCAAGAATCAAATTTCAGCTTCCAGGAAACACATTTCCCTCATAATCGTGACCCTTCTACTTTAAAGTCTTGTTCCAAGGATAGCTCTGTGCAAACTTAATTCTTCAGTAAGAACAATAATGATTGCTAATACTTATTATATGCCAGGCTCTGTTCTAAGCTTATTTTTATATATATATATATATATATATACTCCTCAAAACAATCCTAAGACATAGATATTTGGACTGTCCTCAGTCTGCAGGCAAGGAAGCTGAGGCACAGTCATATAATCCAAAGTTTCCCAGCTAGAAAGTGCTGGAACTGACAGTCAATCCTCGGCTGTCTGGTTACACAGTCTGTGCAGTTATCCTTTAGTATAGATTGGCTATAGACCAAGACCAGATCCAGTATGTGTGATGATGTGAGTCTCTCTAACAAAATGAAATGTAGTATTTTAGTAGGGACTATAGGTGAAACCACAAATACATTTATTCCTCTAAGAACAGTATGCCATCTTTTAAAGTTTGAAGTTGTTATAATCAATTGCTTCTGCAGTTTGCTTGCTCTTAGTAAGCTGACTAAGAAAAAAATCCCAGAGCAGAGTGATTTACCAGCACCATCCTTAAGTTGCAAATCTACCCTTTATCACAGAGCAAAAATACACTTCAGATCAACTCAATAAAATAACTTTAAGGGTTCACAGAAGGAATACTCACATCTACTTGTCATGCATTCCAATGCCGCAAGGCCCCCTTTTCAATTGTCTAACTCCTATCCTGGCCTTTTTATAGCCTGAAAACAAGGAATCACCCAAGTGAGATACCCCTTCAGAACACTGTTGAAAATATATTAAACAGAGAGATATCCCAGATTCCCGTTCTAAATGTTAAAAATGTATTAGCATATAGAGAAAATATCTGTAGACGTATTCTATTAGGTTCTAATGAGTTTTTGCTTCCCCCTTTTTGATAATGTCTTCAATTTCTTCTGAGACCTTTCCTTTGTAGTCATTTGGTTCTATTGCGTTTAACTTCTTTTGATAGTCCGGTGGCAAACCATTCTCTTTTGCACCCAGGCAAATCACCTAGAAATGGTTAAAATAAACAAAAAACCCTTTAGTTAGGAACATAATTTAATTTAGTACACCACAGCTTTATTTGTAGTATCAAAGTATGAAATATTAGCTTTCCGATAACTCTGGAATAAACAATTCTAGAACAAAATGGAGGGATAGTCATTCCTCTCACAATGAGCAGGAATGTGCAGGGAGTTTTCAAAGCCACAAGATCCACGCTTACGGAAGAGCAATTGTACTCAGTAATATGATTTAAAATGTTCTTATATTAAGAGAAAAACTTATCGTACAGAATTTGCATGATTTTTTAAGAAACAAACACCATTCTCCAAAACAATTTCCAGTTTACAGGCAGCAGTTGTAGTTGAATCCTGGAGTCTACTCTACCTCTGAATTAGACGTGAGGGAATAAATAGCAAGTGTGTCCAGTGGTACTTCCCAGATCCATACCAGGCTTAATTCCTCTAGGGTCCTTCTAGAAAATTCCAGATTAGGCCCAGGAACTGGGTCACCCTCTCCAGGTATCATGTCCTGACTGGGCCTGCCAACAGGTACCTAAGTTTGGGTTTCTGAAAAGGGATGTTGGACTCTCTATCCTGAATTCTTTTCTGGTGCTTGAGGGAGTGGTATCCCTGATTCTGAAAAGCAGTGTGACTTATTTTTCCCTCCATCTGGAAATGGAAAACATTTCAGCAGTAGGAAATATATTTTTTACCTACAAAAATGAATCTTGGTGTTCATGAAATACTGTTTTATGGAGGAAGAAAAAAATGATTATAAAAGCATGGGTATAGAATAACTCTACAAAAAATACACACATACATGCTATTTTCTACTTTAAAAAAGTAAAAAACATGTCTAGAATTATGACTCAAATACATTTCTACAAGCTTTTTTCTAATAAATGAAGTTTTAGGGACATATTTCTATCATTATAAATAAATCTGAACATTTAGTTATTCGGTAAATAAATATCATTTTTGTATTAAAAAACATTTTGATTAAAATGAATTGTACATGTAGAATTTAAAACACACAAAACCTTTTAAAAACAAGATATTCTTTAGTTTAGCTCAGTAAAAATTAACAAAGTCTTTGTAAGTAGTTAGTTAAAAGCATACCTTTTTATACTGGGGTGATGGGGGAACACGCTCATAATTTGTCATCTGATAACTTCGACAGGTTATTTCTTTTCCTTCTTGAGTAGAAACATTAACTTCTATTGGGACATACATTCCACTTTTAACCCCTTCTTGCCTGAAACCAGAACAGTCAAATTTTAATCATACTTGACTTAGCCAAGTTAGTTTACCAGATTAAAAATTTTAACTATTTATGGATGTACTTGCTCCCTGTATATTTTGGGATAGAGCAGAAGTATCACCGCATCAAAAGGAAGTTTAGCCTTTCAGTTAGAAAGCTGGAGACTTACTATTACTGGGTATGCTTCTAATAGACCTCTATATTTAGCCTATCTGAAAACATGCTTCAGTGTAGTTATTTCAAGCTTTGTGACACTGAAACATTGCTCTCTAGGCTACAAAAACGACTGTGTGCTGACAGCAAGAGAATATCCACCCAGAGAAAAGTAGAGAGGATGGCTCATTCCTGTTTGCAAGTGAAGTAAAGTATTAAGCATGTCAGATGATTGTCTGCTCTTCTCAAATCCTACTCTTCTCTGCCACTTTCTTTGCATTAAATGCTCTGCCACACAACTCTTGAGTTCTATTTATAAAGCGCATCAAAGCATTTCTAATATGTTTTGAAGTTTTTACAAATGATTATTACTGTTTTTACTGATTCAACTGCCACCTTAAAGAATTATTTTTTAAAAACTAATAAAAACTGAGCTGTTGAAATCAATAAAAGTATATAACAATTACAAAAATCTTCATGCCTTCTCACAATATGAAACTACAAAGATATTTTTATTAAAAAACAAATAGAATGAAAATAAGGACTTCCATCAATTATAGAAGAGATTACAAATGTCTCCCCAAATCTCAATCAGAGAGTGTGACCCTTCTAGGCTTTTCTTTTTAGGAATGAACATTATACCTTTTAGGTTAACTCTAAAGTATAAAGAATATGTCCGTAGTATATGGTTTTGAAAAACCAACACATATATACACATCCTTGCATATGATCCACTTTCTAAATTAGTAATTATTTAACTTTTAATTAGAAGTCACCTACTTATCTAGAGAACTTAAATTGCTTTTGTTCATTTTCCATACTACTCCCCATACTTCATCGCCAGGACTTTCAAAAATGGTGGCTATACCTCCATGCCAAGTTTCACTAGTTTTGCCTTGGGGATTGCCAAAGTCAAGCTTAAAATCCTACAAAGGAAACCAAAGTGATATGATCAGTATCCACGTGAACCAAAATTTCCTTCTTCAAAATAAAAAAAGATTTACCTTGAACTCCATGCAACTAAAACAAACTTTGAGTTCCTTCTGTTAAAAACACAAAAATAAACAACCAAGGACCCAGATCTCAAGGACTATGATTTTTCATATTTTTCTTTAAAAATGAACTGTACACTGAATATGTACACGTATCTCACCATAAACAAGAGGCTTAAAAGGGAAAATAAATCCCATAATCCTGAGGCCTTAACACAGCTATCTTTATTTTTGAAAACTACTTCCCAGCCCGCTTACATAGATTTTAACTTAGAGACAATCATAGTGTACATAATTGTTGAAGCTGGGTGATGGCTACCTAAGGGTTATAACATTCTTCCCACTTTTATGTATGTAAGTGTATCCTATTAGCATTATTTTTTTTTGTCCTAAGGGAGTTGGCATTTGAGGGTGATCTGTGCACTCATAAATTTAATATTCCTGAATTGTATTAACATATCTATAATAATGATAAGAGCAGCTAACACTTACTGGAAAATTACTGGGTTCTATACACTGTGCTATGAGCTTTATATGGACTTTTTAAAAATCCTGTCAACAACTTTTTATACCCATTTAACAGAAAGAAAAACTGTGGCTTAAAAAGATTAAGCAACTTGCCTAAGGTCTCACAACTAATAAGTAATGGAGTCAAGGTTTCGAGTTTAGTTTCCTCCCTCACAGAGATGAGTAATCAAAGGACACAGCCAGGAAGATTAAAAATCCTTACTTGGCTGTTTGGTCTAAGAAGATTTCTTTCCATCTTTCCAGAGCTTAGCTTCCTTAATGATTAAAAAAAAAAAAAAAGGTTAGACTAGACAATAAATCTAAGGTTTATATTTTATCTCTGTCACCTTTATTTTCTTAAAAACCTGTCAGAATTTCACAAAAATGGTCGGTTTGAGTGACCCGTACCTTCAATTGGTATACTGGATGTTCTAGGACCAGGTATGCCTGACAGGACATCAGGGGATCTGATAAAAGTTACAACCACACTAGGAACTGGTTGTCTATTGTTAATCCAATAGACAATTTTCATTCCTTGTCTTGCTCTACTTCTCAGCTGCTTCTGACATCATTAACCACCAGGTCTTGATCTGTCTCCTTTCTTTTAGGCTGTTCCTTGATCTCCTCAATCCCCTTTGCCAACTCCTTCTCCACTACCTGGTCTTTAAATGTTGGGAGTTTCTGAGGGCTCAGTTTAGGCCCTTTTCTCTGTTCAGCAATTTGCTCAGGACACTCTCATCCCCTCCAATGGCTTCAAATACCATCCAATATTCCAGTCGTCTTCTAATCCAGCTCAGATCTCTCCTCTGAGCTTCAAAAGTGCTTAGAATATAGTGAGTATTTAATGAATGTTCACTAATATTTTTCTGCTCACTTGGATATACAACAAGCGTCTCAAACTCAGTACTGCTGACCCTTGAATAACACGGGTTTGAACTACACAGGTCCACGTACACGTGAATTTTTTTCAATAAATATAGCATCTATATTTTCCTTTTACATATCATCAAATTAACTAAGTATGGGGAAAAATTCGAGTAGAGATTAAAATAGAGAATATGTGGTATCAAAAGAACTAGGGTCTGAGTCCCGATTCTATCCAAACTTTTTCAGCTTCCTGCCCTTGGGTGAGTCATGTATCAATTCCTTTGTTTTTGAGGTAGAGATGGCAGTTCTGATTTTCGGCTGGGTGAAGGGTCGGCACCACTAATCCCGGCATTGTTTAAGGGCCAAATACATGTCCAAACTGAGCTTGATTTTCCCTCCCAAACTAATTCTCCTCTTCTTTTCACAAACATCACCGTCATCTACTCTGTTGCGTCAAAAACCTTAGTCATCCCCATTATCTCCTCTTCCTTTCACAATCAATCACCAAGGCCTAACAGTACTCACTCCTAAATATCTCCCAAACCCAGCTACCCTCCACTGCTACCACTGCAGGGTACCATTATCTTTAGCATGGACTGCTGCAAAAGCTTCCTAACTGGGCTCCCTACATCCACTGCTCCCAATCCATTTTCCATAGCAACCAGAACCAGCTTTCAAAGATGTAAATCTGATGTTTCATTTGCTTAAATTTGGCAGAGGTCCTCTCATTGGTCTCAAGATAAAGACCCAAGCCTTCTCTGGCCTCTGTGGTCCTGTAAAATGTGGCCCTTCCCGACCTCTCTAGTCTTCATGCTACACCCTCTCCTCACACACTAGATTCCAGCCACACTAGCTGGAAGGTCCAGCTTTTTTCTTTCCTGAGGTCTTTGGTCCCTGCTGTTCATTCTATCTGTTTGCTTCCCCCCTCCCCAGTCATTCAGGTCTCAGTTTAAAAGTCACATTTTCAGGAATGGCTTTACTGAGCATCCCGGTTAGGTCAGGTCCCCAAGTCATACACTTCCATAGCACCTTGAATGGATCCTTTAAAAAAAAAAAAAAAGATTTCACTTTTTTTTAGAGCAGTTTTAAGTTCAGAACAAAACAGAGAGTAAGGTATAATATATCTCCTTTTAAGACTGACCATACCTGTGATGGAATAATCATTTGCTTGATAGCTCTTTGCTGCATTCCAATTATAAACCATCTGAACTTCTTTCCCACGTTTGGGGAATTCCCTGCCTTATGAGTTTGGGGGCAGACAGTGTTCAGAGCCTGACTCCCATTTTTGAAGTTTCAAATGCCAGAAGTTGGTTCTCCCAGCTTTTCTTGAAGTCAGGGCATGGGCACGTGGCCAAGACTTAGCCAATCAGGACACCCACCTAGGGCTTTGAATTAGAAACTAGTGACCCAGGGCAGCAAAAAAGTCCACCTTGGTGGTGGCAACCAGATTTGGGTTTCAGGAACTCGGAGATGTAGTGAGAGTAGCAGGCAGGGTCCAGCGCAGGTGATGCACAATGCAACGTCCATGTTTACCAAGCTTAGCGGCGATGCAACAGTGGCCTCCTGGGCTGGTTCTGTTGGTGTGATACTGGCTGTTTTAGAGCTTCCCTTTTATGCCTGCTTGTTTTGTCAGCTTTGTGGTCCTACCTTCCTGGTCATTCTGTGAGCTCTTCAAACGGCCTTTCAACACATTCTTTTTCTGCTTGAATCAGCCACTTCTGTTGCTTGCTACTAAGAACCCTGACAACGATAGCAGAGACCATGTTTGTTTGGTTCAACAATGTCAAAAGGCTTTGTACATAACTTGTTCGAGTGTCTCTCCTATAGATTGGGAGGTCCTGAAAGCAGCCAGGTTTACTCAATCATCTTTGTATCTCCAGGTAAGTGCTGGAAGAATAAGCCCTAAATGAATAAATGGACTGTACTAAGAGCAATGATTCTTACCAAGGCAAGCGAAGGTTCATCCAGCCACTTGATTTTACTGAGCACAGCCCTTACTGTGAATAAGAAACGGCTCCAGCTTTCAGGACCTCTCAGATCGGGAGCAAAAGGCAGGTAAATGGATTTTTACAAAACCAGGTGACAAGTCCTGGAGCAAAGTGGGGTACAGAACAGAAAGCAACTGATTCCCTGACTTGGGTCAGAGAAGGCTTCTCAGAGGGACCAACCGAATGGATTCTGTGATGATGCCCCTAAATCAGTGGCCAAGGGAGAGGCGCTGGGATCTGGGCAGAACGCGCAGCTGGTGAGAACGTCAGGAGAGAGACGTCAGGGTAGCCTGGGAGGCACAGGTGCCAGAGTAGCACAGCTCAGCAGGGGTCAAGCACAGGGCTGAGGGCGAGAGCGACCGGCCCGGGGTCGTGCAAGGAACCCTGATGTACTTTGAGCAGAAAGAGCTGCATTCCCGGCCCAGTGCTGCCAACAAGCGGCGAAGAGAAAGCGAGTTCTCGAAATCCTGGCTCCCTCGTCTGCAGAGGGGGGCAGAGGCCATCGCAGGGGCCAGAGGCCATCGCAGGGGCCAGGAGGAGAGCACTGACCTGCAGGCGGGCCACGCTGCAGAACACGGCCGAGGGGTTTCGGAGGTGGATCCGCTCCGTCAGCAGGTTGCTGCCATAGGCGAAGTAGAGAAAATTCTCCCCTTCCTGGCTCCGGAGGTCCTCGCCGCCCGAGTTCGCCATGTCCCGCCGGACGCCTGCACGGACCTGGGATCTGTAGCAGGAGAGTGAGGCGAGGACGAGCATAGCGCGGTGGCCGACGACCCCAGCCCAGGAAGCGCGGCGCCGCGCAGCCTTAGAGCTTAGGGGAAAGGCGGGAAGCTGGGGCCGGGCGAGTCATCTGCGACCACTCTTCTGAATGGCTGCCAGTACCCAACGCTGTGAGTTGCTCCCTCTGATTGGCCAGCCCACCGCCTCCTCTTCGCTCGCTGCTAGGACTTTGCAATACTCTGCCCTGAGGCGACCCAGGGCTGATTCCACATTGGACCCGCTCCTCTGTTGTCCCGCCCCCGTGTTCAAGGCTCCCTCTGATTGGCTCCCTCTTCGCGGGGACGGGTCAGGTCCCCCATTTGTGGGTCGTAGCTCGCCCGTCCTGGCCAGATTTTCTTACCTTTGGGTGGCTCCTGCGTGGTTCACTGGCAGTGTGTGCTCTTTAGGGAATTTTTGGTCCATTTAAGATGAAACAGCAGCTCTGGCCATGCCCCCCACGGTCCATAACCCAGCAGGTCGTCCCTGTCCCGCTCTCTGCTTTTGGAGTCGGGACGTATATTCACCCCCACACGCTGGTACCCGCACCCCTAGCCCTGATCACCTCCCTGATACCTTTTCTAAGGACGCTTGGCTTCCTGGAAAAGCTCCTCTGAGTGTCAGGGGCTCCCTTCCCCGGTGGAAGTAGCGTGCAGCGTTCAAATCACGACGCTTGCTGTTTACTTGGAAGCCTAACCTCCGGCACTTCTCGTCTCTGGTTCCTCCTTTTTTTTTTTTTTTTTTTTTTTGGTTTTCTTTTTAAACATCTTTATTGGAGTATAATTGCTTGACAACGTTGTGTTAGTTGCTGCTGTATAACAAAGTGAATCAGCTATACGTGTACATATATCCCCGTATCTCCTCCCTCTTACATATCCCTCCCTCCCACCCTCCCTATCCCACCCCTGTAAGTGGTCACAAAGCACCCAGCTGATCTCCCTGTGCCATACGGCTGCTTCCCACTAGCTAGCTGTTTTACATTTAGTAGTGTATATATGTCCATGCCACTCCCTCACTTCGTCCCAGCTTACCCTTCCCCCTCCCCGTGTCCTCAAGTCTATTCTCTATGTCTGTGTCTTTATTCCGGTCCTGCCCCTAGGTTCTTCAGACCATTTTTAGATTCCATATGTATGTGTTAGCATATGGTATTTGTTTTTCTCTTTCTGACTTACTTTACTCTGTATGACAGTCTCTAGGTCCATCCACCTCACTACAAATAACTCAATTTCGTTTCTTGTTATATCTGAGTAATAGTCCATTGTATGTATGTGCCACATCTTCTTTATCCATTCATCTGTCGATGGACACTTAGGTTGCTTCCATGTCCTGGCTATTGTAAATAGAGCTGCAATGATCTGGCTCCTCCTTTAAAATAGAGATTATAAGATGTTATGATCACAATTACATAAGTTATGATCACCTATCTCCTAGGGTTGGTGTAAGTATTAAAAGTAACTTTGTTAATGTTAATTAGGTGCAAAAGCTCCAGTGTAAAGACACAGAAGTATTGTATAATAACAATGACATAAAAACTCTATATTGTTAACTTTGAAATGAAAATATTAATATGAACTCAGGGCCTAGAAGCAATGACTATCCTTGGCACCCAGATGTTGATCTCTAAATACCACTTTTCCACTAAAAGGTACCAGGGCTCCTTGGAGAAATGGCTGATGTCAGTCGGGTCAAGAGCTGAGAAATAACAGGAGCACTTAGAACATCACGTGACAGAAAGTCAGGAGGTATTAAAAAACAAGGTCCTTTGAAAAGAACACAGAAGCTAGCTTGAAGGAATGTCCGCTGGCCAAAGTTAGAACAATTTGAGCATCAAAATTAATAACCGCAATTTATTTAAAATGTCAAACATAAAATTCATTTCCACTAAAGTGTAAAGCAAATCTAAAAAAACAACAGTTTTAAAAAACTTCCTTTGCCATACTACTGGCAGTGACTATCACACCAACTCTTTACTCTGAAAAGTGGTAATTTAAGAAAATTACCATTTATCCTGCTTTTCTAGCTGCAGCTGTATTTCAGGGTAACCAAATGGCCTCAGTTGATGAGGAAACTGTTCTCTTTACAAAAACATGCCAGCTAAATAATGTAAAATGAAGGACAGAATTAGAAATTCACCATTTTGCAGTCCCTAGTTGAATAATTGATTCCTGCCAGGATCATCAATGTGACCAGTTGGTGAGAGTGAGATAGGGAACAGGATATTCACATAGAGCCAGGGATTATGTGCCAATCATCAGGGAAATCCATAATGACAATGGAGAAATCTGGCCGCTTCCCACCTTAACCTAGATCGATCTTATCAGTAAAATGGACCAACCTGACATTATGTGTCTCCAGATGTGATACAGTATGAAGCACCAGCATCATTTGAGAAGTATTGTTTCCAAAAATCTTTAACCTCAGTATAATCAAGCAGGAACTACAAGGATAGAAGTAGACAATCAGAAAAATCCAGAACAAATGGTGAGACATCCTGCAGAACAAATGGCTCAATTTCTTAAATTAACTCAGTGCCATAAAAAAAAAAGAAAGAAAGAAAGAAAGAAGAAGAGAAATAAAGCAGTACTGAGGGAGGGCTGTTTTGATTAAAAGAAACCTAAGAAACGTCGTAACCAAATACAATGGCTTGTCCTCGGTTCTGATTTAATAAACCAGACATAAAAGATATTTTGTGAGCAATTGGAGAATCTGAATACAGACTAAAACATTAGATGATATTACACAGTTGTTTTTTTAATTAGGTATGATAATGGCATTGTGCTTATGTAGAAAAATCTCTTTTTAGATACACATATTGGTGTATTTAGGGGTAAAATGTTTGCTATCTATACTTTTAAATAATTCAGAAAAATTAAAATATGGAAAGTGTTAAATGTGAAACTGAGTACATATATGGATGCTTGTTTTATTATTCTTTTCTATGTATTTGAATATTTTCATGTTAAAAATTCAAAAAAGAAAAATGGTGATATAGGTAAAGCACTTGACATAGTAAGCATTCAATAATAAATTTGTTTTTGTATAATCTGCAAATAGGAAGGTTCATACCTTCTCCTGACCCCCAAACATTAAGGCAGAACTTGACATACATATTTGGTCATTTCAGTAAGCAAGTTGCCTTCCTTGACAAGATAGCCCTCTATTGCACCGTGAATTCCCAAGGTCTCTGCTTCGGAGCACTACCATTTAAAACATGCGTCTGTGTTTTAAACTGCTTTCAACATTTAAAATGTATTTATTATTTAATTAATTATTTTTAAGGTATTTTACTTCTTTTCTCTTCCTACACTTCTCACTAATTGCTTAATTTTATGGTGACTGATTTTTCTCAACACTATTCTGTGAAAATTTTCTGAAGTTAAACATTGATGTTTCCTCAGACACGGAAAATCTTTTCTTACCCCAGTGAAGCATTTTATTTAGCTTCCCCATGTTGGTTGCCATGTACTGACCCCTGTTGGCCAACAAGAGTCAGTAGGTAACAAGGGGTTTTGTCTTTTCAAATTTAACCAAAATAGATAACCAACAAGGAGCCACTGTATAGCACAGAGAACTATACTCAATATTTTGTAATAACCTATAAGGGAAAAGAATCTGAAAAAGAATATATATATATGTATGTATAACTGAATCACTTTGCTGAACACCTGAAACTAACACAACATTGTAAACCAACTATACTTCAATAAATTTCTTTTTTAATTTTAAAATTAAGAAAAGTTTTTTAACTTTTTTAAGAAAGCAAAGCACACTTAGGAAAAAAAGAACAAATTTAACCAAAGCCTGGTTAATATTAGTTAACATTCATTGAGTACTTATTAAATGCCGGTCTAAACTCTTACATATATTAGTTCATTTAATCCTGAAAGTGGTCCTATGCAGAAAGTACTAATATATCCTCATTTTACAGTTGAGGAAACATATGTGCAGTAGGTCAACTAACTTTCCCCAGGCTGTAGTTAGCGATGACTGAAGCAGAGATTAAGCAATCTGATTCTAAAGTCATCACTGGGTGTTGCTTCCCAAATTTCTCATATTGTAAAGCCCTCATGGTCTAGATATAACTGGTTATTAATAGCTCGCTTTCAAGTACAATCTCTATCATATCTATAAGGACACTATGAAATAATAGTACTAGCATTCAATTACTTGATAATAAAGGTAATGAGGTCAGATTTCCTCTAAATGCCATCTTTTAATCCAGTGGACTTAAAGTTTTTGGTTGTATCATTAAAATTTTTGAGCACATATTCTCTCTATATAATAATATATATAAAACTATATATATGATATAATATCCACAAAATAGAAATTTAATCTGGACTCTGCTTTTCTGTGGAGATGGGTTAAGGGTGAGAATCACATGAAGACAGCACAGACGTGGGTTTGGGGAGTGGTGAGTAGTTCAATTTCAATAGAGCAATGGATTTATATCAGGAAATGGGAGACAAGTCTGGAAGGAGATTAGCATAGTTGATGGGAGGGCCTTGAATTTTCACTCAGAAGTTCATACTATTTGGTGGTCAAAGGGGAGACTTTTTTTTACTTTTGAGCCCTCTCCTGCACCTTTGGAAACTCCTTCTTGTGGCTGTGTGTAGGATGGCCTGGGAGTGGGTAGGATGGGGAGATGGCTGAGTGCTGGATGTAAGTTCACTGCAGTAGGCAAGGTCATGAAAGCCTGAACTGGGGCAGTAATTATGTAGGGGAAATGAAGGGATGCAAGGGGGTAAAGACATAGTCTTTTAATTTTTTAAAAAATTTTTTATTGTATCACTCCTTTGAGTAGAAACCTTCAGAGGCTGCCTGCTGTTTATCATTTTATCAAGTTCAAGCCCTTGTGCAAGCCTTTATTATCTGATTCCATTCTGTCTGGCTGGTCTGATTTCTCAGGTGATAGTAAACCCACTGGAGGTGGGGACCACACTTTATATTTCTGTATACCTACAATGCTTACTACAGCAGAGATGAATAGTAAATACTTGCTGATTAATTGAACCAGAGTCAAAATCTCCCCTACCCGTTGCACAGGCTCCCAAATCTTTTTTTCTCTTTGATTTTTTCCAGCTTTCCTTGATTTACTGAGAGGCATTTCAGCTCTGAGTTATTTTAAAATTTATACTAATGCTCTAACATATGGGATCCTATGTAAATTTTATTAGCCATAGTAGTATTTATGTCTCCTCCCAGCTTATGGTCTGGCATATGACAGGGAAACATGTCAGAATATGTTAAACCCAAAATGTTTTTTTGGTTGTTTTTTTGTTTTGTTTTTTACTTTTTTTTTTTTTTTTTTGTGATACGCGGGCCTCTCACTGTTGTGGCCTCTCCCGTTGCGGAGCACAGGCTCCGTACACGCAGGCTCAGCGGCCATGGCTCATGGGCCCAGCCGCTCCGCGGCATGTGGGATCCTCCCGGACCAGGGCACGAACCCGTGTCCCCTGCATTGGCAGGCAGACTCTCAACCACTGCGCCACCAGGGAAGCCCTTGTTTTTTACTTTTTGGCTGCACCTCGCAGCATGTGGGATCTTAGTTCCCTGACCAGGGATCGAACTCTCACCCTCTGCAGTGGAAGCTCAGAGTCCTAACTGCTGGACCGCCAGGGAAGTCCCCAAAATGTTTTTTGGGGGGGCAAAAAAGAATAGTAAAACTCCAGGAGGCAGTAATTTCTCAGTAATTTGATAGATTTGATAGTTAATCTGTATTCTTGTTTTGAGATTAACCCTGAAAAGTAGTTCCAATAAAGTTTATTATTTAGTGCTTGGGTAAATGGTCTCTTCTGATATCTATCTCTATGTCTATTTATATCTATAACAATACACTTTGGAAAGGCATCCACCAAACTGTTAACGGCGCTTACCTGTGGGAAGGGAAATGGCACTGGGAGGGGAGCAAGTTGAACAAAAAGCTTTCATCTTTTCATTCTGTATTCTTTTATTTTTTTGACATGTTTCAGCATGTATTCTTATATTTCTTTTATTATTTAAAAATACATATATTATTAATATTATTAAATTCACATCTTATGTAATTTTAGGTCAATATCTGGAGATCTCATGTCACAAGGATAAAAAGAGGGTAATGACTAAATAAATTGCCTAAACAGAAAATGGATGCAGCAAATACATTTCCAAGTTGGCCTACCTCTCAACGCATCAATCAGATAATTAGGTCAGATCAACTCAACCTTGCTCTGTGGAAGGATATGATCTCATTCTGCAGGCCCCAAAGCTGTAGACTCTTACGATGCCTATCTGGATGTTCCCTCTTTGCTCTCTGAGATGTCAGTGCATACAAGATCATTTCCCTAATCTGGCATTGAAGAAGGTCTCACATATGTTCTAGGATAATGATCTGTTAGATCCTACTGCCAACCTTAAATCAGTTACAGAAGGTCGTGGAAATATACAGCAATTCAGCTATCTCCATGTTACTTACCACAGGTATATTAGATCCAGAGGACCCATTCTCAAGATTTACTACTGTTAATGTTAAAGCCTGACAAACTGCATCATAATATATTCATTTTCTCAGCTTATATGTCCATGTTATTTCTAACACTTTAAATTCAGCTGAAATTAAAATGTAAAAAAAAATTTTGCTGCATGTGTTTACTGTTAATAATAGGAGTAATCTAAGTAATAACATTTTAGAATGTAGATTTACTTAAATGAAAATCCCAATGTTTCCCTTGGTGATAGACCTCATTCTTTTCTTCCTAGAAAGAAATTTAAACTTAGAAAACTCTTAATACCATGCACAGTAATTAGATGAGAGCCCAGCTTTTCTTAATGTCCCCATAAGAAGACTGACTTTGGACTGAGGCCTAGGTTAAGCATTTGGAAACATTTTTGGAAAGTGAGAACTATGCTTGGGTTCTCTGCTCCATTAACGTTCTTGGATTTCACGTTTTCAGTCTATTCAACAATATTTAATTGATAATTAACTCTTCTCAGAGACATATATGCAAGTGAAGCTGGTTTACCTGACTATAATACAACTCTGGATATTTCAAAATCTTTCCAGAAGAGCTGATCTAGTGCTGGTGTCAACCTTTTTTCTTCTTTATTATTTCTGCTTTCACATGGGACCCACACATTCCAATAATAGAGCTACCAAAAGGCATCTCTACTTATTGTCTTTGTTAAACGCTTATTGGCTGAGAAGACAACAGACACTCTATACAGCTGAGTAACACAAACTCAAATGGCTCACTGGAAATGAACGGTATTCACGGGAGAAATAGGTATGTTTTGTGTATAGAGAAGAAACTTGCTTCAGTAAGTCATTCTCTAAGCTTCCTGTGGGTAGTGCATTTTATATGCATGTTTTCTCAATGCATAAAAACTATGTCTCAAGCTAGCTAAATCATATGAACTGTGTGATTTGCCTTATGGTGCCACAAAATTGCAGTAGCAAAACTTTATTTCCATGACCCAACAATTCCACTCCAGGGTACATACCCAAATGAATTGAAAACAGGTATTCAAATACATGAACCTTCATAGCAGTACTATTCACAATAGTCAAAAGGTGGAAACAACCCAAAGTCCATCAAGGGATAAATGGATAAACACATGGTGATATATCCATACAGTGGGAAATCATTCAGGCACTACCAAATGTAAAATAGATAGCTAGTGGGAAGCAGCAGCATAGCACAGGGAGATCATCTCGGTGCTTTGCGACGCCCTAGAGGGGTGGGGTAGGGGGGGTGGGAGGGAGGTTCAAGAGGGAAGGGACATGGGGATATATGTATGCATATGGCTGATTCGCTGTTTTGTGCAACAGGAACTAACACAGTATTGTGAAGCGATTATACTCCAATAAAGATGTATTAAAAAAAAAAGGAATGATGTAGATGTTACATCCACATGCTACAATGTGGGTAAATCTTAAAAAACATTATGGTAATTGAAAGAAGCCAGATACAAAAGGTCACATATTGTACGATTCCATTTATATGAAATAGGTAAGTCCACAGAAACAGAAAGGTGATTGGTGGTTACCAGGGCTGCGGGGAGAGGGGAATGGGGAGTAACTTAATGGGTATGAGGTTTTATCTTGGAACTGTCTTGTAACTAGAAAGAGGTGGTTGCATAACATTGTGAATGCACTGGATATTACATGCCACTGAAATGTTCATTTTGAATGGTTAATTTTATGTTATGTCAATTTTACCTCAATAGAAAATATAGAAAAATAAAAACTTTATTTCCAAGGGTTTCTAATTAGTGGTTGTGAGAGGTAACAGCAGAATATTGGTAGGTAACTTGGACATCAAATTCCTTTGATTTGAAGTGGGGTTGAAGAGGTTAAAGGATTTGTCATGTCTCCCTAACAAGTCACTCCCATTCCCATATGCACTGCACTCAAGGAATGCAAGGCCCTTACTATTTTGAAAGGGATGGTGCCAGAACCCTTGCCCCTAGTAGGTAGTCAGTGGATGCTGTGGGAAGGGAAAGTCAGTCACTACTAATATGCTGCCCCTTCCCTGGAGTATCCTTCTTAGCGTGTCCACTGCTCTATTAACAATGTGGAGTGTTTGAGAATAACAAGTATACTTGAACAGCAATATTCCCCAAAGTATGCTCTGTGGGACATCAACCCCATCAGATTGTCTTGCATTCAAAAACATCTTCTGGTGAGAGTAGCATCAACATATATACACTACTGAATGTAAAACAGCTGGCTGGTGGGAAGCAGCATCACAGCACGGGGAGATTGGCTCAGTGCTTTGTGATGACCTAGAGGGTGGGATAGGAAGGATGGGAAGGAGGCTCAAGAGGGAGGGGATATGGGGACATGTGTATGCATATGGCTGATTCACTTTGTTGTGCAACGGAAACTAACACAGTATTGTGAAGCAATTATACTCCAACACAGATTTTAAAAAAAAAACAAAACAGCTTCTGTGGTCAAATGAGCTGGAAACCACTATATTCTATATTTCCTCCTGGAGATCCATGATGTCTGCTACCACACAAAGAAATCTGAGGGATGCCTGTAGTAAAGAAACCTTGTGAGCTCTGTTTACTCCTGACTTTCCCAAACCTTCTCTGTCACAGAACCCCTTTGAAGTGGACAGCATAGTACTGAGAGTGTGGGAAATGCTGCTCTGTGTTAATGATAGTCTGGCCTTGATTTGTTTAGGATGATTGTTCAGTTCTTGAAAAATCATATTAAATAAAATCCTAAATTATCCAGAAAATTGAAGACAAGCAGTGGTATGTCAGCTAGAAAGGGAAGATTCTAAATCTTTGTACTGCTCTGGTTTACCACTGCCTGGCTCAGCAGGTGATAACCCTTTCTCCTGGGACTGACTCAGCGAAACGTTGCATGGCTTTGCTGGTTAAACACCTGAGAATCAGTCTGAAACTGCAGTTATGTATAAAAATACTCATCAACCATCAACCTCTATTAAATGCAGTAATGGCTGCAAGCTGTTGGAAATAAGAATTTGATGGCAAGGCTGAGTGCAAACGTGATAGAATCCAAAATTCTCCATTAAACTGGAAAGAGATTTGACTCGTTGGCTCTTTCAATTTCCCATCCTTCTTACTTTGTTCCTTGTTCATTCCTTTAAGATTGTCAAAGCAGTTTACAGGCTTAATAGAACAGGTGAGACAACTGCATGGAAATTATCTAATCAGCATTGGTAACAGTGGCAGGTGTTGTTAGGCCAGTAGCTTCTTGAGACAAAATGCTTGAGCTTAGTCATTAAAACATTTTACGAAGTGTCAGTATTGATTCATGTTTTCTGCTGCAAATAAGAGTTCTTTCTAAATTCCAATTTGGAGGAATCTGTGGACTTAGCAAGTTCTACTCCCTGGTGTAATGTGATTTTCCATGCTGTCAAGTAATTAAAAATTTTCTCTATATATAATCACTAATGAACTGATGATGACCAATTTGGTTATTATATTTGGCGGTTCCAAGTCCTTCTGCCAGTCTGGTGTACAATATCTGATGGGTTCCTAAGCTACTCCAAAGTGAGCAAATAACAGTAAACACTGGTCTGGCAACGAACAAGGTGTGTTTTCTGGGTTCTCAGCCAGGTGTCAGAAAGGAAGGTTTAGTGGTAATAGGGAGACCATTTTTAGGAAGACTATCTTCCATTTGTCTTAGAAATTACAATAAATTAAAATATTTCTGAGGAAGAAACTTAAAATACATCTTTTTTTCCTTGAATTCATTTCAACCACTCTGTCAAAAATAATCTCTTCTCTATAATTGTTTTGCATCTAACTTTGCCAACCGGTCATTGCCTAGGGAACAAAAGCAAAAATAAACTCAAAAGATTGAAACCCAGCAAAATATTGATTAATATTTATATTAGCAAATTAGGATTAGATTGGAGTGAAAAGAATCCTGCTAAAAATAAGACCTGTGAATTTGGGGCTGCATGCAAAGACTTTTCCTACATTCCTTTCCTGGAAAAACTCTTATTTGTTCTTCAAGATCAAACAAATGTTACTTCCTTTATCAAACCATCCCTAACTTCCAGGTAGATACAGTCCTCTATATTTATAATACTGGAATTATTCCTTTACTATTGCACTAAAACCATTGTAATTACTTGTTAACATGCTTCCCTCCCCCTACTAGACTAGGATGCCCATAGAGGGCAGGAATTATCATTCATTCAGCACAAATTTATTGAGTGATACTCAATAAATATATGTGCCAGCAGGCCATTTTGCCACTCCTCAAGACCATAGTATTCATCTTTTTATTCCCAACACTTAGTACATGCCGGTCCCATTATTATTATTTTTTTTTTGGCGGTACGCGGGCCTCTCACTGCTGTTGTCTCTCCCGTTGCAGAGCACAGGCTCCAGATGCGCAGGCTCAGCAGCCATGGCTCAGGGGCCCAGCCGCTTCGCGGCACGTGGGACCTTCCCGAACCGGGGCACGAACCCGTGTCCCCTGCATCGGCAGGCGGACTCTCAACCACTGCGCCACCAGGGAAGCCCCCGGTCCCATTATTGAGTAGGCACTCAATAATGAGTTGCTAAATAATTGAATAACTGAGTGAAAGGATGAATGAATGAATTGAATGTATTGTGTAATGTAGAAAAGGTACCAGTTTTGCAATACAGTTTAAGTTTCCCAGTTTGCAAACAGAATCAGTACAAAGCGAAGTTAAGCTCCCAAGGAGAGCAGGAACTGTCATTCTGTAAGGAGACACAGTGATTCAATTCCTGGTGGGCCTTTAGGGTTTAAAGAGACCAAGGCTATAAGGTGGTATAACTGGGAGAGGGCAGCCTTAACCTGGCCTCTTCTATGTGCTGGAGCTCCACCTTGTTCTGTGATAAAGATTGATAGCTGGCTAAATCAGGAGAATTCCCAGGGCTCCCTTGCTAATAACCAGAGAGGAGGGGCAGAGGGAAAATGGACCAAGGATGAAAGAATAATACAAATGAGATATTTAAAAGACTGTAGGGCTTTCCCTTTACTGCAATATGCTTGTGGCAGAATCCATAAGGCCTGTCGATTTTTCTCTTATAATATTTCCCTCTGATAGTCTATCCCTCTTCATAAATAATATGTTAGGCTCTACACAGCTGTGGCTAATCATTCTTGACAGCAGGGAGTACTTTCCCAAGATGAACCTGAGCCATCCTCAGCCCTGAACTCACTCATTAGCAGTTTGACCAAACAGGCAGTCTCTGGGGCTGGCTCAGACAGGCTGCAATGCCCCTGAATTTCACACTTGACGTGAAGGCTCAGTGCATGGGGGCTGATCTAGTTCCAATATCAAGTGTGATTTCTGTGGTTGCGTTTGGCATAAAGGAAGAGAGGCACGAAAGGGAATCATTAATCTTACTTGTGTTCCTAGTAGATTCCCTTGCCTATTTTCTGCCTGTCTCTTCTGCCAGTCTCATCAAGCTACCTCATGGTCAGCAAATAACACGTCTTGTATTTTAATCTTAAGAGAAAATAGAGACCATCAGGCACCTACCTTTTCTCCTTTCCATATCATGCCTGTCCTCACCTATCATTCTCCACTTTCTGTCTCAGAGAAAGAGGGAGTGTTCGTTTTCTATTGCTGTGTAACAAGTCATCCCTAGATTTAGTAGCTTAAAAGTATGCTTATTATCTCAGAGGTCCCATGAGTCAGGAATTTTGAAGTAGCTTAATTGGGAGAGCCTGGCTCAGGGTCCTTCATGAGGTTGCAGTTAAGAGGTCAGCTCGGGCTACACTCATGTGAAAGCTTAACTGGGGCTAGAAGACCAACTTCCAAGATGGATCACTCACCTGGCTGTTGGCAGAAGGCCTGAATCCCTTACCACATGGGCCTCTCCACTGAAATGCTTGCATGTTCTCATGAAATATCAGCTGGCTTCCCCCAGACTGAGTAATCCAAAGAACAAGTATGGGGGCCACAACACCTTTTATAACTTACTCTCAAAGTTGCATACTGTCACTCCCACCACATTCTATTAGTTAGAGATGATTCACCAAGTACTACCTACACTCAAGGGGAGGGTAATTAGGGTCCATTTTTTGAAGGAAAGGGGATCAAAGAGTTTATGTACATCTTTTAGTACCACCACATAGGGATCCCTCCTCCTTTTCAGGGCTAATTCCTCCACCTATGAACTTGATTCCATCCTTTCCCACCTGCATTTGGCTAATCAGTTATGTTCTTTCTTAATCTCTTAATAGTAGATCTCATTTATTGAGCATTTAATATGTCCTGGCCACTGTGCCAAAAACTTCATTAAGTGGATAATCTCACTTAATACATACAACTCCATGAAGTAGGGGAATGATTACCCTGCTGTTACAAATGAGTAGACCAAGGCTCAGAAGGTCTAATTGAAACATCCAGTGTCAGATAACTAGTAAGTAGAAAAGTGACTACTTAAACCCAGCCCCGACTGACTCCACAGCTGTACCCCTCTCCACTAATCTACTCTATCCTGCCCAACATGGACCTTTGGTCTCTACCTCTCCATCAGCTGCTTCTTAACTTTCAAAGAGGCTCAGTTCTTCTTCATACAAAAATTACCTTCATTTGTGTCCTGCCTCTTTCAAGCTTCATCACATCTTCCCATTTGTTAAGTAGTGGTCAGCAAACAGTTCCTACTTCCACACTCCCATTTGCTCCAACTCACAGCCATCCAGTTCTGCACTTACCAACTTAGTGAAATGGATTAACCAATGACTCCCTAATTTCCAAATCCAATGCCTCCTCTTCAGTCCACATTCAGAAATACATTCTGCTGTATTTCGTCAATGCTAAGATGCTCAATTTTCAACATTTCTGAAATAGAGATGTCTTAAAAGCAATGGCACTTTGTATGTGATCAAATAAATTTCTTTGCTCCTCTTTAATTTCATTGCATGGCTCAGTCCGTCTTCTTTGCCTGCTCCTCTCCTTCAGACATCCCTCAGATGGTGGCGTAGTTAATTTGTTGGTGTAGGAGAGCAAAATTTGCCACCCCAAAGTATCTCTTTGGCATGTGGATTATTTCGAGATGAAAACAATCAAGGCCCAAAAGACTCATGAAGAACCTCTGGCCGGCCCCCTAACTGCCTAAAGAATGTAGACAGAGGACCTGTTCCAGGAAAGGAACTATCACCATAGATAACTATAGTGTGAACTAGGTGTATAGACAGGGAGGAAGCTAGCAAAGTCTGTTTGTTAGAATTTCTCTCTCTGTGTCCCATTGTCTCTCTGTGGCCCAGCAAACATTTGTTTACCAAACACTTGCTTTTCCGTCTTCACGTAAATTGCCTTCTTCTCCTTTGAGGTCCGAAACAACAACCCCCAACATCCTCTTTTGTCTTTAGCTAAAAGAGGTATTTAAGGTGAGGGTTTCAGTCATTTATGAGAGTTGTTCAGTTTTCCTGGGCTCTCCCATGTATACATGTTATTAAACCTTTGTTTGATTTTCTCCTGTTAATCTGTCTCATGTCAATTTAATTCTTAGACCAACCAGAAGAACCTAGAAGGATAGAAGAAAATTTCTTCCTCTCAGACAGTGGTGACTCACCATTTTAACATTATGCACTACTGGGTAATCTATTACAAAATCTTCCGTACCACATCTGTGTTAATCACCTCTAATTTCTGCTTCAGCCTCCATCTTTCCTTTAATTAATTGCTTATCACCTGTATGTCCTTTACAAGTACCACAAACTCGGCATGTTCCAAACGTTAACCCCTTTCCAGACTAACTTCCCTGCTTTTATTCCCTATCTTGGATGTTGACATCACCCTTGTTAAAGAACATCTCAGAGACATTAATTTAAAGCACAGCTGACATTTACTCATCTATAAGGGAGATTACTTGTATACAGATTGCCATCCAATAGACAAAACAGGGTTTATGGAGGGAACACTCTCAGTCAGGGGAGAAATGACAAAACGTTTTGTTTTGTTTTGTCCTTGGGTGTGCTGATTGGCTAAAACTATCAAGAGGGCAATTTGCACCCAAGCAGACTGCATTATTACCAGGGAAGGTAATTTTAGTTACTCGTCATTTTTCCAAGAAATCTTGTGACTCCAGCTGTGGAGTAGGAAGGTGGTATGTTCACCTTGCATATTTCCTGCTGATGTCCTTCCTTTGGTATCTACACCATAGTCGAGCTAGGACTTATTATAAATACTTACTCCCTTTTTGTGGTCAAATTCAGATCAACGTCCGTGGTTGACCACGAAGAATTTTGTGTCTTCTTGATGTGGTATCATCCACTAGATGTTGGTTTGAGATAACAGTTTATAGTAATATTTGAACACATATTGGAAGTGCTCAAGAAATAGAATAATTACAAATATAATTTAAAAATTTGGAACCATTTGTATCCAGTTTCCTAGTCGGCCTACACCTAATCAGGAGAATTAGTCTCATGTCTCTTTATCCCTCATATTCCTTGGATTCCTTTGAGGCCTTTGTACATTTTAGGTACAGCAGCTAACGGTTGGGGGCCTAGGTTCAGTGAAGACATATGGATGTATGTTAGCAGGTCTTATTAAAGGAGTCTGAAGACAGATGGTAAAACCACTTGTTGGAAAAATTGGCAGCCACTACAATTGTTGGAGACAGGTAAATAAGGGCGTTCAAAGAGTTTATGGGAAAGAAGACAGCTGAGAGAAAGGCAAAAACAACCACGGCATTTATTTTACAGTCTAATACCTTGACTCATACAAAGGAAAGAAGTAATAAAAGGAGCCAAATGTTAAACTGTTATATCCTAATCACAGATCTTAATCTAAAAGTCTTGTATAGGAACTTGAGTAGCTACCCACTTTCAGAGCTCTGTGCTTCCAAAGCTTTTTACTGAGCCCTAGGTTTATACATCTCCAGTGGGACTGGATGTCCAGGTTGTAGAACCCTTAGTGACTTCACACTGGGAATCATAAACCCATGAATATATACCCTAGAGTTTAAGAGCATTATTTGTGGTTAAATATACTAGATATGACCTTTCCAAGGCTGACGTCTTGGCATCCTCAGTACATTCCTCTTTCTGACTTACTTCACTTAGTATGATGATCTCTAGTTGCATCCATGTTGCTGCAAATGGCATTATCTTTTTTAATGGCTGAGTAGTATTCCATTATATATATATATAATATATATATATCTCAAATCTTCTTTATGCATTCATCTGTCAATGGACATTTAGGTTGTTTCCATCTCTTGGCTATTGTAACTAGTACTGCTATGAACACTGGGGTTCGTGTATCTTTTCGAATTACAGTTTTGTCTGGATATATGCACAGGGGTGGGATTGCTGGATCATATGGTAGTTCTATTTTTAGTTTTTTGAGGAACCTCCATACTGTTCTCCATAGTGGCTGTACCAATTTACATTCCCACTGACAGTGTAGGAGGGTTCCCTTTTCTCCACACCCTCTCCAACCTTTATTACTTGTGGACTTTTTGATGATCGTTATTCTGATATATACCGGTGTGAGGTGGTACCTTATAGTTTTGATTTGCATTTCTCTAATAATTAGCGATGTTGAGCATCTTCAGCAAGTGGTTTTGAATCCTTAAATCTTTAACCAGGTGGCGTGCTCTTGTTAAGAGGCAGAGAGTTCAGAAGTTACAGCTTATGCAGCACAGAATGTACTTTATTTTAAAGATAAGAACTATGAAAAAATAATGTATCAGCATTGGCCAGGGGACAGAGAATGCTGAGTTTGAAGAGCTATTCAGCAGTCGTGGGGTTCATTTTTATTAGGAGGGGGAGCTAGATTGGTTTCCTTAGGTTGGAAACTAAGGAAATAGGATTACTATTTCCTAGAATTACTAGGGAAAAAAAACCTAGGATTACTTAGCTTAGAGTGGTTCTTGACAATTATGTGGGAATTAGACAACGAAAAAATGCCATAGGTGAAATGTGACTATTGTTTTGAAACAATTAGGTTTGAACAGCAAATCTTATGAAGGCAGTGAGTGAGAAGGGGAGTAGAATAATTCCCGCTGAGGCACCAACTAGCTTCGTTGTTTCTGCCACAACACCACAGCAATAAACAAGGTAGCTAAACCTACCACAGGCTTGCGATGAGATTTTAGCTTTTGCATAAGCACTTTTAAAGCACAACTTGCCTTTTCTGTACGAGCAATTATGAAGGATTCAGTATAGTCAGGCTGCCCAAAGTCAGGCGTTGCTCTAATGTCCGAGTAGGAAAGAAAAAGGCCTATTTAACATTTGGCTCCCAAGGGAACATCTGTTTTAGTTTGCTTTTGTAATGACTGAGCTAAAAGCAATATGGAAAAACCCAACATGCTAATGATCTCTAGGAGACGAACAGTGCTGCCCAGTGCCCTTCTGAGGAGGGTCTAGATTGCAAGAAGTTCTTAACAAATTTGCTAGTTTGAATTGAGGGCTTGAATATGGGAAATGCAAAATAAAAGAGTTATCACAGGTGAGACGTGAACATACATAAAGATCAGAGCATAAGCAATGGGTGTCTAAAGATAAGAAAATTGTTACAATCTTTGTAAGACGGACAATTTAAAATAAAATTTTTAAAGTAACAATAACTACTAGGAATCCTAAGTTAGAAGTAAAGAACTTTTGTTTAAAAATGATTCAAAAGTATGACAAAAAACAAAAAAAAGGTATCCAAAGATCATTCTTTTTCTGAACTGTCATTAACAAACTCTTTTACTAATTCACATGCCATATATATATATATATACACACACACACAATACACACATGCACATATAATTAAATGATAAATTTATAGTTTTATAAGACATATATATCACATTAAACTTACCATCTTAATAAAACTACAGCAATTTCCTTGAAAACCCAACAAAACAATTACCTTACATATTTGTATGTCTTTGCAACTACTATTTGAATACTCATTTAATTACCACTTTTAACCAAAGAAACTAACTTCTGTTCCCTCTCAGGCACAGAGAAAACTGGAAAGGAAGCAAAGGAGCACTGTCTGCCATACTCAGGCACCTAGCAGCAGACCACAGCTCTACAAGGATGTCTGCTTGTGTACCACCAGCTCACATGCCACATTCATTCATTCTGCATGTTGATGCTATAAAATAATACAGTCACTGCTGATATCAAAAAGATTGTCAGACAGATGATATTATGAAATTTATGTAGACAGTGGAAATAGAGTAACTAGTTTTTAACATTTTTTGAAATTCTTAAGAGCAAATACTTTTAAAAGATATAATTATAACTCAGTGTAGTTGGACATACAAATTTCTTACGCTTTTATGTTATTAAATAATTACTAATGTAAGCTTATCTGAAGAACAAGACTAGTAAAAGATTTAGGGAGTCCAGATTAATATGGATTTCTATGAGTAAACAAATCCAGGTCTTGCAAAAGTTAGAATATTAGCTAACATGATTTTTTACCCTGTTAAAAACAGAGAAAACTTATTATTGTTTTCAAATCAAAATTGTCAAACCGGTAGATTCAAAGTGTATGGAATTAAATCTTTCTTTTCTTGAATTCTATTTATATGAAAGAGGATTAGCTTCCTAAGTCAATCAAAATAGAAGCTCATTTACTTTTAAAGGGCTTTATAATTTATAAGGTTTCTTGGAGATAGGCAAAGACACACCAATCTATTTGTTTAGAAATTATTTATGCCCTAGATTTGTCAGAGTTCTCCAGAGAAACAGAGCCAATAGGATGTGGACCTATACGGAGATTTATTATATGGAACTGGCTCACACAATTATGGAAGCTGCAAGTACCAATCTGCAGTGTGGGGCAGCGGGCTGGAAACCCAGGAGAGCTGATGGTACAGACGAAGTCGGCAGACAGTCTGCTGGCAAACTCCCTCTTGCTCAGGGAGGCCAGTCTTTTGGTCTATTCAGGTCTTCAACTGATTGGATGAGGCCTACCCACATTATGATGGGCAGTCCAGATTTAAATATTAATCTCATTCCAAAGCACCCTCCAAGACAACAGAAAATTAACCATTACATACCCATACAATGAGAAAATCTTATCAAACTCTCAGGAAAGCTAGGTAATTATAGAGGGATATAGAGCTGAACTTCTACTTTATGATATGCTATTTTTCCATACTTGTTCAGTCCATCTGTAAGTTGAGCTAGGGGTTCAGCTTTCAGATTTATTGACACCTTGCTGTTGGGTCACAAAGCTTTCCCTCAAATCTTGACATTGCTCATTTGTATTTGTATGTTCTTCTGTAGAACTTCCCTATTTCTTTTACTAGAGAATGGAGGAATAGTCTTGTACTTAGAACCCTTTCAATTTCTTAGGATGTCATGAAGCTAAGGACAAGCCAGAAGCAATCATTCTTATTCCATCTGCATTCCCAAGACACATGTTTAGATACATTTATACAACTGCTATACAATTAGAGTTCTTTATTTTTCAAGTCATAAAAAAAGTTCCAATTTTTTCTTTTTTCTTTGCCAACGTTTCCCTCCCATCTGATAGCAGATGTGTCTGAGTTAGATATAACCTATGGTGTTCACAAATAACAAATTCCTGTGGCTAATCTCCGGTAATTACCAACAACAACCAAAAGAAGCTGTCTGATGGGACTTCTGAGATGCTGGTGCGAGTAGCCAAATAAATTTGAAAAGAACACAATTGGGAGATTCACACTTTCTGATTTCAGAACTTATTACAAAGCAGCAAGACAATGTGGTCCTGGCATAAAGAAAAACGTACAGATCAATGAATTGAGAGTCTAGAAGCAAACCCTTGTGTTTATAGTCAATTGATTTTCAACAAAGGTAATTCAGGGGGGAAAGAACAGGCTTTTCAACAAATGGTGCTGGGACAACTATGTATCGACATGCAAAAGAGTGTAGTTGGACTCTTCTCATATCGTATACAAAAATTACCTCAAAATGGTCATAGACCTAAAAATGAGGGTTAACACTATAAAATTCTTAGAAATATAGGGGAGTGTCTTCATTACCTTGGGTTAGACAAAGCCTACTAAAATGTGACATTGAAAGCACAAGTGAAAAAGAAAAAAAGTAGATAAACTGAACTTTATCAAAATTAAGAACTTTTGGGCTTACCTGGTGGCGCAGTGGTTGAGAGTCCGCCTGCCGATGCAGGGGACACGGGTTCGTGCCCCGGTCCGGGAAGATCCCACATGCCGCGGAGTGGCTGGGCCCGTGAGCCATGGCCGCTAAGCCTGCGCGTCCGGAGCCTGTGCTCCGCAACGGAAGAGGCCACAACAGTGAGAGGTCCACGTACCGCAAAAAAAAAAAAAAATTAAGAACTTTTGTGCTTCAAAGGGCATCATCAAGAAAGTGAAAAGAAAACACACAGAGTGGGAGAAAGCAAAAATCACGCAGTAGGTGAAACACTGAGCCTTGGATTTTGCCTTTGGGCAAGTTGATTGCCTGAAAACTACCAAGGAGAACAGTTTGCCCCAGAGGAGCAGAAGGGAATTTCAGTTATTTCTTGCTCTAGTTCAGGTCCCTATCATCGGCAGCCTCTTAACTGGATGCCCCCATCCATCTGCCACATGGGTGCCAAAATTATCATAACAAAACACAGATGTTTGCCATCCCTCTGTTTAGCAGCCTGGATGGACTCTATATTGCCAGTAGAATTAAATCCAAATGACTTATAAAAATGGCATTCAAGGCTCTTCACAATCTAGCCCCTATGAACTCCGGCAGCTACATCTCCACCAGAACTCCAGCCCCACCTGCCCTTCCCTGGATGCCATCACCTGAGCTCCTCTTTCTATCACAGTTCCCTCTACCTGGATGCTCTCTCCTTCTCTGCAAGGAAAACCTCCACTCAGCCTTCAAATGTTACCTCTTCCGTGAAGCCTCCCCTGATTTGCTCATCAAAGCAAGTCACTTCCTTACTTGTGTTCCCAAAGCACTTCGTACTTACTTCCACGCCATTACTTAGCACTTACCACATCGTATGGCAATTATGTGGCTGCTTTGCTCTCACCCTGAGGCCAGGGGCAGTGACTGTGTTGTCTCTGTACCCTCTAGTGCCTATCTTCTGATTTGGCTCCGAGAAGCTTCTCAATTCGTATTTGGTCAATGAATGTGTCATCCATCACAGGGACATTGATCAGTGAGCGTTTTTCAGTGTCTGTACTAACACTGCAGGTGAAAAAAAAAAAAAAAGAGTTTATAGTCTGGCGAAGGTTAAAAGAAGTAAATATGAATAGCATAAACTATACAGCAAGCTAGAAGCCATAAGAGAATTATGAAGCAAATATTACGGGGGTCAGGTAAGGGAGAATGAATCCTAGAGAAAATTCTAAAGATTTCTACAGTTAGTGATGGGGGCCAGGTGATGGTAGGGAAGGGGCAGCCGAGGAGCTGTTTACAAATTGGACACAAGCCAATGTTGACAATTTCAATAACTTTCAGTGTCATACGCTATTGCTGAAATTAAAAGTCAGGGGTATTAGGGATTTTATAAAAGGGTTTCCCTCTCTGGGAACTCCCTCCACTTATACAGACAATATAACGGGAGTGCGTCCTTTGGCTGTCAAGGTGACCTTCCACTTGTTGGGGAAGAGTTGTTCTCACGGAGACTCCTGAGTCTGTCCACACTGCAGCAGAGGCTCCCTTATTGTCCCCAAAACTTTCAGCTTTGGTTAGTGGCAAAGCCTGGAACTTCTGGACCACTGTCCCCACCTTGATCTGATATTTCTATGACTACACTGGCCTGAGTGGAGGAAGGAGCAAAGAAAGCTTCACTCCTACAGCTCCACCACCACTAGACTTTTGGGCTGAAACACCTCAAGCTTTTGTTGACTGAAATAAGGACGCACAGCATAAAAGTTGTGAGTCAAGTTTTATTTGGGGACCTTACGGAGGACTATAGCCTCAGAGACAGCCTCGCAGGTAGCTCTGAGGAACTGCTCTGAAGAAGTAAGGGAGGAACCAGGACGTATATGAATTTCTTTGGGCTGGAAAAAAACATGTAGTTGAACATCAAAAGACTACTGCAAATCACAAAGAACAGACATCTCAAGTTAATGATGTTAGTGATTTTCTATATATAGGAATATGCAATAATCTAGGGTCATTTGAAATTTGTCCTTAGAGATGCATCTTAACTATCTAGGGGCCAGCACAGAATGCAGAATGCTTCCTGTTTTTCTCCATCCTGAATTCCTCTCAGGAATACAATAATAGTAGGAGACTTTAATACCCCACTCACATCAATGGACAGATCCTCTATACAGAAAATCAACAAGGCAACAGATCCTAAATGATACAATAGAACAGTTAGACTTAATTGATATTTTCAGAACATTACATCCAGAAAAACCAGAATACACATTCTTTTCAAGTGCACATGAAACATTCTCTAGGATTGACCACAAAACAAACCTCAACAAATTTAAGAGTATGGAAATTATTTCAAGCATCTTCTCTGACCACAACAACATGAAACAAGAAATCAACCACAGAAAAAGAAATGAGAAAAAAACTATTACATGGAGACTAAACAACATGCTACTAAAAAAAAAATGGGTCATTGAGGAAATCAAAAAGATAATTAAAAAATACCTTGAGACAAATGACAGTGAAAACACAACCATACAAAATCTATGGGATGCAGCAAAAGCAGTTGGAGGGAAGTTCACAGTGAATTCCCCTCAGGTGCACTGTCAGTGGGCAACTCCAGTGGCTAATGGCTTTATCCTTGTAGAACTGGAATAGCAGGCAACATATTTTTCTTTACAGTCTGGTAGTGAGAGACTGAATATACAAATGGACAATGGCCAGACCATATATAAAACAGAACTCTGACCCACAGTCTGGAGCAACCAGCTCAGGAAGCCAACCTACTATCTGCAAGTCAGACTTCTATCTCTAACAACTAGTCCAGGAAGTGAAACAATAACTCCTGTAACAATCGGTCCCAAATGGCCAGGACTTTATTAATATCTGATAGCCTCCCTAATTTTTGTTGCAGCTTCCAACTTGGGATCAACTGGAGAAAGCAAATATGCTCCCCTGACCTATCACATAGGACGCCATGCTTCTGGTTAGCCTGCCTTCAGCTTCCCATGTCAACAGCCTCCAATCAGAGCACACCTGCAGGGTTCCTCTTCGTCCAGTACAAAGCTTTCCCACTCCTCTGCCTGCCTTTGGGTGTCTGCCAAAACCTAAGTGATGTTGGCTGACTCTTGCTATAGCAAGCCCTGAATAAACACCTTTTGCTTGATCTCAATCGGTTGGTATTTCTTTCCACAGTAGAAGAGGGTTTTTAAAACCAGATGCTAAATATTATTCCCAGAATCAAAGTGGGGAAAATGGTAAATGACTTATAAGAGTTCTCTCATGGGATAACCAGCTTTCGCCTCACTTTTTTCTCAGATTTAACCACCTTGTCAATTCCCTAGGCTGTGTAGGGAAGCATACACAGGCTGATCTCGCCCTGGTATCTCTTCCTCCACCCTGAACAGCACAGTGGAGCGTGATAGTCCACAGGAATCCCTTTCCCCAAGTATGAGTCCAGTTTAGAATCATATCACCAAGGAGCTCCAACAGAGGAGCATGGGGTAGGCACTGGCCCCCCACCCAGGGCAAGGTGAGGTCACAGCTCCTCCTGTTGCCTATAATCTTCCTGCCCCTGAGGGTGACTCTTGGACGGAAGCCCACAGCTCGCATGATAAACAAAGCTCAGAGACAGTACACTGGGGAGCCTCATCAAGGAAGAAGAATATTTTCCTACAGCAGCATGATTGGAAAAGAATGTCCTCTTCCTTCTATATGACCTCGCAGGGAAGTTTTACTTGCACCGCCCCTCCTCCACTGCCCGGCCTGCCCTGGGTCCTCTTGCCCACAACGGTGTCCTGCTGTTTCCCCTTCCCACAAGCCGAGACCCCTCACTCTGGGCGTCCTCACTAAAAGACGCGGAAAATTAGAAGATTTCTCAGTTGTTTTTCATTTCTAGTTTATATTCTGAGGCTCAGCTCTGTCTTCCTACCAGGCTGGATTAAGAAGAAAGGCAGTTGATAAGGTTTGCTCTCCCTGTATCCAGAGCAAACCCCAGGGACTGGGGTGTGAGGAAGACGAAGGGGAGTTTTTCTTGTCAACCTTGGGTATGAACATACAATTTTTTTTTTTTTTTCGGTACGCAGGCCTCTCACTGCTGTGGCCTCTCCCGTTGCAGAGCACAGGCTCCGGACGCGCAGGCTCAGCGGCCATGGCTCACGGGCCCACCCGCTCCGCGACATGTGGGATCTTCCCGGACCGGGGCACGAACCCGTGTCCCCTGCATCAGCAGGCGGACTCCCAACCACTGCGCCACCAGGGAAGCCCTGAACATACAATTTAAATGAACTAAATATTCCTGCTTTAAAATTTTTTTTAAATGTGGTAAAATACACATAAAATTTCCATCTTAACCATTTTAAGCGTACAGTTCAGTGGTGTTAAATACATTCACATCGTTGTGCAAACAATGTCTAGAACTCTTTTCATCTTTTTTTTAGACATTCTTTTTTAATATTCTTTTCCATTATGGTTTATCACAGGATATTGAATAGAGTTCCCTGTACTATTGTTGTTTATCCATCTTATATATAATAGTTTATATCTGCTAATCCCAAATTCCCGGTCCTTCCCTCCCCCAAACTCCTCCCCCTTGACAACCATAAGTCTGTTCTCGATGTCTATGAGTCTGTTTCTGTTTCATAGATAGGTTCATTTGTGCCATATTTTAGATTCCACTTATAAGTGATATCATATGGTATTTGTCTTTCTCTTTCTGACTTAACTTAGTATGATAATCTCTAGTTGCATCCATGTTGCTGCAAATGGCATTATTTCATTCTTTTTTATGGCTGAGTAGTATTCCACTGCATATATGTACCACCTCTTTATCCATTCATCTGTCAATGGACATTTAGGTGTTCCCATATTTTGGCTATTGTGAATAGCACTGCTACGAACATAGGGGAACAATCCAGTGGGATTGCTGGATCATATGGTAACTCTATTTTTAGTTTTCTGAGGAACCTCCACACTGTTTTCCATAGTGGCTGCACCAATTTACATTCCCACCAACAGTGTAGGAGGGTTCCCTTTTCTCCACACCCTCTCTAGTGTTTGTTATTTGTAGACTTTTTAATGATGGCCATTCTGACTGGTGTGACGTGGTACCTCATTATAGTTTTGATGTGCATTTCTCTAATAATTAGTGATGTTGAGCATCTTTTCATGTGTCTACTGGCCATCTGTATGTCTTCTTTGGAGAAATGTCTGTTTAGGTCTTCTGCCCATTTTTCGATTTGGTTGTTTGTTTTTTTGTTGTTGAGTTGCATGAACTGTTTATATATTTTGGAGATGAAGCCCTCGTCTGTCACATCATTTGCAAATATTTTCTCCCATTCTGTAGGTTGTTTTTTCATTTTTTTTATGGTTTCCTTTGCCGTGCAAAAGGTTGTAAGTTTGATTAGGTCCCATTTATTTTTGTTTTTATTGCTATTGCCTTGGGAGACTGACCTAAGAAAACATTGGTACGATTTATGTCAGAGAACGTTTTGCCTATGTTCTCTTCTAGGAGTAGAACTCTTTTCATCCTGAAAAACTGAAACCCAGTACCCAGGATTAAACAACTCCCCATTCCCCCCACCCCTGCCCCTGGCAACCACCCTTCTACTTTCTGTCCCTGTGATTTTGACTACCCTAAGTACCACATATAAGTGGAGTGTCAAACAGTATTTGTCTTTTTGAGACTGGCTTATTTCACTCAGCATCATGTCCTAGAGGTTCATCCATGTTGTAGCACGTGTCAGAATTTCCTTACTTTTTAAGGCTGAAAAATAGGCCATTGTATGTATTTACCACATTTAGTTTATCCATTCATCTGTCAATGGACACTAGGGTCGTTTCAGCCTTTTGGCTATCGTGAATAATGCTGTTATGAATATGGATGTTATTTTCTTTATTCCTTTGTTCTTGACTCTTGCCAGAGATACTGATAGTACCTCAAGCAGTGTTATTAGGATGAAAATAATCAATGTTCAGTTTATAAACTTATTATATTGTTTTACTTCTGAAATACACTTTAAAGGAAAGTCTGAGGAGAACAGATCCGCAAGTTTTTGCCAAACAATAGATTTTGAAAGAAAACAGAACAGAGCTTCTCAGCTCTGGCTGCACTGAGGAAATTTGAAAGAGCACCTATGTCCAGATCCTAGGCCCCGGAGAGCCTGAAAGAATTGATCTGGGCTTGTGAGCGTCACCTGAGAGCTTTTACATGGCACAATGCCCAGGCTCTACTCGAGACCCATTAAATTAGAGCTTCTGGGGGTGGGGCCCAGGCACTGATGTACTTTAAAGCTTCCCCAGGTGAGTTTATGGCTAGCTGGGACTAAGAACCACTGGCACAGCCCACACCTTCACCCCTAGAGGGACTAAAGATGGGCCACTTGGACTGGAATGGAGTAGGGAGAGGGCTGGGGCATGAGCTTATAGAAAAAGGGACACCTGGGTGGGATTCAGGTAGAGGGAGGCCATCCCCTGAACCTATTCACATCTGTGTAAGTGTCCTTTCATTAAACTCTCCTCAATTACCTTGTCTGAGTGAGTCACCTTTTCCTGCTAGATTCTGACTGATATACTTGCCCTCACCTTGACAAGGTTGCAAAAATCACTGAAGGGGCTTCCCTGGTGGTGCAGTGGTTGAGAGTCCGCCTGCCGATGCAGGTGACATGGGTTCGTGCCCCGGTCCGGGAAGATCCCACATGCTGTGGAGCGGCTGGGCCTGTGAGCCATGGCCGCTGAGCCTGTGCGTCTGGAGCCTGTGCTCCACAATGGGAGAGGCCACAGCAGTAAGAGGCCCGCGTACCGCAAAAAAAAAAAAAAAAAAATCACTGAAGGTCAGTTTGCCATGCACAGATGCTCTAAGGCTACATCTGGAAAAGACCTGGATCAGGAAAGCTGTTAAGAGCCGAGCATGTTGAGAGACAGCTACTCCAGCGCACCCCCTCCCCGAGCCTCTCTCACACTCTCATCTCTGCTGCTTCTGACTCTGCTCTCTCCTTGCTGCCCCCAAATCTGCAGCCCCAATGCCAGCAGAGGGCACCTGGTCAGCCTCCGTCTCAGGTCCTGGCCGACCTGGTGCAGTGGCTGCCCCCCCCAACCCCACCCAGAGCAGCGCCTCGAGGTCCGCTGGGCAGAGGACTACAGGCAGGGCAGTGCCATCTAGGAGGGAGCACAAGACCAAACTGTGACTGACATTTCCGGGACACAGAGCCATCACTACCCGTTAGCCTGATGGATTTCACACATTATTTTCTTTCTACTTTTTTGCGGATTAATAAATTACACAAAGTGCATAAAACTGGATGCAGATGAATACATTTTTACATATGTGTACACCTGTGTAACCACCACTCAGAAGATAACAAAATTTCCAGCGCCCCAGGAGGCTCTCTTACACCCCTCCCAGTCAGCCTGCCCCCACAAGGCAAACGCTATTTTGCCTTCTTTCACTAGAGATTAATTTTGCTTATTCTTGAACTCCATGTCAATGAAATCACACCCTATGTACTCTTTCGGGTCTGGCTTCTCTTGCTCAATATTACATCTGTGAGATTCAGCCATATTAGTGCATGAAGCAGGAGTGTGTACTTTTCATTGCTGTGTGGAATTTCATTCACAAATACGTCACAATTTATTTATCCATCCTACTCTTTTTTTTTTTTTTTGCTATACGCGGGCCTCCCACCGCCGTGGCCCCTCCCATTGCAGAGCACAGGCTCTGGACGCTCAGGCCCAGCGGCCATGGCTCACGGGCCCAGCCGCTCCGCGGCACGTGGGATCCTCCCGGACCGGGCTACGAACCCGTGTCCCCTGCATCGGCAGGCGGACTCCCAACCACTGCGCCACCAGGGAAGCCCTATCCAACCTACTCTTAATAGACATTTGGGTTGTTAACAGATTGGGGACTATCATGTATAAAGCTGCTATGAACATTTTCCAATGCATCGTTTGGTGAACATAAGCACTCATTTCTCTTGGAAATATACCCAGGAGTGGAACTGCTGGGTCATAGGGTAGACATAGAAGATGCTGCCAATTTTCCAGAACGACTGTACCAACTTACACTCCCACCAGCAATATCTGAAAGTTCTAGTTGCACCACACTCTCATCAATACTTGATATTATCAGCTGTCCTAATTTTAGCCATTCTGGGAAGGGTATGGTTATACATCATTGCGGTTTTAATTCGCATATTTAGTATACTATTAAAGAAACTAGTGAATTTATAAAACAGAGATATCAAGGAGTTTTTTATGTTGTTGCCACTGTCAGGGAGGAAGAAATTGTCGTCTATCCTTTTAGGTTCTTCTGGATGGTCTAAGAATTAAACTGACATGTGACAGATTAACAGGAGAAAATCAAACAGAAGTTTAATAACATCTATATGTTGGGGCCCAGGGAAGCTCACCCCAAAATATGCAGCAATGACATACTGATTATTTTGAATTAAAGTTACTTAATAAACAGTCATTACAAGAGGGACACTCTGACCCTCCTTTCTGTCTCCCTGAAAGCAGGAAATAAATCTCCCATGTGAAAGGTGCACCCCTGCATCTGGAGGTAGAAGGACACCCTTATCCCCAGAGGTGGGGGAATTACAGGCCTAGAAGCCTCTGGAAACAAACCTTCTTACTTCTTTAATTTACTACCCCAAGCCCACATTCTGTTTTGATTCTTCACTAATTGGGCACCCCAAACCCGAGTTTCTTTGTCCTGTCAATTCCTCACAAATTTATTGTCTCTTTGTCTAAAAAGTATAAAAGCTGCCTGCTTCGGCCACTTCTTAGGTCCCATTTCCACGAGACCTCTGTGTGCATGAATTAAAATTTGTTGTTTTTTTCTCCTGTTAATCTGTCTTGCATCAATTTTGTTATTAGTCCAGCCACAAGAACTCAAAGAGGGGTAGAGGGGGAAATTTCCCCCTCCCCAACATACACATGGGAGAGACTCAGGAAAACTAACTCTCCAAGATGGCCAAAACCCTCGCCTTAAATACCACCTGTGGTTAAAGACAAAAGGAGATGTTGGCGGGGAGTGGTTTAGAACTTCAGAAAGGAGGAAGGCACTCCATATGAAGATGCAAAAGAAAATGTTTGGTAAATAAACGTGGGCTGGGCCACGCAGGGACAATGGGACACAGAGTGGACTCTGATCTTTATGCTTTTGCAATTCAAGTAAAAAAAAAATGATGGAGGCAGAGTCAAGATGGTGGTGGGGGAAGACACCGAGTTAGCGTCTCCCCACAACTAGGGCTCCTGCCGGCCACTGGGCGGGGTCTCTGATGCCCAAGGAACCTCAGAGTGAACTGGTAGGACGTAGCGGGACTGAGCGGGGGGAGGAGAAGTGGAGGCCAGACAGGATCGTCGCCCCTGAGTCTGGGGAGATCAGGAGAGGCAGGCAGGAGGGACTCTCCAGGAAGAGCGGGAGAGAAGCGGAGGGCGATTGCCTGGCCCACTCCGGCCAGGGAGCCTGCTGAGCTCCCAGGCCAGTACCCCGCCCTCCAAAGCCCGATCCAGGCCGCATGGGTCCTGGGGGCACAGGAGGGAGGCCGGGAAGATCAGGAGAGGCAAGTGGGAGGAGCCATCCTGGAGGAGCAGGAGAGGCGCAGAGGGCGACTGCCCTGCCCACTTGGGCATGGGGCGCCTGCTGATCTCCCAGGCTGGTTCCCTGCCCTCCAAAACTCCCTCCAGGCCATGTGGGTCCTTGGGGGCATAGGAGGGAGGCTGGGGAGATCAGGAGAGGCAGGCGGGAGGGGCCCTCCCAGACTGGAGGAGAAGGAAAAGAGAGAAGGGCATTTGCCCTGCCCACTCGAGCCCAGGAAGCCTGCTGGGCTCCCAGGTGAGGTCCCCTGCCCTCTGAGACCAGGGGTTGGGGGCACGCCTGGGCCCGTTCTGTTCCTTGAGCCTAAGCCCCACCGTCCGCAGCCTCCAGGGCCTTTTCCAGCCCTGTGGGTCCTGAGCATTGGCCCCATTCACCACCCAAACCTCACCCTTTCTTAGTTCCCGCCCTCCATAGCCAAGGCCTCCCCACCCCCCACCCCTTTTTTTTTCTTCCTTTTTCCTCCTCCTCTTTTTTACTATTGTGGTACTGATGTACCTTCCGGTTGTTGATTCATCTATATTTTTATTTTTATATTCTTCTTAACATATCTGCTGGTTCCCTAGTCTAATTTTATTCCTTACTTTGTTATTGTTTTTTTTTTTTGCCACCCCAGGCGGTTTGCAGGATCTTGGTTCATGAGCCCAGGGTTGGGCCAAAGCTCCTGTGGTGGGAGCTCCGAGTCTGAACCACTGGACTAACAGAGAATCTCACACCCCAGGGAGTATTCATTGGAGTGAGGTTTCACGGAGTTCCTCCTCTCAGCTCCAAGACCAAGCTCTACCCAAGAGCCTACAGACTCCACTGTTGGAAGCCTCAGGCCAAACAACCAGTAAGACAGGAACACAATCCCACTCATAGAAAAAAAAGGGGGGACGGCAAAAAAATATGTCACAGATGAAGGAGCACAGTAAAAACCTACAAGAACAAATAAATGAAGAGGAAATAGGCAGTCTACCTGAAAAAGAATTCAGAGTAATGATAGCAAAGATGATCCAGAATCTTGGAAATAGAATGGAGGCACGGACTGAGAAAATACAAGAAATGTTTAACAAAGATCTAGAAGAACTAAAGAATAAACAAACAGAGATGAACAACACAATAACTGAAATAAAAAATACACTAGAAGGAATCAATAACAGAATAAAAGAGGCAGAAGAACAAATAAGTGAGCTGGAAGACAAAATGGTGGAAATAACTGCCAAGGAGCAGAATAAAGAGAAGAGAATGAGAAGAATTGAAGACAATCTCAGAGACCTCTGGGACAACACTAAATGTACCAACATTTGAATTATAGGGGTCTGAGAAAAAGAAAGGGTCTGAGAAAATATTTGAAGAGATTACAGTTGAAAACTTCCCTAATATGGGAAAGGAAATAGTCACCCAAGTCCAGGAAGCACAGAGAGTCCCATACAGGATAAACACTAGGAAAAACACACCAAGACACATATTAATCAATCTAACAAAAATTAAATTCAAAGAAAAAATACTAAAAGCATCAAGGGAAAAACAAAAAATAATATACAAAGGAATCCGCATAAGCTTATCAGCTTATTTTTCAGCAGAAACTCTGCAGGTCAGAAGGGAGTGGCAGGATATACTTAAAGTGATTAAAGAGAAAAACCTACAACCAAGATTCCTCTACTCAGCAAGGATCTCATTCAGATTCAATGGTGAAGTCAAAAGCTTTTCAGACAAGCAAAAGCTGAGAGAATTCAGTACCACCAAACCAGCTATACAACAAATGCTAAAGGAACTTCTCTAAGCAGGAAACACAAGAGAAGAAAAAGACCCACAAAAACAAACCCAAAACAATTAAGAAAATGGTAATGGGAACATACATATTGATAATAACCTTGAATGTAAATGGATTAAATGTCCCAACCAAAAGCCACAGACTGGCTAAATGGATACAAAAACAAGACCCATATATATGCTGTCTACAAGAGACCCACTTCAGACCTAGGGACACATACAGACTGAAAGTGAGGGGATGGAATAAGATATTCCATGCAAATGGAAATCAGAAGAAAGCTGGAGTAACAATACTCGTATCAGAAAAGATAGACTTTAACATAAAGACTGTTAGAAGAGATAAGGAGGGACACTACATAATGATCAAGGGATCAATCCAAGAAGAAAATATAACAATTATAATGTTTATGCACCCAACATAGGAGCACCTCAATACATAAGCAAATGCTAACAACCATGAAAGGAGAAACTGACAGTAACACAATAATAGTAGGACTTTAACACCCCACTTACACCAATGGACAGATTGTCCAAACAGAAAATAAATAAGGAAACACAAGTTTTAAATGACACAAGAGACCACATAGATCTAATTGATATTCATAGAATATTCCACCCAAAAGTGGCAGAATACATTTTCTTCTAAAATGCACATGGAACATTCTCCAGGATAGATCACATCTTGGGTCACAAATCAAGCCTCAGAAAATTTCAGAAAATTGAAATCATATCAAGCATCTTTTCTGACTACAACGCTATAAGACTGGAAATCAATTACAGGAAAAAAACTATAAAAAACACAAATACGTGGAGGCTAAACAGTGTGCTACTAAATAACCAAGAGATCACTGAACAAATCAAAGAAGATATTTTAAAAATACATAGAAACAAATGACAACGAAAACACGACAATCCAAAACCTATGGGATGCAGCAAAAGCAGTTCTAAGAGGGAAGTTTATAGCAGTACAATCCTATCTCAAGAAACAAGAAAGATCTCAAATAAACAATCTAACCCTACACTTAAAACAACTAGAGAAAGAAGAACAAAGAAAACCCAAAGTCAGTGGAAGGAAAGAAATCATAAAGATCAGAGCAGAAATAAATGAAATAGAAATGAAGAAAACAATAGCAAAGATCAATAAAACTAAAAGCTGATTCTTTGAGAAGATAAACAAAATTGATAAACCCTTAGCCAGACTCATCAAGAAAAAAAGGGAGAGGACGCAAATCAATAAAATAGACATGAGAAAGGAGAAATCACAACTGACACCGCAGAAATACAAAGGATTATAAGAGACTACGACAAACAACTGTATGCCAATAAAATTAACAACCACGAAGAAATGGACAAATTCTTGGAAAGGTACAATTTTCCAAGACTGAACCAGGAAGAATTAGAAAATATAAACAGACCTATCACAAGTAATGAAATTGAAATTTTAATTAAAAATCTTCCAACAGGGCTTCCCTGGTGGCTCAGTGGTTGGGAGTCCCCCTGCCAATGCATGGGACGCGGGTTTGTGCCCCGGTCCAGGAGGATCCCGTATGCCACGGAGCGGCTGGGCCCGTAAGCCATGGCCACTGAGCCTGCGTGGCCGGAGCCTGTGTTCCGCAGCGGGAGAGGCCTCAACAGTGAGAGGCCAGTGTACTGCAAAAAAAAAAAAAAAAACTTCCAACAAACAGAAGTCCAGGACCAGATGGCTTCACAGGCAAATTCTATCAAACATTTAGGGAAGAGCTAACACCGATCCTTCTTAAACTCTTCCAAAAAATTGCAGAGGGAGAAACACTCCCAAATTCATTCTATGAAGCCACCATCACCCTTATACGAAAACCAGGAAAAGATGTCACAAAAAAAGAAAATTATAGACCAATATCACTGATGAGCATAGATGCAAAAATCCTGAACAAAATACTAGCACACAGAATCCAACAGCACACTGAAAGGATAATACACCATGATCAAGTGGGATTTATCCCAGGGATGCAAAGATTCTTCAATATACACAAATCAATCAATGTGATACACCATATTAACAAATTAAGGAATAGAAACCAGATGATCATCTCAATAGATGCAGAAAAAGCTTTTGACAAAATTCAACACCCATTTATGATAAAAACCCTCTAGAAAATGGGCATAGAGGGAACCTACCTCAACATAATAAAGGCCATATATGACAAACCCCCAGTAAGCATCATGCTCAATGGTGAAAAACTGAAAGCATTTCCACTAAGATCAGGAAGGATCTTAGTGGAGGATGTCCACTCTCGCCACTCATAGGCAACATAGTTTTGGAAGTCCTAGCCATGGCAATCAGAGAAGAAAAAGAAATAAAAGGAATACAAATTGGAAAAGAAGAAGTAAAACTGTCACTGTTTGTCGATGACATGATACTATACATAGAGAATCCTAAAGATGCCACCAGAAAACTACTAGAACTAATCAATGAATTTGGAAAGGTTTCAGGATACAAAATTAATGCACAAAAATCTCTGGCATTCCTATACACCAACAACGAAAATCAGAAAGAGAAATTAAGGAAACACTTCCATTTACCATTGCAATAAAAAGAATAAAATACCTAGGAATAAACCTACCTAAGGAGGTGAAAGACTTGTACTCAGAAAACAATCAAAGATGACATAAACAGATGGAGAAATATACCATGTTCTTGGATTGGAAGAATCAATATTGTGAAAATGATTATACTACCCAAAACAATCTACAGATTCAATGCAATCTCTATCAAACTGTCAATGGCATTCTTCACAGAATTAGAACAAAAAATTTTACAATTTGTCTGGAAACACAAAAGACCCCAAATAGCCAAAGCAATCTTGAGAAAGAAAAATGGAGTTGGAGGAATCAGGCTCCCTGACTTCAAACTATACCACAAAGCTACAGTAATCAAGACAGTACGGTACCGGCACAAAAACAAAAATATAGATCAATGGTACAGGATAGAATGACCAGAGATAAACCCACACACAAAGGCGCACCTAATTTATGACAAAGGAGGCAAGAACATACAATGGAGAAAAGACAGTCTTTTCAATAAATGGTGCTGGGAAAATTGGATAGCTACATGTAAAAGAATGAAATTAGAACACTCCCTAACATCATGCACAAAAATAAACTCCAAATGGATTAAAGACTTAAATGTAATACCAGACACTATAAAACTCTTAGAGGAAAACATAAGAAAAACACTCTTTGACATAAACCACAGCAAGATCTTTTTTTGACCCACCTCCTAGAGTAATGGAAATAAAAACAAAAATAAACAAATGGGACTTAAAAGCTTTTGCACAGCAAAGGAAACCATAAACAAGACCAAAAGATAACCTTCAGAATGGGAGAAAATATTTGCAAATGAAACAACAGACAAAGGATTAGTCTCCAAAATATACAAACAGCTCATGGAGCTCAATATCAAAAAAACAATCCAGTTAAAAAATGGGTGGAAGACCTAAATAGACATTTCACCAAGGAAGACATACAGATGGCCAAGAGGCACACGAAAAGCTGCTCAACATCACTAATTATTAGAGAAATGCAAATCAAAACTACAGTGAGGTATCACTTCACACCAGTCAGAATGGCCATTATCAAAAAATCTAGAAACAAGAACAACAACAAAAATCTAGAAACAATAAATGCTGGAAAGGGTGTGGTGAAAAGGGAACCCTCCTGCACTGTTGGTGAGAATGTAAATTGATACAACCACTATGGAGAACAGTATGCAGGTTCCTTAAAACACTACAAATAGAACTACTATATGACCCAGCAATCTCACTACTGGGCATATACCCTGAGAAAAGCATAATTCAAAAAGAGACATGTACCAAAATGTTCATTGCAGCTGTATTTACAATAGCCAGGACATGGAAGTAACCTAAGTGTCCATCAACAGATGAATGGATAAAGCAGATGTGGCACATATATACAATGGAATATTACTCAGCCATAAAAAGAAATGAATTTGAGTTATTTGTAGTGAGGTGGGTAGACCTAGAGTCTGTCATACAGAGTGAAGTAAGTCAGAAAGAGAAAAATAAATACCGTATGCTAACACATATATATGGAATCTTAAAAAAAAAAAAAAAAAAGTGGTTCTGAAGATCCTAGGAGCAGGACAGGAATAAAGACGCAGACGCAGAGAATGGACTTGAGGACACGGGGAGGGGGAAGGGTAAGCTGGGACGAAGTGAGAGAGTGGCATGGACATATATACACTACCAAATGTAAAATAGATAGCTAGTGGGAAGCAGCCGCATAGCACAGGGAGATAGGCTCAGTGCTTTGCAATGACCTAGAGGGGTGAGATACGGAGGATGGAAGGGAGGCTCAAGAGGGAGGGGATATGGTGACATGAATATGCAGATGGCTGATTCGCTTTTTTGTGCTACAGGAACTAACACAGTATTGTGAAGCAATTATACTCCTATAAAGATCTATTTTTTAAAAATGAGGGGCTTCCCTGGTGGCGCAGTGGTTGAGAGTCTGCCTGCCGATGCAGGGGACACGGGTTCGTGCCCCGGTCCGGGAAGACCCCACATGCCGCGGAGCAGCTGGGCCCGTGAGCCATGGCCGCTGAGCCTGTGCGTCTGGAGCCTGTGCTCCGCGGTGGGAGGGGCCACAACAGTGAGAGGCCCGTGTACCGCAAAAAAAAAAAAAAAAAAAAATGAGGACCAGGGGAATTAAGCACCCAAAGTCACCAAGATTTTATGAGCAGAGCCAGGCTCAGAACGTAGGACCCCCTTATTGTCACCCAGGGCCTCTGACACAGTCTCTGATGATATGATTCTCACACAACCTCTGATGATCTTTAGTTCTGTCTGGAGGTCTCAAGGCTGAAAGGATAAAAGTCTGTCTGACCTGTGTCCAGGCTGACCCTTCATCACTTGTTGGATTCCTCAGGCGAAGCCGTGTAAATCAAAATGTTTATTTAAAAGTAAGTTATTTCAAATCAGTTTTAATGCTAATTAGTTTAACAATAATTCATACTAATAGTGCATGTGGTGTGGATCATTGGAGCACCCCATAATTAGAAGGACCCTCTGAAGGGTTCCAGGCAACGATTGTGAACCTTTGGGTAGGTATCATTTTCAGAAGCAGTTGAAAACTCTCAAATTTCTCCCCAGGGAAAAAAAGCACGCATTTTCTGACAAATTCCATCTTGCCTAATATTTCACGGGGCATATAGACTCCTTGAAGCCCAGCCCTGAACTTGAGATTGTGTTCTATAGCATGTATCTCCTCTCACAGACATCCTGGACTGGACTTTTCATCTACCTTTGACAGAGATCCAGATACCAAAAACTTTATAATTTTGGACATACATCTCTTTATTTTAAACTTATTTTTATCTAATTAATAGAGATATAAAACAATGATCACGATTCTCTAAGTTTTTGTGTTAGAAAAGGGAATAATAAGGAGAATTGAGTCAAGTCGTCAGTATACATGGGTCCAATGGCAGGGGGGCTTTTGCTGTCATTAGTACCAGGATGACTAAGATCTCCTATCCTAGGCAAAGAGTGAGACGAACAAACCCAACGGATAGCACTTTAAAAAAAAAATCATTTATTTTATTTTTGGCTGCGTTGGGTCTTCGTTGCTGCATGCGGGCTTTCTCTAGTTGTGGTGAGCGGGGGCCACTCCTCGTTGCGGTGCATGGGCTTCTCATTGCGGTGTCTTCTCTTATTGTGCAGCACGGGCTCTAGGGGCACGGGCTCTAGGCTCGTGGGCTTCAGTAGTTGTGGCACGCGGGCTCAGTGTTGTGGCGCATGGGCTTTGTTGCTCCAAGGCATGTGGGATCTTCCAGGACCAGGGCTCGAACCCGTTGTCCCCTGCATTGGTAGAAGGATTCCCAACCACTGCACCACCAGGGAAGCCCCGTGGATAGCACTTTTTGATCACTTACTTTGTGCCCTGTTCTTAATGTTAGCTGCCAATCAAATGGCTCCTGATAATGACCTCGTATAACATTTGTTGTCGTCTACTAAGCATTTAAGGTGTGTGAACATCAAAGGTAATTTCATTACAATAAAGTATAGGGAAAAAAACATTTTAATTTAATTAGTACAGGGACATATGCATAATCTGTTTTTCCAAGCCTGGTCAGGATGTGGTGAGAGTTACGGGGTCACGGTAGCAGTTACAACTCTTGTCCCTACCTGTTAGTGCAAGGCTTCCCACTTCTTGCAAATTTCTCTCCAAATACTTCTTCTCCATCCCTGGGAATGTTTGTCTCTCAGGGCTGGTTTTGCGGGACACAGTGTCCTACACCACTTTCTCCACCAGGTGGCAGCACTACAGTAGCAGGGACAGCCTTCAATTCACCAAGCCCTCCTCCCAGATTATGACGAAGAATTCCTTTCTCCCCTTTGCATTACTTTTAAAGAGTTCCCAAGGAGACCAAGTTTTACACCATTTGTAAAGCAATTACACTCCAATAAAGATGTTAAAAAACAAAAAGAGACCAAGTTTTTTTGTTTTTAGAGGATATAGCTTTCTCAGCCTCTGTCTCTCCATACAAATCAGACATTAGTCCCCTGAAAGCCAAATCTGAGTCACAGCCATAGGGCTGTATTGAGAATAGCCTTGCCCCTCTAATAGTGAAGTCTTTGCTGCTGGGTCCTTCCAGTCCCTGGGCTGGTTGAGAGCTTGGGAATAAGACAGATCTCAAATGAGTCCTACCTCTTCCCATCCCTAACTATGAGATTTTGAGCAAATTAATCTCAAAACCTCTGTGTTCTCATCTGTAAAATGGGGACAATGATGGTACCCACTTCATCGTGCTGACGTGCAGATTAAGTGAGACTATATCATAGTCCCTGGCACATGGAATGCATTGATCAGTGTTAGCACTTATTATAAACATATATACCTACAAAAAAGATATAAATTATTAACAGGGGTTATTTCTGGTGGCGGGATTGGAGTGGATTTTTAATTTCTTCTTTGTTTTCCAAATTCTTTTCACTAGGCATGTACTGTTTTTAAAATCAGGAAAAAAAGGCAATTAAAATATGATAGATTGTTAACTCCAGTTCCTGATGATTCCACTGAAACACTGAAATACTTTCTCCACTGCTCAATGAGATCTGGAGGGCTGGGCCTATGTCTTAATCTACTTTGGTATATTTAACATTAAATATATCATTTGATGCCCAGTAGGTAGTCAATACTCATTTTCTGAACAAAATCTCCATGGTAATTGCTTCAGATTTTAATTTCTCAGTGTAACTGGACATCTTTTCCTTCTTCATGAATTCTTTTTTCTTACTTAGGTTCTATTTCGAATCCTTTTACGCATTTAATTGAATCCTCTCCAAATTCTCCCCATCAAAATTCCTCTTAGACTGTTGAGTTGGTTTCAGGTGAGTTTTCAGAAAGCCTTTCACCTGAGCTCCACACAACTCTTACCAGGAAGGGATATGGATAGGGTCACTGAGCTGGGATCAATCTTTTTAGTAGCTAAACAAAGACACAAGGGCTGTTTCCTTCTGCGAGAGCACAAGAATCACAACTAACTGCTGAACAATCATCGACAGGAAGACACTGGAACCCACCAAAAAAGATACCCCACATCCAAAGACAAAGAAAAAGCTGCAATGAGACGGTAGGAGGGGCGCAATCACAATAAAATCAAATCCCATAACCTCTGGGTGGGTGACTCACAAACTAGAAAACACTTATACCACAGAAGTCCACCCACTGCAGTGAAGGTTCTGAGCCCCATGTCAGGCTTCCCAACCAGGGGGTCCAGCAATGGGAGGAGGAATTCCTAGAGAATCAGATTTTGAAGCCTAGTGGGATTTCATTGCAGGACTTTGACAGGACTGGGGGAACAGACATTTCACTCTTGGAGGGCACACACAAAGTAGTGTGCACATCGGGACCCAGGGGAAGGAGCGGTGACCCCATAGGAAACTGAACCAGACATATCTGCTAGTGTTGGAGGGTCTCCTGCACAGGCAGGGGGTGGCTGTGGCTCACCATGGGGACAAGGACACTGGCAGCAGAACTTCTGGGAAGAACTCACTCCTTGGCGTGAGCCCACCCACAGTCTGCCATTAGCCCCACCAAAGAGCCAGGTAGGCTCCAGTGCTGGGTCATCTCAGGCTAAACAACCAACAGGGAAGGAACCCAGCCCCAACCATCAGCAGACAAGTGGATTAAAGTGTTACTGAGCTCTGCCCACAAGAGCAACACCTACTTCTACCCACCACCAGTCTTTCCCATCAGGAAGCTTGCACAAGCCTCTTAGATAGCCTCATCCACCAGAGGGCAGACAGCAGAAGCAAGAAGAACTACAATTCGGCAGCCTGTGGAAGGAAAACCACATTCACAGAAAGACAGACAAAATGAAAAGGCAGAAGACTGGGTACCAGATGAAGGAACAAGACAAAACCCTAGAAAAACAACTAAATGAAGTGGAGATAGGCAACCTTCCAGAAAAAGAATTCAGAATAATGATAGTGAAGATGATCCAGGACCTCGGAAAAAGAATGGAGGCAAAGATCAAGAAGATGCAAGAAATGTTTAACAAAGACCTAGAAGAATTAAAGAACAAATACATAGAAGAATTAAAGAACAAACAAACAGATGAATGATACAATAACTGAAATGAAATACACTAGAAGCAATCAATAGCAGAATAACTGAGGCAGAAGAACGGATAAGTGACCTGGAAGACAGAATGCTGGAATTCACTGTCACAAAACAGAATAAAGAAGAAGAATGAAAAGAAATGAAGACAGCCTAAGAGACCTCTGGGACAACATTAAACGCACCAACGTTCACATTACAGGGGTCCCAGAAGGAGAAGAGAGAGAGAAAGGACCTGAGAAAATATTTGAAGAGATTATAGTCAAAAACTTCCCTAACGTGGGAAAGGAGATAGCCACCCAAGTCCAGGAAGTGCAGAGAGTCCCAGGCAGGATAAACCCAAGGAGAAACATGCTGAGACACATGGTAATCAAACTGACAAAAATTAAAGACAAAGAAAAATTATTAAAAGCAACAAAGGAAAAATGACAAATAACATACAAGGGAACTCCCATAAGGTTAACAGCTGATTTCTCAGCAGAAACTGTACAAGCCAGAAGGGAGTGGCATGATATATTTAAAGTGATGAAAGGGAAGAACTTACAACCAAGATTATTCTACCCGGAAAGGGTCTCATTCAGATTCCATGGAGAAATCAAAAGCTTTACAGACAAGCAAAAGCTAAGAGAATTCAGCACCACCAAACCAGCTATACAACAAACGCTAAAGGAACTTCTTTAAGTGGGAAACACAAGAGGAGAAAAGGACCTACAAAAACAAACCCAAAACAATTAAGAAAATGGTAATAGGAATATACATATCGATAATTACCTTAAATGTGACTGGATTAAATGCTCTAACCAAAAGACACAGGCTCACTGAATGGATACAAAAAAAAGACCCATATATATGCTGTCTACAAGAGACCCACTTCAGACCTAGGGACACATACAGACTGAAAGTGAGGGGATGGAAAAAGATATTCCATGCAAATGGAAATCAAAAGAAAACTGTAGCAGCAATACTCATATCAGTAAAATAGACTTTAAAATAAAGAATGCTACAAGAGACAAGAAGGACACTACATAATGATCAAGGGATCAACCCAAGATGAAGATATAACAATTATAAATATATATGCACTCGACATAGAAGCACCTCAATACATAAGGCAAATGCTAACAGCTATAAAAGAGGAAATGGACAGTAACACAATAATAGCGGGGGACTCTAACAGCTCACTTACACAATGGACAGATCATCCAGACAGAAAATTAATAAGGAAACGCAAGCTTTAAATGACATAATAGACCAGATAGATTTCATTGATATTTATAGGACATTCCATCCGAAAACAGCAGATTACACTTTCTTCTCAAGTGCACAAGGAACATTCTCCAGGATAGATCTCATCTTGGGTCACAAATCAAGCCTCAGTAAATTTAAGAAAATTGAAATCATATCAAGCAACTTTTCTGACCACAAGGCTGTGAGATTAGAAATCAATTAAAGGGAAAAAAACGTAAAAAACACAAACACATGGAGGCTAAACAATAAGTTACTAAATAACCAGGAGATCACTGAAGATTTCAAAGAGCAAATCAAAAAATACCTAGAGACAAATGACAACGAAAACATGACAATCCAAAACCTATGGGAGGCAGCAAAAGCAGTTCTAAGAGGGAAGTTTATAGTAATACAATCCTACCTCAAGAAACAAGCAAAATCTCAAGTAAACAATCTAACCTTACATCTAAAGGAACTAGAGAGAGAAGAACAAACAAAACCCAAAGTTAGTAGAAGGAAAGAAATCATCAAGATCAGAGCAGAAATAAATGAAATAGAATCAAAGAAAACAATAGCAAAGATCAATAAAACTAATAGCTGGTTCTTTGAGAAGATGAACAAAATTGATAAACCTTTAGCCAGACTCTTTAAGAAAAAGAGGGAGAGGTTGGAAATCAATAAAATTAGAAATGAAAATGGAGAAGTTACAATGACACTGCAGAAATACAAAGCATCATAAGAGACTACTACAAGCAACTCTATGCCAATAAAATGGACAACTTGGAAGAAATGCACAAATTCTTAGAAAGGTATAACCTTCCAAGAATGAGCCAGGAAGAAATAGAAAATATGAACAGCCCAATCACAAGTAATGAAATTGAAACTGTGATTAAAAATCTTCCAACAAACAAAAGCCCAGGACCAGATGGCTTCACAGGTGAATTCTATCGAACATTTAGAGAAGAGCTAACACCTATCCTTCTCAAACTCTACCAAAAAATTGCAGAGGAAGAAACACTCCCAAACTCATTCTACTAGGCCACCATCACCCTGATACCAAAACCACACAGAGATACTACAAATAAAGAAAATTACAAACCAATATCACTGATGAATATAGATGCAAAAAATCCTCAACAAAATACTAGCAAACAGAATCCAACAGCACACTGAAAGGATAATACACCATGATCAAGTGGGATTTATCCCAGGGATGCAAAGATTCTTCAATATACACAAATCAATCAATGTGATACACCATATTAACAAATTAAGGAATAGAAACCAGATGATTATCTCAATAGATGCAGAAAAAGCTTTTGACAAAATTCAACACCCATTTATGATAAAAAACCCTCTAGAAAATGGGCATAGAGGGAACCTACCTCAACATAATAAAGGCCATATATGACAAACCCACAGCAAATGTCATTCTCAATGGTGAAAAACTGAAAGCATTTCCTCTAGGATCAGGAACAAGAGAAGGATGTCCACTCTCACCACTATTATTCAACATAGCTTTGGAAGTCCTAGCCATGGCAATCAGAGAAGAAAAAGAAATAAAAGGAATACAAATTGGAAAAGAAGAAGTAAAACTGTCACTGTTTGTCGATGACACGATACTATACATAGAAAATGTAAAGATGTCACCAGAAAACTACTAGAACTAATCAATGAATTTGGTAAGGTTTCAGGATACAAAATTAATGCACAAAAATCTCTGGCATTCTTATACACCAGCAATGAAAATCAAAAAGAAATTAAGGAAACACTTCCATTTACCATTGCAACAAAAAGAATAAAATACCTAGGAATAAACCTACTTAAGGAGGTAAAAGACCTGTATGCAGAAAACTATAAGACCCTGATGAAAGAAATCAAAGCTGACACAAACAGATGGAAAGATATACCATGTTCTTGGATTGGAAGAATCAATAATGTGAAAATGACTATATTACCCAAAGCAACCTACAGATTCAATGCAATCCCTATCAAATTACCAACGGCATTTTTTACAGAACTAGAACAAAAAAATCTTAAAATCTGTATGGAGACACAAAAGACCCCGAATAGCCAAATCAGTCTTGAGGGAAAAAAATGGAGCTGGAGGAATCAGACTTCCTGATTTCAGACTATACTACAAAGCTACAGTAATCAGGACAATATGGTACCAGGACAAAAACAGAAATATAGATCAATGGAACAGGATAGAAAGCCCAGAGATAAACCCACGCACCTATGGTCAACTAATCTCTGACAAAGGAGGCAAGGACATACAATGGAGAAAAGACAGTGTCTTCAATAAGTGGTGCTGGGAAAACTGGACAGCTACTTGTTAAAGAATGGAATTAGAACACTCCCTAACCCCATACACAAAAAGAAACGCAAAGTGGATTAGAGACCTAAATGTAAGACTGGACACTATAAAACTCTTAGAGGAAAACATAGGAAGAACACTCTTTGACATAAATCACAGCAAGATCTCTTTTGAGCCACCTCCTCGAGTAATGGAAATAAAAACAAAAATAAACAAATGGGACGTAATGAAACTTAAAAGCTTTTGCACAGCAAAGGAAACTATAACAAGACGAAAAGACAGCCCTCAGAATGGGAGAAAATATTTGCAAACGAATCAACGGACAAAGGATTAATCTCCAAAATATATAAACAGCTGATGCGGCTCATATTTAAAAAAACAAACAATCCAATCAAAAAATGGGCAGAAGACCTAAATAGACATTTCTCCAAAGAAGACACACAGATGGCCAAGAAGCACATGAAAAGCTGCTCAGTGGATGAAAGGCTCTTGGTGCTGCAGCCAGGAGTCAGGGCTGTGCCTCTGAGGTGGGAGAGCCAACTTCAAGACACTGGTCAACAAGAGACCTCCCAGCTCCACATAATATCAAAAGGTAAAAATCTCCCAGAGATCTCCATCTCAACACCAGCACCCAGCTTCACTGAACGACCAGCAAGCTACAGTGCTGGACACCCTATGTCAAACAACTAGCAAAACAGGAACACAACCCCACCCATTAGCAGAGAGGCTGCCTAAGATCATAATAAGTCCACAGACACCCCAAAACATACCACCAGACGTGGACCTGCCCACCAGAGAGACAAGATGCAGCCTCATCCACCAGAACACAGGCACTAGTCCCCTCCATCAGGAAGCCTACACAACCCACTGAACCAACCTTAGCCACTGGGGACAGACATCAAAAACAACGGGAACTACAAACGTGCAGGCTGCAAAAAGGAGACGCCAAACACAGCAAGATAAGCAAAATGAGAAGACAGAAAAACACACAGCAGATGAAGGAGCAAGATAAAAATGCACCAGACCTAACAAATGAAGAGGAAATAGGCAGTCTACCTGAAAAAGAATTCAGAGTAATGATAGTATAGATGATCCAAAATCTTGGAAATAGAATAGACAAAATGCAAGAAACATTTAACAAGGACCTAGAAGAATTAAAGATGAAACAAACAATGATGAACAACACAACAAATGAAATGAAAAATACTCTAGATGGGATCAATAGCAGAATAACTGAGGCAGAAGAATGGATAAGTGACCTGGAAGATAAAATAGTGGAAATAACTACTGCAGAGCAGAATAAAGAAAAAAGAATGAAAAGAACTGAGAACAGTCTCAGAGACCTCTGGGACAACATTAAACGCACCAACATTCGAATTATAGGGGTTCCAGAAGAAGAAGAGAAAAAGAAAGGGACTGAGAAAATATTTGAAGAGATTATAGTTGAAAACTTCCCTAATATGGGAAAGGAAATAGTTAATCAAGTCCAGGAAGCACAGAGAGTCCCATACAGGATAAATCCAAGGAGAAATACTCCAAGACACATATTAATCAAACTGTCAAAAATTAAATACAAAGAAAACATATTAGAAGCAGCAAGGGAAAAACAACAAATAACACACAAGGGAATCCCCATAAGGTTAACAGCTGATCTCTCAGTAGAAACCCTACAAGCCAGAAGGGAGTGGCAGGACATACTGAAAGTGATGAAGGAGAAAAATCTGCAACCAAGATTACTCTACCCAGCAAGGATCTCATTCAGATTTGATGGAGAAATTAAAACCTTTACAGACAAGCAAAAGTTGTGAGAGTTCAGCACCACCAAACCAGCTTTACAACAAATGCTAAAGGAACTTCTCTAGGCAAGAAACACAAGAGAAGGAAAAGACCTAAAATAATGAACTCAAAACAATTTAGAAAATAGGAATAGGAACATACATATCAATAATTACCTTAAATGTAAATGGACTAAATGCTCCCACCAAAAGACACAGATTGGCTGAATGGATACAAAAACAAGACCCATATATATGCTGTCTACAGGAGACCCACTTCAGACCTAGAGACACATACAGACTGAAAGTAAGGGGATGGAAAAAGATATTCCATGCAAATGGAAACCAAAAGAAAGCTGGAGTAGCAATTCTCATATCAGACAAAATAGGTTTTAAAATAAAGACTATTAGAAGAGACAAAGAAGGACACTACATAATGATCAAGGGATCGATCCAAGAAAAAGATATAACAATTGTAAATATTTCTGCACCCAACATAGGAGCACCTCAATACATAAGGCAAATACTAACAGCCATAAAAGGGGAAATCGACAGTAACACATTCATAGAAGGGGACTTTTAACACCCCACTTTCACCAATGGACAGATCACCCAAAATGAAAATAAACAAGGAAACACAAGCTTTAAATGATACATTAAACAAGATGGATGTAATTGATATTTATAGGACACTCCACCCAAAAACAACAGAATACACATTTTTCTCAAGTGCTCATGGAACATTCTCCAGGATAGATCGTATCTTGGGTCACAGATATAACCTTGGCAAATTTAAGAAAATTGAAATTGTATCAAGTATCTTTTCTGACCGCAACACCATAAGACTAGATATCAATTGCAGGAAAAGATCTGTAAAAAATACAAACATATGGAGGCTAAACAATACACTACTTAATAACAAAGTGATCACTGAAGAAATCAAAGAGGAAATAAAAAAATACCTAGAAACAAATGACAATGGAGACATGACGACCCAAAACCTGTGGGATGCAGCAAAAGCAGTTCTAAGAGGGAAGTTTATAGCAATACAAGCCCACCTTAAGAAACAGGAAGCATCTCGAATAAACAACCTAACCTTGCACCTAAAGCAATCAGAGAAAGAAGAACAAAAAAACCCCAAAGTTAGCAGAAGGAAAGAAATCATAAAAATCAGATCAGAAATAAATGAAAAATAAATGAAGGAAACAATAGCAAAGATCAATAAAACTAAAAGCTGGTTCTTTGAGAAGATAAACATAATTGATAAACCCTTAGCCAGATTCATCAAGAAAAAAAGGGAGAAGACTCAAATCAATAAAATTAGAAATGAAAAAGGAGAAGTAACAACTGACACTGCAGAAATAAAAAAGATCATGAGAGATTACTACAAGCAACTCTATGCCAATAAAATGGACAATCTGGAAGAAACGGACAAATTCTTAGAAATGCACAACCTGCCAAGACTGAATCAGGAAGAAATACAAAATATGAACAGACCAATCACAAGCACTGAAATTGAAACTGTGATTAAAAATCTTCCAACAAACAAAAGCCCAGGACCAGATGGCTTCACAGGCGAATTCTATCAAACATTTAGAGAAGAGCTAACACCTATTCTTCTCAAACTCTTCCGAAATATAGCAGAGGGAGGAACACTCCCAAATTCCTTCTACAAGGCCACCATCACCTTGATACCAAAACCAGACAAGGATGTCACAAAGAAAGAAAACTACAGGCCAATATCACTGATGAACATAGATGCAAAAATCCTCAACAAAATACTAGCAAACAGAATCCAACAGCACATTAAAAGGATCATACACCATGATCAAGTGGTGTTTATCCCAGGGATGCAAGGATTCTTTAATATACGCAAATCAATCAATGTGATAAACCATATTAACAAATTGAAGGAGAAATACCATATGATCATCTCAATATATGCAGAGAAAGCTTTTGACCAAATTCAACACCCATTTATGATAAAAACCCTGCAGAAAGTAGGCACAGAGGGAACTTTCCTCAACATAATAAAGGCCATAAATGACAAACCCACAGCCAACATCATCCTCAATGCTGAAAAACTGAAAGCATGTCCACTAAGATCAGGAAGAAAACAAGGTTGTCCACTCTCACCACTCTTATTCAATATAGTTTTGGAAGTTTTAGCACAGCAATCAGAGAAGAAAAGGAAATAAAAGGAATCCAAATCGGAAAAGAAGAAGTAAAGCTCTCACTGTTTGCAGATGACATGATACTATACATAGAGAATCCTAAAGATGCTACCAGAAAACTACTAGAGCTAATCAATGAATTTGGTAAAGTTGCAGGATACAAAATTAATGCACAGAAATCTCTTGCGTTCCTATACACTAATGATGAAAAATCTGAAAGTGAAATCAAGAAAACACTCCCATTTACCACTGCAACAAAAAGAATAAAATATCTAGGAATAAACCTACCTAAGGAGACAAAAGACCTGTATGCAGAAAATTATAAGACACTGATAAAAGAAATTAAAGATGATAAAAATAGATGGAGAGATATACCATGTTCTTGGATTGGAAGAATCAACATTGTGAAAATGACTCTACTACCCAAAGCAATCTACATATTCAATGCAATCCCTATCAAACTACCAATGGCATTTTTCACAGAACTAGAACAAAAAATTTCACAATTTGTATGGAAACACAAAAGACCCCGAATAGCAAAAGCAATCTTGAGAACGAAAAATGGAGCTAGAGGAATCATGCTCCCTGACTTCAGACTATACTACAAAGCTACAGTAATCAAGACAGTATGGTACTGGCACAAAAACAGAAAGATCAATGGAACAGGACAGAAAGCCCAGAGATAAACCCATGCACATATGGTCACCCTATCTTTGAAAAAGGAGGCAGGAATGTACAGTGGAGAAAGGACAGCCTGTTCAATAAGTGGTGCTGGGAAAACTGGACAGGTACATGTAAAAGTATGAGATTAGATCACTCCCTAACACCATACACAAAAATAAGCTCAAAATGGATTAAAGACCTAAATGTAAGGCCAGAAACTATCAAACTCTTAGAGGAAAACATAGGCAGAACACTCTATGACATAAATCACAGCAAGATCCTTTTTGACCCACCTCCTAGAGAAATGGAAATAAAAACAAAAATAAACAAATGGAACCTAATGAAATTTCAAAGCTTTTGCATAGCAAATGAAACCATAAAGAAGACCAAAAGACAACCCTCAGAATGGGAGAAAATATTTGCAAATGAAGCAACTGACAAAGCATTAATTTCCAAAATTTATAAGCAGCTCATGCAGCTCAATAACAAAAAAACAAACAACCCAATCCAAAAATGGGCAGAAGACCTAAACAGACATTTCTCCAAAGAAGATATATAGATTGCCAACAAACACATGAAAGAATGCTCAACATCATTAATCATTAGGGAAATGCAAATCAAAACTACAATGAGATATCATCTCACACCAGTCAGAATGGCCATCATCAAAAAATCTAGAAAGAATAAATGCTGGAGAGGGTGTGGAGAAAAGGGAACACTCCTGCACTGCTGGTGGGAATGTGAATTGGTTCAGCCACTATGGAGAACAGTATGGAGGTTCCTTAAAAAACTACAAATAGAACTACCATATGACCCAGCAATCCCACTACTGGGCATATACCCTGAGAAAACCATAATTCAAAAAGAGTTATGTACCAACATGTTCACTGCAGCTCTATTTACAATAGCCCGGAGATGGAAACAACCTAAGTGCCCATCATCGGATGAATGGATAAAGAAGATGTGGCACATATATACAATGGAATATTACTCAGCCATAAAGAGAAATGAAATTGAGCTATCTGTAATGAGGTGGATAGACCTAGAGTCTGTCATACAGAGTGAAGTAAGTCAGAAAGAGAAAGACAAATACCGTATGCTAACACATATACATGGAATTTAAGAAAAAAAAAATGTCATGAAGAACCTAGGGGTAAGACAGGAATAAAGACACAGACCTACTGGAGAACGGACTTGAGGATATGGGGAGGGGGAAAGGTGAGCTGTGACAAAGCGAGAGAGAGGCATGGACATATATACACTACAAAACGTAAGGTAGATAGCTAGTGGGAAGCAGCCGCATGGCACAGGGATATCGGCTCGGTGCTTTGTGACCGCCTGGAGGGGTGGGATAGGGAGGGTGGGAGGGAGGAAGATGCAAGAGCGAAGAGATATGGGAACACATGTATATGTATAACTGATCCACTTTGTTATAAAGCAGAAACTAACACCATTGTAAAGCAATTATACCCCAATCAAGATGTTAAAAAAAAAAGAAAAAGAAAAGCTGCTCAACATCACTAATTATTAGAGAAATGCAAATAAAAAGTGCAAAGAGGTATCACCTCACACCAGTTAGAATGGGCATCATCAGAAAATCTACAAACAACAAATGCTGGAGAGGGTGTAGAGAAAAGGGAACCCTCTTGCACTGTTGGTGGGAATGTAAATTGATACAGCCACTATGGAGAACAGTATGGAGGTTCCTTAAAAAACGAAAAATAGAATTACCATAGGACCCAGCAATCCCACTACCGGGCATATACCCAAAAAAAACCATAATTCGAAAAGACGCATGCACCCTAATGTTCATTGCAGCACTATTTACAATAGCCAGGTCATGGAAGCAACCTAAGTGTCCATCGACAGATGAATGGATAAAGCAGATGTGGTACAAATATACAATGGACTATTACTCAGCCACAGAAAGGAATGAAATTGGGTCATTTGTAGAGACTTGGATGGATCTAGAGACTGTCATACAGAGTGAAGTAAGTCAGAAAGAGAAAAACAAATATCGTATATTAATGCATAGATATGGAATCTAGAAAAATGGTACAGATGAACCAGTTTGCAAGGCAGAAATAGAGACAGAGATGTAGAGAACAAACGTATGGACACGAAGGGGGGAAAGTGGCCGGGTGGGTGGTGGTGGTGGGATAAATTGGGAGATTGGGATTGACATGTATACACTAATATGTATAAAATAGATAACTAATAAGAACCTGCTGTATTAAAAATAAGTAAATAAAATGAAATTTTAAAAAAAGACATCAGGGCGAGGGTAACCTAGATTATGCAAAAAGGTTTTAAAAGGAAATAGACTTTTTGAGAAACGTATCATATTTTAACTTGAAATCCATGGTGAAGAGGGTGGTTGTCTTACCTATAGGGTAAAGAGTGAAGGGTTATTGATGATAAAGCTTGGCTGTTGCTCTCCTTTGGTTCCTTTGATCTTCACTTTGCATGAGTGGAACCGTCAGGATCTCTCTAGAGAGGACAGGTTCCGGCACAATGCTGCACCGGCGTTTCTTCTAGTGAAGCAAGAGCAAAATAGATGACATCAGGCTTTGGCAACTGATACATTTTAGTTCTTTCCACACATTGTTGATACACCTTAGCTTCTCTCTTTCCAGGGAATTTGAATCTGATGGGGAGTCCAAAGATGATTATCACTGAGCCACCTGCAGCAGGGCCTCTGAGAGACATGGAAACTCTACAGCAGCGCCCCATCTCTTCAGAGTCTCGATATTCAATCCCTCTTTTGACCCCACGATCTACATTAGATACTTCTTCGATTAAGATGTCCAAACACTTAGACTCCTAACTGGGTCTTAAAATATTCTAAGCCAGGCTTGGGTCCAGGGCCCAGGTGGAGGTGGTGAGGCGTGTTGAGATGTGACAAGATGTGGCGATGGTGGCCCTGTCACTGACGGCTGCATCAAGACCATGTGGAAGGTGGAGGGAGAAAGGAAAGTTGGGTGCTTGCACACGTTGGTCAGGCTGGTTTCTGTCCCCAGTGACCTAAGATTTCAGTTGACGTGATGCCAAAGCAGGGCTGTGTTCCCTTTGGCCCCTGCACCTGAGCCCCCGATCTTGGCAGGAATGTGAAGAAGCTCTTGCCGCCTCTGCCGTGCTCTTGCATCTCACCTGGGCATGTGGCCCTCTGACAAAACAGCTCTGTCTTCTGCTGCCTGGAGGCTCCTCTCTGCAGACGGCTCAAACCTGGTCCTTGTGAGGCTGAAGTGCAGACACTGTCTTTCCACCCTCTGTCTCTGCCCCCAGGCACTAGGACGTAAATGTCCTCTCCCAGCATTTAGGCAACAAAGGAATAAATAAGTGAAAGTCAAATCATGCAAGTCTCCTTGACAGAGGCCAAGTATCTCTGTGTTGCCAAACTTGCCCTGACACGCCTGAGCTGAGAAGTAAAGGCCGATCAAACTCACATCTAAAACCCTGGATCATAAGGAAAATTCCAGCTAACAGGGACCGTTGCCCTGACCCCTCCCCTACGATGCTTCAGCAAAGAGCTGGTCTGGGAAAAACTCTACTCGTTCAAAGATGAGTCAGCAAAAAGGAAGCTGCAAAGGATCTCTCCAAGCAGAGGAAAGGGATAGGAAACGCAAGTGGCAAATGCAGAATCCTCACCAGAAACACTGCCTTAGAGCAGACGAGAGCTGTAACCAAACAACTGCCAGGCATTTTAAAAAACTTAATGAAATGGTTGCCTCTAAGAAGACAGAGTACAGGGAAAAATGGTGAGACCTCTGGAGGCGAAACATGAGCTCAGGAAAAAAAAGTGGAAAAAGAAAAGAAAATAGAAATTAGCCCAAGGAAGGAAAAACACTGCGGAAAATGTAAGGACATAGAGGGCAGTAATAACAAAAAGTCAGCAAAACTAAATGGAAATAAAAGGGTTTAAAAGGCAAAGTCACCTGATGTTTATTAACTGATTAAGCACCTATGATGTACCAGGCATTATTCTAGGCACTAGTGTAGCGGAGCAAAACTTGCCCACCCCAAAATATCTCTTTGCCATGCAGATTATTTTGAGCTGAAAACAATCAAGGCCCAAAAGACTCAGGAAGAGACTTTGATCTTCTCCTTAACTGCCTGAAAGAATTTAGATAGAGGCCCTGTTCCTGGAATAGAGCTATCACCAGGGATATCTGCAAAGAATATGGGCCAGGGGGCTTTCCTGGTGGCGCAGTGGTTGAGAGTCCGCCTACCGATGCAGGGGACACGGGTTCATGCCCCGGTCTGGGAAGATCCCACATGCCGCGGAGCGGCTGGGCCCGTGAGCCATGGCCGCTGAGCCTGCGCATCCGGAGCCTGTGCTCCGCAACGGAAGAGGCCACAACAGTGAGAGGCCCGCCACCTGGTTATCAAACAGTTGCTTTTCCATCTCCATATGAATTGCCTTCCTCCCCTTTGTAGCCCCAAACCACTTCCCCCAAAGTTGTCTTTTGTCTTTAGCTGAAGATAGTACTTAAGGTGAGGCTTTCACTCATTTTGGAGAGTTACTCAGCTTTCCTGGGGCTCACCCATCTATACATGTTATTAAACTTTCATTTGAAAGTTATTAAACTTTCGTTTGATTTTCACCTGTTAATCAGTCTCATGTCAATTGAACTCCTACACCAGCCAGAAGAACCTAAAAGGGTAGAGGAACATTTCTCCCTCCCTGACTCTGGGAATACAGCAGCTCCATAATGACACTGGCCAGGCCCTTACGGCCCTTGAAACAAAATTGGGTCTCGTTTTCTGCTTTCTACACCATCTACGGTCGAAAATGCAAAGACCACTGTCGAAGGATCAGGGGAATGGAAAGTGCCCATTGAACTGAGAAGGTATCTTGAGACAAAAAAATAAGGCAGGCAGCTCCGTATAATCAATGGATCCGTTGATTATAGGGTAACTTACTCACCGGGTGGGATCTGGATCAGGTGGCCCACAATCCAGAGCATTTACAGCTGCACTCACACCACCGAGGGGCCACGGGGACAATTTTGTAGTTAACCTAAGATATGGGGGCAGGTGCTTGGAAACAGGACATGCATTCCCAAGGCAAGATTTATGAATGGGTAATTAGTCTCATGGGTGCTGGGAATAGGTCAGCAAAGGTTTTCATCATTGTTTGGGGACTGACTGAGCATAGAGGCCACCTGGTCTTAATGATTATTAAACAGTATCTATTAACTACAAAGCCCTTGATGACACAGAAGTGATTTACTGGACAGTACAGTCCTGGGTAGGGTCAGCAGAAGGAAAGGAAACTGTAAGGTCTCAAGACGGGGTCAGTTATGCTAACAGCCATACAACCACCCAACAGAGGATCCATAGTCAAGGTATTCCATGGACCTCTCCTGCTCCCTCCCATTGACAGGCATCTGGTATGACCCAGCATTTGAATAGCCTCCTCAAAAACGAATTTTCCCAAGATTTCTAACTTTACCTTGTCATCTCCTCCACACCTTGGTCACTGTTATGGGCTGAATTGTGTCCCCCCACGCTGCAGTTTATAGGATGAAGCCCTAATCTCCCCAATGTGACTGTCTTTGGAGATATGGCCTTTAGGGAGCTAATTAAGGTTAAATGAGGTCATAAGAGTGGGGCCCTGATCCAATATGACTGGTGTCCTTATAAGAAGAGGAAGAGGGCTTCCCTGGTGGCGCAGTGGTTGAGAGTCCGCCTGCCGATGCAGGGGACACGGGTTCGTGCCCCGGTCCGGGAGGATCCCGCATGCCGCGGAGCGGCTGGGCCCGTGAGCCATGGCCGCTGAGCCTGCGCGTCCGGAGCCTGTGCTCTGCAACAGGAGAGGCCACGACAGTGAGAGGCCCGCATACCACAAAAAAAAAAAAAGAAGAGGAAGAGACACAGGAATGGGTGCACACACAGAAGAGGCCAGGTGAGGACACGTTGAGAAGGAAGCCAGCTACAGGCCGGGTAGAGGCTCTTAGCTGAAACCGAATTTGTGGCACCTTGATCGTGGACCCCTAGCCTGCAGAACTGTGAGAAAGTAAATGTCTATGGTTTAAGCCACCCAGCCTGTGGTATTTTATTACTACAGCTCAAGCAATCTATGTAATACAGTCACTGAATTAGATAGATTACAATCTATCTAATACAGATGCCCAGAGAGGGACCATCTCCTCTTTTTGTTTCCTGGGTAATGATCAGAACAAAAGTGGTGGTGAGCCATATAAGCTTATTTTGAAATTTTGAGATTCCACCCTGACCATTCCTAGGCATGATGTTTCTTTTTTTTCCCTAGATGCAACACCAGGCCAGGCTGGTGTATACCCTCCTGGTGGCAGATCAACCAAAAAGGGACTGAGGGGATCCAAACTGAATTCTGGTTCAGCCACGCAGATTTTCTTCTTGGCTTGAGATGGTCCTAGAGCATAAAGATAATAGCTACTTGGTTGACAGCCCTGCTTGGGGCTCCTCCTGGAGCAGCCCATGTAAGCACTCTTGTGGGTCTCTGTGAATTTGGTAAAAGTGCCCTTGTCCCTCTCGTATGTGACCCTTCTGGACGGAAGGTCTGGGCAGGTTGTGGGGATGACTGAAGGAAAGATGAAGGTATAGGCACTGGAACAGGGTGTGCCAATTTTGCAGTGGTAGAGGAAGAACAATAACCCTGGCATCCATGGAGGGCACGCCTTGGACCCTGGAGCTGTTGAGTTGCAGGGTCAGGGGTGCAATTAATGGCTCCTTGTCCACAAGACCTGGCACAGTCACACTGTCTGCCTAGACCAGGCAGCAGCTATTACTACAACCTGCCCTTCTGTGGGTTTTGTCACCCCGGTCTGAATACAATGAAAATAGGAAAATTCATGTGGGCACGGCCGCTTCTGAAGTACCCTTCTGTCCCTGACGCTGCCAGGCGCAGCCCCAGTCACGCCTCCCAGAGCCCCCTCATACTGCTCAAACACTCGGACTGATACAACCTCGTCTCTATTTGATGGACACAAAATTCACATGCTTCTTCTGATGCCCAACTCGTTATGCCATATGTGGTAATCAAGGCTGCATCAACTTGGTGACCTGTTTATGTTCCTATCTAACCCACCACAGGGGTGACACAAATCAAACTGAACAACTAATCCCAAACTGGAGTGACCCATGCCCCCTTGGATTGTCTCTTTGTATGTGAGGGAGAATGGGTCACAGAATGTCTCTCCAATGGGGTCTGAGTCTCAGCCCTGGAAAAGGCCTTCTGCAAGGTGACTTCTTCCTTGGGTACTCCTTCAGTCCTAGATCCACTCTTCCTGTACTTTTTTTTTTTTTTCTGTTGTGGTAAAATGAACATAAATTGTACACTTAAAATAGTTAAAATGGTAAACTTTGTGTCATTATGATGACATTCACGACATTGGATTAACCATCACCATTACCTATTTCCAGACTTTTCCATCACCCCAAACTGAAACTCTATACTCATTAAGCAATAACTCCCCATTCCCCTTCCATCAGCCCCTGGTAACCTCTACTCTTCTTTCTGTTTCCATGAATTCACCTCATATAAGTGGAACCATATATTTGTCCTTCTGTGCTTGGCTTATTTCACTTAGCAAAACATTTTCAGGGTTCATCCATGTTGGTGCATGTGTCAGAATTTCCTCCCTTTCTTCGGCAGAATAATATTCTGTTGTATGTATATACCATATTTTGTTTATCCGTTTCTCTCTTTCCGTGCTCTTCAGAGTTTTTACCCTTTAGTGGTTAACCCTCTGTTATCAGTTAATAATTATTCGTATTAAACTTTCCTTGTTCACATAGTAGTTCCTGTCTCCTGACTGGGACCCTGACCGACACACCTGCCTTTGGGAACTGCCTTTCTCTTCTCACTCAGTGTGACTTTGATGGGGCCAACCATGGAACCTTGTTTCCCTCATCATGAATCATACTGCCCCATCAATCTAGTAACGGTGATGAGTTTCAGGGCAGGAACACGACCCAACCAGTGCCCATCAGAATCCTTCCCCAGGATGGATGGGTGAATACGGGAATCCCCATGGGATTGCTTCTCTGGAGTTCTTGCAGCCACATTCCCAGACACGTACAGGAGGCTTATCTTGTGGTAGGATAAACTGAGACCAATATTCAAAGAGAACTAGAGATGGAAATGGGAAATGAAGAGGTTTCTGATATGCCTAGAGGCAGTGTAGCTGGAGAAGAAGGTCAGCATTTAAGGAAGTGGGGGAGTCAATAAGAATAGTGAGAAAGGGCAGCCAGACAGCAGAGGAAGCATCAGGAGCTGGTGGTATCCCGCTATTGTGATCAAGACAGGATCTTTCCTTTTTCTTCTTTTTTTTTTTAACATCTTTATTGGAGTATAATTGCTTTACAGTGTTGTGTTAGTTTCTGCTGTATAACAAAGTGAATCAGCTATATGTATACATATATCCCCATATCCCCTCCCTCTTGCATCTCCCTCCCACCCACCCTATCCCACCCCTCTAGGTGGTCACAAAGCACCGAGCTGATCTCCCTGTGCTATGTGGCTGCTTCCCACTAGCTATCTATTTTACATTTGGTAGTGTATATATGTCAATGCCACTCTCTTACTTCGTCCCAGCTTACCCTTCCCCCTCCCCGTGTCCTCAAGTCCATTCTCTACGTCTGTGTCTTTATTCCAAGACAGGATCTTTTAAGAGAAAGGAGGGGGTGGGAGTTCCCTGGTGGTCCAGTGGCTAGGAGTTGGGCTTTCACTGTCATGGGCCTGGGGTTCAATCCCTGGTTGGGGAACTGAAATCCCGCAAGCCACGCGGCGCAGCCAAAAAAAAAAAAAAAGAGAAGGAAGGGGGTTAAAAAATGGGCTGGAGAATGGCCCCTGGACTGGGCGCTAGCTGATGGTGGACCCCAGTGAGAGCAGTGTGGGCAGAGCACTCTGGTTTAGCACCGTGGGCCTCTCCCTGTCTGTCTCTGGGACCCTCGAGGGCCCTAGTCTCAGGCCATGCTTGCTGCTCCTTAAAGGTGCTCTCAAGCTTCCCCAGCTCATCCTTTTGACCAAGTCTGACTGATTCTCCCAAATTCAGCTCGAGCTCAGCTCTTCAGAGAGGCCCAGCAGACCAGCTTCTTGATCCAAAGAGGAGAAGCGATTCCCGCGGCCCTCGGTGTGTTCCTTCCTCGGTCAATCACTTATCACGCTGTTGCCTTCGCAGGCTTGTCTCCTGCTCCAGCCTGTGGACTCCTTTAAATCGGGGACTTTGGTTTATACATCTCTGTGTTCCAAGCACTCAGCACAGGGCCTGGCCTTGAAAGGAGCTCAGTGCACACAAATGGATCAATGTCTGCAGGGGCGCACTTGTGATTCTTCTGTGAGAGGAGAATGCGATCTGGTTGCCATGGTGCTGAGAGAGAGATTTCTCCACCTGCTGTTTCCAAAAGGAACAAGGCACAGTGAGCTGACTGCATTTGGGCATCTGGCCAGCAGGATCTGCAGAATCCAGCAAGATGGATGCGGTGCTCACCCTGAGGTGGCCGAGACACTGTTCCAGCTATGCAGACCTTTCTGCCCTTTTCGCCCAGGCAGGTAAGCTGTCAAGTACCAACAAAGAATTGTCTTCTTTCTGTCCTTGGCAGATTTAAAGGGCTCCTCTTTTGCCAATATTCCCTTAGCTCTCATGGCAGTTTTTTCTCTCCCCTTGCACTGTTCTTTCTACCTCCTTGCCCACTGCTACCCTAAGACAGGGGCTTCCAAACTATAGCCTGTGGGCCAAATCCTCAGAGGACCTCAGTCTTTTCCTAAAGGCTGTCTTCACCTGATTGGACGAGGCCCACCTACATGGTGGAGATTTACTTTACTCGAAGTCGACTGATTTAAATGTTAATCTCATCTAAAAAATTCCTTCATAGCCACATCCAGATGTGTTTGCCCAAATATCTGGACACTGCGGCCTAGCCAAGGTGACATAACATTAAACATCACACTGTATGGCCCAGTGCTGGTCAACGGGATGTCAGCAGAAGTTGTTGAGCGGGGAGGGCTCCTGAAGAGGGAGGCAGCTATGCTTGCCCACGTTCTGTTATTTCTTCCTCATCCTTCCTGCCCAAGAGGTGAGCCTGGTGTTCGGCACTTCACTAGCCATCTTGAACTCGCCCTGGAAAAGTCAAGAGAAGCTCAAAGAACTCAATATCCTCAAGCCCCGCATCTGCCCTGGACTTGTCACCTTTGGGCTTCTTCTCAGATGAGAGAAAAACAGAGCACTGTGTTATTAGGCCTGCTGTTCATGTCTCTGTTGCTCGCGGCCAGAAGCGATTCCTGACTAATACTCTCTGCTTCTTGGCCATTCAGACCTCTCTCAGGTCTGAGCATTCTTGAGCCTGGCCCCCAGGCTCCCACTGAGACTCCCGGCTGTCCCTCCAGTAGGTGTCCTGTCATTTGGGCTAGCCTGAATGGGATCTTGTTTGTACCCAAGAACACTCCCCGGTATAAAGCATAAGCCAGGTGGGAAGGACTAAGGAGATTAGGGGCATGATGGGGGTGAGGGGGCGGTGGAGATGAAAGAAAATGTTCCAGGTAGAGATATGAGTATGTGCAGAGGCCAAAGGTGAAAGACCATGCCTCCTGCAGGATAGTAAGGCTGGATCATAGAGTGCAAGGGAGGACTGGCTAGAGTGAGGCTGAGAGGTAGGCTACGGTGAGAATGGATTTTAACCCCAAGGGTAAGGGGAGTCGTGGGCAGGTTCTATGTGTGTATGTATAGGTCACATGACCATATTTCCAAACTGGGAAGCTCACTGTAATTGTAGCAAGGAGAAAGGATTACAAGGGGCCAGTCTGAAGACAGCAACCTGTTGCAGGGATGCAGGTAAGGAATGATGGAGGCAGTGGGGAAAGAAGAAACAAATTTTAGAGAGGTTTGGAGATAAAAGAGTCAAGAACTATATTTGAAGGGTAAAGGCGAAAAAGATGTCAAGTTCAGAATCAAGAATTCTGTCTTGATGAATGGATAAAGAAGATGTGGTATATATACACAATGCAGTATTACTCAGCCATAAAAAAGAATGAAATATTGCCATTTGCAGTAACATAAGTGGACTTATAGACTATCATACTAAGTTAAGTAAGACAGAGAAGGACAAGATTATATGATATCACTTATATATGGAATCTAAAAGATATGAATGAATTTATTAACAAAACAGACACAGACTCACAGAAAACAAACTTATGGTTACCAAAGGGGAAAGGGGAGGGGAGGAATAAATTAGGAGTTTGGGATTAACATACACACACTACTATATATAAAATAGACAAATAACAAGGATTTACTGTATAGCACAGGGAACTATACTCAGTATCTTATAAACTTACAATGGAAAAGAATCTGGAAATATATATATATATACACAATTGAATCACTTTGCTGTATACCTGAAACATAATACTGTAAATCAACTATACTCCAATAAAATAAAGAATTCTGTCTTGAGCACCCAGATGGATACCATTTTTTCCCTCCAGCAGGCAGTTTAGCATCCTCACACCACACCCCTGTACCTGTGGAAGTGTTCTCGGACCAAAGAACACACCGTCTCTCATCTCTCCCCTGGAGTCACAATGGTCACAGCCTTTCAGATGGTCTCAGGCTGCATCATCAAAGGTACTGAGTTCAGAACAAGGCAGGTGATGCTCCTGCCCTCTTGACTCTGGTTAGAACATATACCAGGCGTATTGTGTCTAGTCTTGGTCCCTAACCACAAAGAGAAGTTTAACAACTGGAGCTTGTCCAGGTAAGGCGACCGTCAGGAAACCACAGCGATGAGGGCGTTCTGAGGGACCAGGGACCAGACAAACTTTAAGGGGATGAGCCTCCTGTGCGTAAATGTCTAAAGGCGGAGGGAGCAGAGGGTTCTCAGTGGCCCTAGGACACAGCAAGGACTGCTGGGCCGAAGCTGTAGGGATGCAGATTTTTGCAATGTAAAAACCCCGTGTGGACAGGAAGCCTGGGGACGGAATGAACAGCCCATGCTGAGAGGGGTCTGGAGGGCAGCCGAGGGGTTCCCCCTCCCAGATGCCAGGGACATGTGGAACAGAGACCACAGATCAAATGCCCACAGGTGCCAGGTGAGGCACTCAGAGGAGCGGTCCAGCTAAAGGTACAAAAATTCAAAATTAAAACCAATGGCAACAACAGCAAGCACTGTGCACGTGGAACGAAGTCTGCTGCAGAGGTGGGACTGAGTGGATGCACAGCCTCTGCGCAGGAATGCGGGGCGGCGTGTGTTATTTCCTGGGGCTGCCATAACCAAGTCCCCCAAACGGGTGGCTTCAGAGAAATTTATCATCTCTCAGTTCTGGAGGCTAGAAGTCCAAAATCAAAGTGATGGTGGGGTCGTGCTCCCTCTGAAGCTTCTGAGGAAGGATCCTTCCAGCTTCTAGCAGCCCCAGGTGTTTCTTGGCTTCTGGCAGCAGGACTCCAATCTCTGCCTCCGTCTCCACGCAGCCATCTTTCCCCTGTGTTTCCCTCTTCTTACAGACACCAGTCACATTGGAGTAGAGGTCCACCCTACTCCAGTAGGAACTCATCTTAACTTAATTAGTTACATCTGCCCTGACCCTATTTCCAAATGAGGTCATATTCTGAGGTGACCTTGTCTTTTTGAGGGACACAATTCAAACCATAACTGGGAGTCTGAGGTCCCGTCCAGCTGGAGACATGTCAACCTAGAGGTAGCCACTAGCTTTGGTGAATTTGTGTGGTTTTGCTGTCTTGTCTTCCCAGCTTGCGTAAGCTTTCTCCTCCCCACCTAACTGGCAAAGCCAGAGCCCCACTGATATTTAGGGACTGACCCACCCTGTCTCTGCCGGACAGGTGTAGAGGGCCGGGATGCCTTAAGGAAGGGCTGAGAAGGGGCTCCAGGGCTTCCCTGTGGTCACTCTCTGGGGCCTGGGTCTCTGGGGCTCAGAAGTCTGGCTCAGAGGCTACTTCCCGCACGAAGGCCTCAGAAGCTGGGCCTGCATAGGGCTGTCCCAGCGCTCATGCTGCTTAGCTGCTAGTTTGTGCGGAGATGCTCCCCTCTGCTGGGCAGAGGGAAATCTGCTGTCCTTCCATTTCTTAGCGGTTTGTCTCCCTAAGTCGCAAGTTCACAAACCCACAGTAAACACAGTCAGGGGCCAGAGGCCAGCAGGGCCAGTTCCCCCATTTTTCAGTGGGGGAGATTGAGGCTGGAGAGGGGAAAGGCCTTGTGTAAGGCCACACAGAGACCAGACGTGTGCCACCTCCCTCCCACACCAAGGTCTGGGAAGCATCTCTTAGGATCCTGGAGGCGCGGGCTCGAAGAAAGCCAGGGTGGGGCTCCTGGGAAGCCTGCATACAGCTGAGCTTGGAGGAAAAATGGCCAGAGAAGGAGAAGGCAAAGAAGGTGGGCACCTTACTTCAAGTACAGGCCTCAGAAAGCTGGCCAGGTACTGACCCGGCGAAGAGAACCAGGACTGCCAGTCAGTCCACTCACTCTGGACGATTCCCCATCAGCCTGTGTGAGTGATCCCAGCATAGCCTAACTCCATACTCCTAAGAAGTCATGTACATACAGAACTTTTGTAAGTCAGATGCTCTTTGTACCCTCTCCCTCCTTCTCCTGTGTCCCAGATACCCTGATCATCTTTCTCATACGTGGCCCAGTGGTAGCACAGTAGTTAGGGCAAGTTTACTGCTCTAACAGGTAGGCCAGAAGGCATCATAGCTCAAACGCAATGGAAACTTACTTTTTGCTTGTGTCAACAGTTCACGGAGTTTATCAGAAAGGGTTGGGGCGAGGGGCTCTGTCCCCCATAGTCTCTCAGGGACCAGGCTCTGCCGTCTTTAACATATGGACATCGAGAGACAATCAGCAGAAAAGGGAAGAGCGTAGAGGATGACACACAGGAGTTCTCCTAAGCCAGGCTGGGAAGTGCTGTACAGTACATTTTAGTCATGTTCCATAAGCTAGAACACAAAGGATCCAGAAAGGACAAGAACAACCTGGGTTACATGGTGGGCTGATGGGAGCTGTGGCAAGAATACACCTCACAGACCTCCTCCCACAGCTGCTGCTCTTTGGAATCCATGACAGAGCTTGTGCCAAAGCACGCCTCCTACAGGCTGCTCCCTGCCAGTGACTGAGTGCAGCTGATGCACTAAGGCAGCTGGTTCCTTGAAGTACAGCGGACTCCTGTACTGTCAACTTTCGTTCCAGAACTCCCAGTGGCTTTGCTGAACCTTCCTTAGACTATGTGGCAGGTTAGGATGCTTCACCCAACTGTCATTCCCTCTTTCCTTCCCTTGGGGTCAGACTTGCATCATGGTCTGGTGGTTCTCCGTCTCTCTGGCTTCCTCCCGCTTTCCTTTCACAGAGGTGTTTCTCTTAATAAAATCCTTGCACACTCAATCCCATCTTGGTGTCTGCATCTTGGAGGACTCAGTCTAGCACAGGAGACTACTCCCTGGTATTCTGACTACCCCAACTCTCGTTGGGGTCATTTAACCCAGGTGGTGAAGATGGACCAGACTTGTTTGAACAAAAGATGCTCTGGGTAATCCCAGAACCTGCTAATTTCATATAGAGAGGTACCAGGGGTTAGGATTTCAACATACTTTTTTGGGGGGAGGTGCAATTCAACTCATAACAGTCTTCACCTTTGGTTGGGCCTCCAGTACCAGCCTGACTCCTGTCCACATTTCCCCAACAGCGTTACTCTAACTGTTCTTCACAAGGGCTTTTCCAAACCTTCTCCACCCTCTTCAACATTTCAGCCCTGAAACTTTCCCTTTCATATTCAACAAATGACTTTACCTACCCCTTCACAGAAAAACAGACACCGACAGAAGGGGGGTCCCTTAACCTCACGCCGTGTCTGCCTCTCACTTTCTCCATCTGAAGGCTTTTCCTGTCCTACTCACCGTGTTTTTCCTCAAGTCTAATCTATGTTCTCTTTTTTGGATCCCTTTCCTCTGATGTAGGGGCCCTGCATGTCTCCCAATTTTCTCCACATCAGGAAATGACACCATACCACAATCTACCCCACTGGCTCATGCTAAAATATCTACAAGCCCATCTTTTTTTTTTTTTTTTTTGCGGTACGCGGGCCTCTCACTGTTGTGGCCTCTCCTGTTGTGGAGCACAGCCTCCGGACGTGCAGGCTCAGCGGCCATGGCTCACGGGCCCAGCCGCTCCACGGCATGTGGGATCTTCCCGGACCGGGGCACGAACCCGTGTCCCCTGCATCGGCAGGTGGACTCTCAACCACTGTACCACCAGGGAAGCCCAAGCCCATCTTTATTATTTGCTTTTCCTGACTCTCCTTCATCCTCCAACACAACTAATCTACAGCATGATTTGCTTTACCTTCAGAATATTTCCTAAATCCAACCCCTTTCAATATCACCACTATTACTACTCTGATCTAGGCAATCTAATGGGCAACTATGGGTAACTACCTCTTAACTGGTCTCACCACCTCCACTGTTAAGTTATTTCACCCCAATCTCCACACACAGCCAGAATGATCATCTTAAAAGACACATCAGACCATTCACTCCCCTGCTTCAAATGTTTCAATGACTTCTCTTTGCACTGAAAATAAATAATTTTTTTTTTTAACCATGGCCAACAAGGTCTATATGATCTGGTCTCTGTTTACTTCTCTGATATTATTTCATGCTTCTCTCCTCTTCACTCACAACATTCCAAGCACATGGGTTTTCCTACTGTTCTTTACACAGGCCAAGTAGGTAATGCTATTACCTCAGATCTTCTCATGGTTGATTCCTTGTCAGCTTTATAGCCTTCAAATGTCACCTCCTGAAAGAGGCCTGACCATCTATCTACAGACCACCTTGACCTCAGATCATGCTCTATACAATTTCTCCACTTTGGTATTTTTAGAGTCTTTATCACTGTCTGAAACTATTTACGAATCAGTTCATTTTTATCTTGCCAGTCTGGTCCCAAAGAACGTAAGCTCCTTGTGAACAGGAAGTCTGTCTGCCTTGTTCATTGCTGTCCCTCCAGTGTCTAGAACAATGTCTGGCACCTAGTAGGCACTCTGTAAATGTCACTGAACGACTATGTGACAGGTGCCAGGGTTTTTAAGCAGCATGAAAGGTTCAGGTAGGCCACTGTCTCTCTGCTGGGACATTCACTGAACAAGTCCTAAGAAGTCCCTTGAAGGCCAATCGTCTGGTCACTTGCATGCCAAGCTGGAACACAGGAATCCTTTCAAAGGCCAGGAGTCCTGGCACTTGGATCCAGCCTCCCTAGGGGTGCTGCATAAGCGTTTCTCACCGAGACCCTGGCACTGTGGCCAGAACGGTGTTTCGCAACACTTGCTGGTCTCCGTTCCTTGAGATCTGCAGACCTTGGTTCCCTGTCTCAGAGAAAATCCTGCCACTCTAGCCACTTCTGCTCCTCACTTTCCAAGCCCCTGGTTGGGCATCTTTCCCCATGCCCCCTAATTTCACAGTGTTAGAAGGTAAAAGTCTTCCTTTAACTATGCCCTGGGAATCAAGGAGGGAAGAAAAGGGAAGCAGTTTTCTTTCTCCTGATGCTTCTACATCAGTAAAATCAAACCAGAAATTAATCTGATGATAAACTCATCTGCCTCAGCCACAGACGACTTCACTCAGGTTCAAGGGATCTTGCCTCCTTATTCTTAGAGGACAGAAGCTGAAATAAACCTTTGCTAAGGCAGGCTGGAGGCTGAGGCAAAACTTTGCTAATGACCCAGGAGCCAGAAAAGAAAGTCAGTGAGAGAGAAGCAAGGAAGCTAGCTCAGCCGGAGCACAGGGTGTGTTCACTCACCCTGCATTTAAAATCTTTTTCAGGCCGTCTCCCTGCTTTAGCCCCCATTTGAGCTGCCTGCACCTAAGGGAAGAAGACCCAGAAAATCAAGCCTTGGAGACCTCTGCGTCTCAAGTAAAAGGTAACTGTTTACCGAACAACTGTATGACAGGTTCCTGGCTCTTCTGTACATAGTAACGAGATTCATGGAGGACACTATTCTTACGGCTGTGACACTGTCACTGCCAAAGCCCCACAAGGTCTCTTGAAGGCCAAAAGTTTGGCCACTCACTTCTCAAGAAAAGGGACTGTATGGTCAATTCAGGGGAGAACTCTGTATTAGTTATCTATATTTTGTGTAACAAATGACCCCAAATTCTATCAGCTTAAAAAACAACAAATATCGGGACTCCCCTGGCAGTCCAGGGGTTAGGACTCCACACTTGCACTGCCGGGGCCTGGGTCCCATCCCTGGTCGGGGAACTGAGATCCCACAAGCCACAGGGCAGGGCCAAAAAAAAAAACCCCTCAAACCCCCAGAAAACCAACAAAAAAGAAAACCAACAAATATTTATTACCTCACAGTTTTTGTAGGTCAGAAATTTGGGAGCAGTTTAGCTGGGTGGTTCTGGATTAGGACCTTCCAGAAGGTTGCAGTCAAGATGTTGGCTGGAACAAAACAAGGCTGCCCACTCTCACCACTCTTATTCAACATAGTTTTGGAAGTTATAGCCACAGAAATCAGAGAAGAAAAGGAAATAAAAGGAATCCAAATCGGAAAAGAAGAAGTAAAGCTGTCACTGTTTGCAGATGACATGATACTATACATAGAGCATCCTAAAGATGCTACCAGAAAACTACTAGAGCTAATCAATGAATTTGGTAAAGTAGCAGGATACAAAATTAATGCACAGAAATCTCTGGCATTCCTATACACTAAGGACGAAAAATCTGAAAGTGAAATCAAGAAAACACTCCCATTTACCATTGCAACAAAAAGAATAAAATATCTAGGAATAAACCTACCTAAGGAGACAAAAGACATGTATGCAGAAAATTATAAGACACTGATGAAAGAAATTAAAGATGACACAAATAGATGGAGAGATATACCATGTTCTTGGATTGGAAGAATCAACATTGTGAAAATGACTCTACAACCCGAAGCAATCTACAGACTCAATGCAAACTATCAAACTACCACTGGTATTTTTCACAGAACTAGAACAAAAAATTTCACAATTTGTATGGAAACACAAAAGACCCCGAATAGCCAAAGCAATCTTGAGAACGAAAAACGGAGCTGGAGGAATCAGGCTCCCTGACTTCAGACTATACTACAAAGCTACAGTAATCAAGACAGTATGGTACTGGCACAAAAACAGAAAGATAGATCAATGGAACAGGATAGAAAGCCCAGAGATAAACCCACGCACATATGGTCACCTTATCTTTGATAAAGGGCAGAAGACCTAAATAGACATTTCTCCAAAGAAGATATACAGACTGCCAACAAACACATGAAAGAATGCTCAACATCATTAATCATTAGAGAAATGTAAATCAAAACTACAATGAGATATCATCTCACACCAGTCAGAATGGCCATCATCAAAAAATCTAGAAACAATAAATGCTGGAGAGGGTGTGGAGAAAAGGGAACCCTCTTGCACTGTTGGTGGGAATGTAAATTGATACAGCCACTGCGGAGAACAGTTTGGAGGTTCCTTAAAAAACTACAAATAGAACTACCATATGACCCAGCAGTTCCACTACTGGGCATATACCCTGAGAAAACCATAATTCAAAAAGAGTCATGTACCAAAATGTTCATTGCAGCTCTATTTACAATAGCCCGGAGATGGAAACAACCTAAGTGTCCATCATCGGATGAATGGATAAAGAAGATGTGGCACATATATACAATGGAATATTACTCAGCCATAAAGAGAAACGAAATTGAGCTATTTGTAATGAGGTGGATAGACCTAGAGTCTGTCATACAGAGTGAAGTAAGTCAGAAAGAGAGAGACAAATACCATATGCTAACACATATATATGGAATTTAAAAAAAATGTCATGAAGAACCTAGGGGTAAGACAGGAATAAAGACACAGACCTACTAGAGAATGGACTTGAGGATGTGGGGAGGGGGAAGGGTAAGCTGTGACAAAGCGAGAGAGAGGCATGGACATATATACACTACAAAACGTAAGGTAGATAGCTAGTGGGAAGCAGCCGCATAGCACAGGGAGAGCAGCTCGGTGCTTTGTGACCGCCTGGAGGGGTGGTATAGGGAGGGTGGGAGGGAGGGAGACGTAAGAGGGAAGAGATATGGGAACATATGTATATGTATAACTGATTCACTTTGTTATAAAGCAGAAACTAACACACCATTGTAAAGCAATTATACTCCAATAAAGATGTAAAAAAAAAAAAAAAAAAAGATGTTGGCTGGTGCTGCAGTCATCTGAAAGCCAGACTGGGGCTAGGAACTTGTTTCCTAGGTGGCTCAGTCACTTGGCTTATGGTAGGAGGATTCAGCTCTGCATTGGCCATTGGCACTAATCATAAAAAAGCTGGACTGCCTATACTCACATGAGACTAAATACGTTTAAAGACAAGAGGTATATTTAGAGATGAACATTTCAGAATAACAAAAATGTCATTTGGCAAGAAGATGTAACAATTACAAATGTGTATGTGCTGAATAAATTCAAAATATGTGAAGCAAACGTGACAGAACTAAAGGGAGAAAGAGACAAATTCACAATCATAGAGATTTTCACATCCTCTTAGTTATGGATAGAACCAGTAGACAAAAAAATTAATAATGAAGAGGATCTGAACAGCATCATGAACCACCTTGTCTAGCTGACATTTATAAAACACTAAACATAACAACTGCATACTGCACGTTCTTTTTAAGGCATGGAACGGTCAGCAAGGTATGCCATATGTTGGGTCATAAAACTGATCGGAGTCAGCAAATTTCAAAAGTTTTTCCCAGACCACAGAAGAATTAAACTAGAAAGTAATTCTAAAAATAATAAGATATGTTTAAAAGCCCCAACTATTTGAAAATTAAATAATGCTCCTCTCAAGAACTAATAGGACAAGGAAGAAATCATAAGGAAAATTAGAATTTTGGACTAAATGGAAATAAAAACAACAATCAAATTTTGGGGATTCAACTAGAACAGTACTTAGAGGCAAATCTATAGTTTTAAATGTTTGATTTAGGAAAGAAGAAAGGTTTACAATAAATTATCTAGGTTTCTACGTTGAGAAGCCAGAAAAAGAAGGGCAATTTAAACCCAAATTAAGTAAAAGGAAAAATTATAAAGATAAAAGTAGAAATCAATGTAATAGAAAATGGACAAAACAATAGAGGGTATTAACAGAGCCCAGGAGGGAACTTTGTGAGGTGAGGGAAACACTCATTATCTTGTTTGGGATGTGGGTTATAAGTGGGAATTCCTTTGTTAAAATCCATTGAACTATGCTTAAGATTTGTACATTACAATGTAGGCAAATTTCACCCCTTCAAATAAAGAACTTTAATAAAGAAAGAAAAAAATATGACCATGTGTAGCCAGTGCTAGGGCCTCTTCCAGAGCCTTGAGAGAGTGCATCCAAACGAGGAGGTTCCCATGCTCACTAAAAGCTTCACCAGCTTCATGAGTTGCACGGCAAAACTGCCACTCCCCTCCACTCCCTGCCCCAGCCTCATATTCTGGTCTCCACTCTCAGTAGTTGTGTGACCATAGCTGTTTAATCTCTTAGTGTATTGAATCCTGAATTTGTAAAATGGGAATTATTATGTAGCCTGTCTCACTGGATTGGTGAGTAAATTACACGAGATAACTCAGAACACTAACTGGTACCTAGTAAGCGTTCAAAGAATATAAGTCATTATTACTGTCTTGCAGAAGTAGTTTCCTAAGGAAAACCACTTAGGAAATTCTACTAAGGGCCATGTGGACCTAATGGGGTGTCCTGAGCAGAGGTGCAACAAGCACAGCTTTGTCTTTTAGAAATACTCACTGAGGCAGCAGTGGGGAGGATGAACTGGAGCAGGGAAAGGATAGATTTGGAGACTAGTGATGAGACTATCCTCACATGAACACAGATGAGACATTACTGACCTAAAGAATTTTTAAAAATATGTAACTGTATTCAAAGTGTACAGAATTTGAACATACACAAAAATGTAACTAAGAGTATGTGTAAAAATTTTAACTGCTTTTCATATTGAAAACTATTAATATAAATTCAAAATTACCTTTAAAATACAGCCAAGGGGCGTCCCTTGTGGCACAGTGGTTGGGAATCCTCCTATCAATGCAGGGGATACGGGTTCGAGCCCTGGTCTGGGAAGATCCCACATGCCGCGGAGCAACTGGGCCCGTGAGCCACACCTACTGAGCCTGCGCGTCTGGAGCCTGTGCTCCGCAACAAGAGAGGCCGCGACAGTGAGAGGCCCGCGCACCGCGATGAAGAGTGGCCCCCGCTCGCCACAACTAGAGAAAGCCCTCGCACGGAAACGAAGACCCAACACAGCCAAAAATAAATAAATAAATTTTAAAATACAGCCAAATAAAAATTACGGTTAATAAATATCAAATTTTGAAATAAAAGTTTTAAAAATGCAAATAATTGTAAAATTTGTATGGAAATACAAAAGACCCTGAATAAACAAAACGATCTTGAGAAAGAAAAACAGAGCTGGAGGAATCATGCTCCCTGACTTCAGACTTTACTATATAAAGCTACAATAATCAAAACATAGTACTGGCACAAAAACAGACAGATCAATGGAACAGGATAGAGAGCCCAGAAATAAACACACACACTTACGGTCAATTAATCTATGACAAAGGAGCCAAGAATATACACTGGAGAAAAGATAGTCTCTTCAATAAATGGTTCTGGGAAAATCAGACAGCTATATATAAAAGAATGAAATTAGAACATTCCCTCACACCATATACAAAAATAAAATCAAAATGTATTAAAGACCTAAATGTAAGACCAGAAACCACAAAACTCCTAAAGGAAAACAGAGGCAGAACATTCTTTGACATAAATTGTAGCAATATTTTTTTGGGATCTGTCTCCTAAAGCAAAGGAAATAAAAGCAAAAATAAACAAATGGGACCTAATTAAACTTAAAAGCTTTTGCACAACAGAGGAAACCATCGACAAAACAAAAAGAAACCTACTGAATAGGAGAAATATTTGCAATGCTATGACTGTTAAAGGGTTAATATCCAACATATATAAACAGCTCATACAACTAAAGATTAAAAAAAAAAAAAAGGCAAAAACCCAAACAACCCTATTAAAAAAATGGGCAGAAGAACTGAATAGACATTTCTCCAAAGAGGAAAAGCAGGTGGCTAACAGGCACTTGAAAAGATGCTCAACATCGCTAATCCAAGGAAATGCAAACCAAAACCACAATGAGATATCACCTCTCACCTGCCAGAACGGTTATCATCAAAAAGAACACAGATAACAAGGCTTCCCTGGTGGCGCAGTGGTTGAGAGTCCGCCTGCCAATGCAGGCGACACGGGTTCGTGCCCTGGTCCGGGAAGATCCCACATGCCGCGGAGTGGCTGGGCCCATGAGCCATGGCCGTTGAGCCTGCGCGTCCGGAGCCTGTGCTCCGCAACGGGAGAGGCCACAACAGAGAGAGGCCCGCGTACTGCAAAAAAAAGAAGAATACAGATAACAAATGTTGGTGAGGACGTGAAGAAAAGGGAACCCTCATATACTGTTGGTGGGAATGTAAATTGGTGCAGCCACTGTGGGAAACAGTACAGAGGTTTCTCAAAAAACTAAAATATCACTTATATGTGGAGTCTAAAAAATTAAACTAGTGACTATAACAGAAAAGAAATAGACTCACAGATATAGAGAACAAACTATTGGTTACCAGTGGGGAGAAGGGGGAGGGGCAATATAGTGGCAAGGGATTAACAGGTACAAACTATTAGGTATAAAATAAGCTGCAAGGATATATTGTACAACACGGAGAACATAGCCAATATTTTATAATAACTATAAATGGAGTATAACCTTTAAAAATTGTGAATCACCTTCTCGTACACCTGTAACATATAATATTGTATATCAACTATACTTCAATTAAAATTTTTTAAATTACCTATTAAAATAAAGCCAAATAAAAATTATGATTAGTAAATATCAAATCTTGAAATAAAAGTTTTAAAAATACAAATTGTTTAATATTGCAGAAGGTCCTTCTGTACCTGCTCTGCTTATGGGAAATTGTGTGTACTTCTCCAGAACCAAAAACCGGAACAGGAAGAGAATATGAAATTTCACAGTTCTGGGAAAGGTGACTTCACTCTGTTGAGCTTGTCTACTCTTGTATACTCCGAGGGTGGAACTGCTGGTCACCCATAAGGTGTGTATGGTTGGCTTCAGTAGCCACTGTCAAAGAGTTCTCCAAAGTGGCTGTACAAATCCACATTCCTCTCAGCTGTGTGCGAGAGTCCCAGAGCATCACTGCACTTTCCATCATTTCCATTTTAGGCATTCTGGTGGGTGTGTGCAATCCTATTTCTATAACTAATACATTCTTTATTTTTCTATTCCCTCTGTAGAAAGGGAATCCAGCTTTTGCAGCCAACCCGCCCTTAGGGCAGGAGGAAGGGAAGAAGCCATTTCCGGAGGGTCCATCAGCGGTGGCCTAACTACAAGAGGGAGGTCAGCTGAAGCAAGGCCAGGCAGAGGGAATCTCAGGCACCTGGACGCTCATCTCCACTCTCTGGCACATTATCTTTTCCCAGACTTTCCTCATCTCTGCTGATTCAAATCTTGTTCGCCCTTCAAAGGCTGGTCAGCACTGATCTTCTCCAAAAAGCCCGTCATTCTTCCCCTTCCTTTCCCCAACTTTTATCTTGACATTGGAAGGCATGGATGGGTGAAGGTGGGCAAATCATTAACCTCTCGATCTGTTTCCTTATCGGAGGATCATCTGAGCTGAGCAACACTGAGTCTAAGTCCTTATCTGATGTGATGTCTAATGAGCCTTTAAGAACCAGGGGGCGAAAGAACACAAACAGAAGTGTGTACTCCCGTCGGTCAGCCAGGGCGTCAGTGCCCCTGTAGAAGCCTGTGCTCTGAAGGTCCTCGTGAGTTTCGGTCAGCATGTGTCGGATGGAGCTGCGTCCTTGAAGGCCCACTGACGCATAATCGTGCAAATCTGTTCGCTGGGGGGGGGGGGGGGGGTTCTACCTGGGACCTCGCAGCCCTCCCGTGCGCCCACTGTGGGGTAAGCCCTCTCGGGGCTCTGAGGGACTCCGGGTCCTTCCGGGATTTTGTGTCGAATCGGCTGGTGGCGACCCGACGCCGCGTCGGGGGTGGGGAATGTGCGGCTGCGCGCGCACCGCGGCGTTTACGCGGCGATTTCATCATGCACCCGGCCTGGCCGCGCGCGCCGCTTCCGCCGCCGCCCCCTCCGGACTTCCCAGGGCAGCGGTCTCATGCCCTCTCTGCGCCCGGCGCTGCTTAGAGCCACCCGCGCCGCTCTGCTGCTGTCGCCGCTGCCCCGGCTCCCGGCCCGGCCTCCTCTTCTGCCCTGCCGGCCCATCAGCAAGCCAGCCCGCGCCCCGACCTCGTTCCCCGCTGCCGCCTCCCGGAGCAGCATGGATGGTGCGGGGGCTGAGGAGGTGCTGGCACCTCTCAGGCTAGCGGTGCGCCAGCAGGTACCGGCATTCTTCGCCTTCCCCTCAGCCCCGGCTCTCCTCTCCCTGGTCCCCTCCTTCTCCTCCTCTCTCTCTCTTCCCCGGGCACCGGTCCACCTCACCGATTATCCCTCTCCTTCATTCTCTGGAAGCCCTTGGTTTCTAGGCATCTTCCTCGCCTTCCCCACGTTGGACCGAAGTCCCCGCGTGCGCCGGCCACCTTCCCTCCGGTGGACCCCTGTCCTCCCCCCTCCTGGGGTGATTTCCTCGGATCCCTCGACGTTCTGCCTCCCTCCTCATGCGATCTGTTCTCCCTTCCCAATCCTTGTTACTGCCCGTACCACTTGCTTCTCCGATGGCGCTGGGATCTGTGACCCTTTGCTTCTCCTCCTGTCCTAGCTCAATAGCCTCAACTGAAGATTTCCAGTCCCTGCTGTGTTCTTTGTGCTTCCTGGGTGGCGAGATTCCTAATTCTTCCCTGATCAATTACGTGCCGAAGCTGCGGGTTCTCCTCTTCTCACTGCCTGACTCTTGTTTTTTAATCTTCAGGATGCTTTGAATAGTGTTTCCTCCTTGACATCTTCCTTCATTCGGTGCTTAGTTAGCAGAATGGTCCGTTGAGGAAATAAAAATAGTTGAAACGTGGATGTGGGGAGGTGTTGAACTTTTTTTTTTTTCGTTTCTAATAATGTGAGTTGATCGTCCTTCACTTCTGTCACCTTTTCTGGGTTCCCCAGAATGAGTGAGCTTTCAGATCGTAAACGTGGGAAGCTGTAAATGTCCCTGAGTGACTCGGTGAAGTCAGCCATCCTTCGTATGGAACATTTTGAAATTTGATTTTGCGGAAGGGAGGGAGGTTTCATGGGCTGGAGAGCTTGGTGATCTAATACAGGCCTCCTTTTCCTAGGGCACTGCATGAGTGTCAGAATTTAGAGAGGACAAGGAAAAGATTATTTCAAAGGGATTCTCACATCCAGTCAGGTAGAGCCAAAAGCTCGGAATAGGACCCCGAGGATTGATGACCTAGTAGTGAACACCGAATGGGTTTCTCCTGCACGGGCGCCTGATGCAATAACTTGCCTTAGCTATGGAGGGTGGATCCCTCCCTCGGAAATAATTCATTGGGGCAGAGCTGCCGAAAATTCGGCAAATTCTGCCACTTTATCTACTTCTTTCTAGTTTGAGCCTGACTGATTCAGTAGTGTTTTATTTTGAAATTTCACTATGGGCTTAATTTTTTCTTTATTCTTGATACCAAAGCTCTGTGAATGCTTATTCTCCATGTCCCTCCACCCACCCTTCCCAAATGAAATTAGGTGTGGTTCCTTTGTCTTTTCTCTAACTCTCAACTTTTTGTTTTTTTCACTTCACTTTAGAAGGGAGAATACATCTAATTTGGAAAAACATACACCCAAACCCCTCCCTCTGCCACGTTAGCCTGGAACTGCAGTGCAAATTATCCATCTGTAGTAAGACTGTGGAACTAGTTAACTGAAGTAAACTTTGATGATGGAATAGCCTTCCGATGTTATTACTATCTTGTGTATTGTTTATGTTGGCTTGATTGTTAGTTTTTTGGTACTTCAAGGTATTTTTTGAATATGTAAGTTAGTTTATGTAAGTTAGTTTTTGTTTTTTTCCGTACTTTTCCAGGTCCACACATATATTAGTTAACTACCTGGAACTTTGAATCGCACTGATTCCAGGGTCAGTTGGAAGGGAATTTAAAGATCATCTAGTTAAACCGTTTTTTTCCCTTGGTTTTTTTGTTTGTTTGTTTGTTTGCTTATATGAGGAAATGAGACACACGGTCACTTCTTCTCATTCTACATACTTCCACTGTGAAGTTTGTGCAGTTGAAGGCATCCTTGGAGTGGGATTTTTTAAGGTGCTTAATAACTGGTCTTGTTAGTGGCATGTGTTTCCGATAAATATGTATTTCATATATATTTCCCAATCTGCTATGCTACGTGGATGCTGTTTTTTAATGATTTGGTTTGTTGATTGACTGAAATGTATCAACAAACTACCATCTTATTTCCCCTTTCATTTCATAAAAGAAAGTGTATTTTAATACCAAAGAAAGGACAGACCATAACTCAGAATAAAGAACAGTCTTTTATATTTAGCAGGTTTAGCTTTGAAAAAAGGTCTAATACATTGTCTTTTTTTTTTTCTTTTTTTCCCCTCTTTTACTGCATATTGGTGAAAACTTTGTCCTGGAGTATCTTGTTTGGGAACTATTGCTCTAGGGCAGTGGTTCTTAAAGTGTGGTCTGCAAATTCTTGGAGGTCTCCAGGGTCAAAACCATTTTTATAATAAAACTAAGAATGTTATTTGCATTTTACACTGTGTTGACATTTGCACTGATGGTGCAAAGCATGGTGAGTAGAACTGCTGGCCCTGAGCACTAATCAAGTCAGGGATACTAAGCCAAGTCATTATATTCTCTGCCACACTCTCACGTGTTTTAAAAAAACCCAAAAAACAAAACAAAACCTCAGTTTTGCTTTAGAGTATCCTTGAAAAAGCAGTAAGAATTATTATTATTATTTTAAATATTTATTTATTTTTTTTTTGCTGCATTGGGTCTTCGTTGCTGTGCACGGGCTTTCTCTAGTTGCGGTGAGCTGGGGCTACTCTTGCGGTGTGTGGGCTTCTCATTGTGGTGGCTTCTCTTGTTGCAGAGCACAGGCTCTAGGTGAGTGGGCTTCAGTAGTTGTGGCGCATGGGCCTAGTTGCTCCGCGGCATGTGTGATCTTCCCGGACCAGGGATCGAACCCGTGTCCCCTGCATTGGCAGGCTGATTCTTAACCACTGCACCACCTGGGAAGTCCCAATAAGAATTATTAATTTTATTAAATTCGGACCTTTGTGCACACATCTTTTTAATATTCTGTGTGACTAAATGGGAAGTATGCATAAAGCATACCCACATATGATGATTGCCTGAGGAAGAGCACTTATGATTGTTCGAGTTGCAAGAATGAAACACTCTAAAATGTCTGACAAAAAATTGTTATTCAGTCTTGGGTTCCGGAAAATGAGTGAAGTGAGACTGTCACTTCAAAAAGCAACTGATAGTATTTGTGGCCAATAATAAAATTCAATTTTGGGAAATTTTAGAGCCCTGGATTTTTCTCTGCTTTGATTTTCTGAACTGAGAGTGCCCATTAAAACTGTTGCTTAATCCACAAAGGACAAATGATAAGTTTATGAAGTTTTTGTCAATGGTTATAAAACTTGGAAATCTGAAATTAACTTTTTAATCTTAACAAGAACCTTCTAGGCCCATGTGTAAAGCCAAACATCTTAAAAAGGTGAGGAAATGTTTTCTTGTTTTTCCTTGGCCAACTGAATATGCATCATGATATAGCCAAACATCTTAAAAAGGTGAGGAAATGTTTTCTTGTTTTTCCTTGGCCAACTGAATATGCATCATGATATATATGAAGGATGCATGAAAAAGATCCCTTGAAGTGATTTCTCACCTAATAAGTATTCTGCTTTATAATCACAGACTCTTAGTTCTAATATATGTCTTTATGGTAAGAATTTATACAGGAATTAAGCTTCTAGATGATGTTTCTTAAAGGTAATTTAGAAATATTGATGATGTTTCACATCGGTTTCGTTCAACACACACACACACTATAGTTGGTGGTGAAGAAAGAGGGAAGAAAATAATTAGAAATTAGGAATCCTTAAGTACTTACTTTCCATGTTTCGATCACCTCCAATTCTTTTGTTTACACAATTAAATCATTACAAATCATGGTTTTAATTATTCCATTATTCAAAATAAACACAATTATTTCCTTAATTCACTGAGATTTTTTAGAGATGATTAACTCAGTGTAGGAATCCTCACTTTCCCACTGCTTCTGTTGATAGCTAGCCTATCCTTGAATGTATGTGTGCCTGATTGTGTGCCTGAACTTTAAGAGACAGAAAAATGATTCAGGAAAACTAATTTTAATTTTAAAAATTTTAAATTCTTCCTACCTTTACCTTTACCTACTTGTGGCCTTGCTTACCCAGTGTCCTTTGAAAAGCTCCAAAAGAAAATATGGGAGTGCCAATACTTGACACATAAGGGTAGGTATTCAAAAGAACTGCTTGCTTACTTCTTTAAGACATTCAAAAAGAACTGCTTGCCACTCTCTTTTCAGAACACAGACCCTCACAAGGTTCTTATCCCTATCAAAAAGCACTATCAGTGAACATTTATGAGATAAGTGTTCTGACGGGTAGAGGAAGGGAAAAGAACCACTGAATGAGTAAAGAATAAGCCAGTAGATATTTACCAAGTACTAAGTGCTTAGCGTTGTGCTAGGTTTAGGTTGTGATAGCAGGCAACAAATGTTTGAGTGCCAGAATTGACATGCCGGAGTTCCTGTCTTAAAAGAGCCTGCTTTATAATGACAGGGACAGATAAAATGTGTGTAAATAAAGAAGCCAATCAATTGATAGGGTGATTTCAGGTATTGTACGTGTAATAAAGAAATTAAAGTTAGAAGGTGACTAAGGATGTTGCTTTAGCTAGAGAGGTCAAGATAATAGAATAAAAACTGCTAGTATAATAACAGACCAGATTTATTTGTACACAGTAAGAGATTGAGAGGAAGAACCAATTCAGTGGTTCTCAACTATATCAGACCCAGTGTACCCTTTTACACCAGATATTTTGGAATTCTCCATTACTACCCTGTAATGAAATTCATATGAAATATCTACATAAATTAAAGAAAGATATGTGTACGCATAATGCTCTAAATGTAATACAAATAAATAAAAAATGATTTATATTAAAATGATATTATTTTAATATGTAGATTTGGGGGTATGACTCCACTGGAAGTTATATTGAATTAAGCAGATGCTTATACCTCTACGTAGATTTACTGTGGATACAGTTGCTCTAAGTGCACATTGATAAAGGTATACTGTATCGTTTACTCAGGATGGCAGCATAGCCTGTGGTCACATGGTTTGTTTTTTATTTCAAATAATAACAACTTTGTAAAATTCTGAACAAAGCAAGGTACAATTTTCCTTTTTTTAAAAAAACTGAAGTATAGTTGATTTTAGTCTTCCTTTAAATTACATTTTCCTGGGTGCATTCCTGGAGAATTCATGTATGTTAAAACTGGGGAAATTCTTCTCATGGTATATAAGCAGAGTTAGGCTCTAGGTTGAGATCATTTTAAACAGCTTTTTCACCTCCTAACTGGGACATTCTAAAGTAGAATGAATTGCAGGAGAGGGGGACTCATTGAATGAGGGAAAATAGGCAGGAGCTTAGAAAACATCAACAACAGGGAGAAAGGTTGATGACAGGCTCAAAGGAGCTGGAGTTTTAGAAGGAGAAAAGAGGAATTAGTTTGAAAATACAGAGGGGAATAAGGAGGACATCTATCCCATTTCCATTCTCTTCTCTGTGTCTCATTACCTCATTTGTATTTTCAACTTTGTCTCTCTGCTACATTCCATGGGATGGAAATTATCCACAGATAATTTCTTTAGGTCGTTCTTCTAGGTCACTAATTCTCTCTTCAGCTGTGTCTGATCTGCTATTTAAACTGTCCAGTGAGTTTTGAACTTCAGTGATTTATTTCCAGATCATCTGTGTGGTTCTTTTTCAAGTCCCCTGATTGTTTCTGATATTCTCTTGTTCTTTGCTCATGTTGTTGATTCCTCCTTTTATTTTAGTTTTAACATCTTGAGCATTTAAAAAGTATATTTGGTCATTCTAATACTTTTAAAGGATCTAATTTTGTTATTTGTCATTTCTGCTGAGTCTCACACATGGTGGCTTCTTTCCTCATGGATTTTTAAATTTTGAGTTTAGTGCTTATTATTTTGGTAACCCTAATCTGTGAAAATCCTGAAAGGCCTATGGAAGGTCTACTCCTTTAGAGAGCAGTTGCTTCTGTTGGGCACCCAAGGGCTCTATTAATTTGATAACTTTAATTTCTCATCTTGAAGTTTCCCAGACCGTGTGATAGTGTTTTGTTTTCTCAGATTGCCTATTCCACCACATTGCTGTAATAAAATCAGTGTACAGGGTTGTTGGAAGTGAATAAAGTAGTCTAAAGAAAGTAGCAAGGAAAAAATTCCAACAATAAAGGGCAGAGGAAGATTAGCCAGTAATGACTGAGAAGAAATGGTCAGAGAAGTAAGCGGAAAACTAAGTTAGTCATTTTTTTGTATGCAAGAAAGGAGAGGGGTTCAAGGAGAGGGTAGTCTATTTATTGGTTCTTCTGTGTTCTCAGTAGTTATATTGCTCTTTACTTTTTTTTTTTGCTCTTTACTTTTTATCAATGCTTTTCTCTCCACCATCTGTCTCCTCCCCACAAAGAAAACAAACAAACAAACCAGTAATAATCACCCTGCAAGCATAGTTATTTATGTACTTGTATTTGGATATTCTGCTAGATTATAAATGCTGAGGGCAACGACCTACAGTTATTCATAATGACCTTTCACATAATAAACATTTGAATTTCCTCATTCTTACACGGATACTTTTTAAAAGGCATGCTTAAAAACCCATTCCTAACTTTTCTTGACTTCTGAAACCAGTTGTGAATACAGATTCTCTTTGTTGGCTAGGGAGATCTTGTGCGAAAACTGAAAGAAGATAAAGCACCCCAGGTCGATGTAGACAAAGCAGTAGCTGAGCTCAAAGCCCGGAAGAGGGTTCTGGAAGCAAAGGTGAGTCTCAGGATCCTCAAAAAGGAATGTAAGTAGGTATAGGATTGTTTATCTTTATTTAGTCTCTTTGGGCAGGAGAGACCTAGAAAAGTTTCTGAACAAGTAACATTTGCTTTATCTCTATTTATCCAGTATGCCTTCCTCTCCTCCCCCTCTACCTGGCAGACTCCTTCTTCATCCTTTCAACGTGTAATTCAAAATTTCTCTACAAAGCCTTCCTCAACCCTGACCTACCCCTTCTCCCCCCAGACTCAGATCCTAGACTGGTTATGTTTCATGAATTTCCCTGGAAGGCATTGTGTTCTTTATGAATTCTCCTATACCTGCAAATAATGGTTATGCTGCTTTAAATTATTTTCTTTTAAGGAAAAGTTCTAGTCACCTGATACCTGCTTCCAAACTTTTCAAATTATAAACGTCCCATCAACAAACTGAAATCGTTTGGAGTTTTTTCTTTTTTTGGCTGCACTGCATGGCTTGTGGGATCTTAGTTCCCCAACCAGGGATTGAACCCAGCCCTGGCAGTGAAAGCACCGAGTCCTAACCACTGGACCATCAGGGAATTTCCTGTTTGGAGTTTTAAGTCGCTATTTTGCTACAGGGATCCACTAAAAATTCAGATATTGCTTATCAGTATCTGCATCTAAGTAAGCTTAGTCTTGTAATCTTGGAAATGATCGTATACTTTCCTAAATAATTAAGTAAAAGTATCTTTTCTGTAACTCAAAGGGGAAAAAAACCCTAAGGTTTCTTTTGTTTTAAGGGTATCAAAATCTTGTCTGATAAATTTATAGTGAATTCTGCTGAGGAATAAAGTAAATTCACATGTATAAATTGAAATTCCCATTCACTTGTTCAATCACATATTTTCTCTTTAAAAATCCCTTACAGGAACTAGCGTTACAGCCCAAAGATGATGTTGTAGACAGAGCGAAAATGGAAGATACCCTGAAGAGGAGGTTTTTCTACGATCAAGCTTTTGCTATTTATGGAGGTAGGGGATTAATGAGAGAAAGAAAAACTGTGTTGTTAGTGGCTTTAATATTGTTCTTAAATCAAAACCACAGCTTGCTTGATATCTAATAGTTTCAGGTCACACAAAGCAGGGGATAGATATCTTGCTTTCATTTGTTTAGAGTCATTCATTTGGCATGATATCAGTTCTTATTTCCCTCAACCCTATTTATTTTTGGAGATAGCGTTTTTCCATTAAGACTTAGGGAATTTGGAGAGGCCCAGATATTAAGTGTTTGATGTGTCCATGTACATATCAGACCCTTCTTAAAATGCCAGTGAAGACCTGAGAGCAGTAGAGGGCCATTCTAGCACTGGCTGACTGTACTGTGCCGCTCCCCACAAGGGCAGTGGTAAACCACAGTTTCTAGATTATTCATTATGGCAACTGCCAGGAGAAAACGTTCTTCATGGCTATGCAGATAAATCTCTACATTTTTCTGAACACTATGAATTTATGTAGACAAGTATAATTCACTGATATTTTTCATAGTTAACAGAGATTACTGCAACAATATTAGACTTTCAGTACTTTGCCACTGAAACTTGATTTGAGTTTTAGTCTGAGCAGATCTCTAAATGTCTTACTTCTTGAGGTTTAAATAGTGGCTCAAATACCCAAGAATAAATTAGAGAATTGGGTGCTAAAATTTGAGATCATTGTTATTCAGCTGATGCAGCAAATTATTTTCTGATTTCTATAATCTGCTTTTTCATTTTGTTTCTTACATATGGAGGAACTTCTTTTGTTTTTAGTTTTTTGCTATTCCTACTTGAAATTTCAAATATGGAAATACTGCAGTTAATGGAGTAAGACCATTTTAGTTTTACTTCTGTCAGCTACCTGGAAATAAGGCTCTTCAGTGTTAAGGGATTTGAAGTGTTGACTTGAATACATTTTTAGGGAGTATGTGAAGTCTTACAAGTATCAGTTTCTCCCATCTGCTTGCTTTGATTCGTGCAGAGTGACAAGGTAGAGTACCCGTTTTCCTGTCATATTTTGCAGGTGTTAGTGGTCTCTATGATTTTGGGCCAGTTGGATGTGCTTTGAAAAACAATATTATTCAGACGTGGAGGCAGCACTTTATCCAAGAGGAACAGATTCTGGAGATTGATTGCACCATGCTCACCCCTGAGCCAGTTTTAAAGTAAGGTCCCTACTTTGAGGGTTGACATTCTTGAATATGCATACTTAAGTAACTTTTTGATTCAAAAAAACTACCCATGTTCATTGTGAAAATCTGGAAAATAAAGAAAAACGAAGAAAATATATACTCATTGCCCACAGGTAGCCATGTTAAAAATGTTGTATTTATCCTTTCTGTCTTTTTAAGTTCATGTGCGTTTAGTAGCGCAGTGCTTTTTTTCACATAATATAGGTGAACATTATGTCATTAAGTATTCTTCTAAAGTATTTTTAATGACGTGCCATAATTTACTTAACTAGTGAATGAGGGTAGGCATTTAAGTTGTTTCTTATGTTTGATTACATTGAACATCCCAATAGATGAGTTTTTATGTATATCCTGATTATTTCCTTAGTATAAATTCATAGAAGCTCTGGGCAAAGGTGTGTATATATTGTAAGTCAAATGCTACTATTTGTATTGATGTTTCAATGCAGAAATTTAGATTATTCCTACCAACTTTGTTGAAAGCAGGTCAGGATTTCTCAAATACGAAACTGAAAGAGGAATTCTTACATTTTGTATCTCATCACTTCATTCATTTAATGTTGCCTGTTAAAGAGCTATTTTTCGCTATTTATATAGTTTAGGCTCTCTCCTAGTTTCAGCCAATTAAAACAAGTTGAATTCTTGATGATGGATCAGGACAGCCTATTCTTTAGCTACTTGCCCCACTAATAGCTGTACAGAGATGATGCCAGTGTCCAACCAGGTTTCAGTGGCAGAAAACTCTTTCCTTAAGGTTCAGTGTCTATACTGAGTTATCACAAAGTCTTGGCTAGTCAAATTCCCCATGGTTTTGGCCTTTGCTTAGATCAGTAATAATAATGGGATAGGTATGGATTTATTGATTCTGCAAAGTAGCACAGACTTTATGACAATTTGTGGAAAAGTGTAATCTAGTTAGTATTTTTTTTCCTAAGGGGAGGAAGAAGTTGGGGAGAGGGTGAGAATAGATTTGAGGAAGAATTTTCTTTGGTGTACATTTTTATCTACCATGGGATATCTCATAATAGATATGGGAGCTTCCATCTTTCAGATATACAGATGTAAACTTTGGATAAATATATAGAAGGGAGATAGTCTTATAAGGTAAAGTTTATGGGTTAATTTGTATGAAAATGACTAATTGGCTTGGCATTTATTAACTTAGGACTTCTGGCCATGTAGACAAATTTGCTGACTTCATGGTGAAAGATGTAAAAAATGGAGAGTGTTTTCGTGCTGACCATCTATTGAAAGGTATGGTTCTTCATCTCAGATAAATAACCTTTCGAGTAGGATTGATCAAAACAAAGGGTTTGGATTAAACTTTTTTCTCAAGTTTTTAAATTTTTTCTTGGGACATAACATATAAAGAGTAAAGTGCACCGATCTTAAGTATACAGAACAAGTCCCTTATTGAAAAAGAAAGTTATATACAGATAATTAGAAGTTCTAAGTCATGGAAAGAATCAAGACAATATCATGACTGTCCCTGTAAAATCAACCATGGGATTCATATAAATTAAGAACATTATCCTTAGTTTCGTTTTTTTACCTGCCCAACATTGAAACTCAAAAGTACATTGTCCTGGGGCTTCCCTGGTGGCGCAGTGGTTGAGAATCTGCCTGCCAACGCAGGGGACACGGGTTCGAGCCCTGGTCTGGGAAGATCCCACATGCCGCAGAACAACTAGGCCCGTGAGCCACAACTACTGAGCCTGCGCATCTGGAGCTTGTGCTCCACAACAAGAGAGGCCGCGATAGTGAGAGGCCCGCACACCGCGATGAAGAGTGGCCCCCGCTTGCCACAACTAGAGAAAGCCCTCGCACAGAAACGAAGACCCAACACAGCCAAACGTACATACATACATACATACATACATACATACATACATAAATAAAATTTTTAAAAAAAAGTACATCGTCCTTTTTCCCATTGATTGAAATTGACATGTACTAATACTTGTTCTTATATAGCTCATTTACAGAAATTGATGTCTGATAAGAAGTGTTCTGCTGAGAAGAAATCAGAGATGGAAAGTGTCTTGGCCCAGGTGAGTACTTGAGAGATCGCAATAACCCAGGTAGGTGCTGTCTGTCTTTCAGCATTTGTTAACTGTTGAATTCCATATTGTGCTGGCCTGGTCACAATAGTAAAAAAAGGAGAGTTTACCTTCTGTCCCTCATATCATCTCTTTTTGCATTTTCTTCTCTGTCAGCCTTTTGTGGCTAACCTTTATTTCTGTCAAACTAGCAAGTCAATGTAAATAGGCGTGAAATTAGTTCTCTCTCCTTGGAAACCAGTTTTCTGGATTTAATAGCAAAAACCAGGACAGTGTCTAATGATGGATAGCGTTCAGTGTGGAGATTTAGGGCAGATATCTATATGAGCACTGTCTCATCAGCCACTTGATCTGCTTCTGGTTGCACTGTCCCTGACTACATGCTTCTTTTTAGAACCTGATGGAGCAGACCCCTGCTTTTCCTGTAGACCTTTAGTTTTATAACTTGTATTGAAGTTGACAAGTTTTAGGAAAGGCATTGAGATCATCTATTCTGACTTTTACCAAGTGCAGAAATACCTTCTATATCAGAAGTAGTTCTTATCCTTTTTTTAGGTCACATACTACATTAAAAATATGATGAAAACTGCACACCTTTGCCCCAGGAAGTTGAACATGCCTGTATGTGGATGTTGCTGATTTCTCACCTCATCCATCGTTTTATGCAAAGTACATTTCTCCAGCACCATATTTGATCATGAGGTCCACCAGGGCTCACCTCTTAAACTTCTTTTACTTCCTTGGATAAAAGAAAACAACCACCAGTGCTGTGTTTATATATTTTTTCTTTACATTGGTATATAAATGAGGCTGAATGTAGGACTCTAACTCTGCTTTTCTCTCATGAAAATTACTGGATACTTCTCCACTGTCGCCCTAATTTTTTTAAACATGCTGATTTTCCTCTGTGGTATCTAGCTTTCCAACATTAGCTGAGAAATTTTCTCCTTCCTCATTTAAATTGAAAAACCTCTTAATCTGGCTATTGACTCATCTGCCAATTTATTTTGAACCTTGTGAAGTATATTTTATCCCTTGCTTGAAGCTCATTGCTTTAGTGTTGTTACTCATGGTTTAGAAAATCAGTTCTTGTTCTTTGATACTGTTATGGCCACACCCTCATTTCTCATTTCCTTCCTTTTCCAAAGGTATGACCTTTATAAGAAAGAAGAAATAAAAAGCACCTCAAATTACCCTTAAATTATTCTGTTTCCCGTTCAGAATTTTAGACTTATTAAGGTTTTGTGTGCACATGTCTTTGAGTGTCTTTGATCTTAACAGTTTTGTTCATTTCCAAATAAATTGTCAGAGACAGGAAGTAATTAGTTGTTTTGTTAAGTCATAATTTATAGTTTGAGCACTTCCTGTTTCATCTCAGGTACATGTTCCAGGAGAACAGTTTGGGTTTTGATTTGCCATATTGTATCATTTGTTGACCCTTGAACAACGTGGGTTTGAACTGTTTAGGTCCACTTACACTCTGCTATTTTTCAGTAGCAAATACTACAGTACTACACGGTTTGTGGTTGGTTGAATCTGCAGATGCAGGGGAACTGCAGTTATAGAGGCTCAGCTGTAAGTTTTATGTGTTGTTCAAGGGTCAGTTGTATATAGCTGTCAATTTAATCTTTAGTGAAATGTTAGGAACCCATGGAAATGGCCTGATACTCAGAAATGGCCTCAGTGGATTCCCTGGCCAGAGGTGCATCTGTTGCTTCAGCACATAATGGCATTTTCTGGACCTGTTAGTGCCTGTGACTCCTTGTTAGCTTTATGAAGCATGATAGTTTATCTAAAAGGCATTGAGGGGGCTTCCCTGGTGGCGCAGTAGTTAAGAATCCGCCTGCCAATGCAGGGGACGTGGGTTCGAGCCCTGTTCTGGGACAATCCCATATGCCGTGGAGCAACTACTGAGCCTGCGCTCTAGAGCTCGCGAGCCACAACTACTGAAGCCCATGCGCCTAGAGCCCGTACTCCTCAACAAGAGAAGCCATCTCAATGAGAAGCCCGCCCACTGCAACGAAGAGTAGCCCCCGCTCGCTGCAACTAGAGAAAGCTGCGTGCAGCAACAAAGACCCAATGCAGCAAAAAATAAATAATAAACTTAAAAAAAAATTAAAAAAACATAAAAGGCATTGACGGACTTCCCTAGTGGCACAGTGGTTAAGAATCCACCTGCCAATGCAGGGGACATGGGTTCAAGCCCTGGTCCAGTAAGATCCCACATGCTGCGGAGCAACTAAGCCCCGTGTGCCACAGCTACTGATCCTGCGCTCTAGAGCCCGCGAGCCACAACTACTGAAGCCTGTGCGCCACAACTACTGAAGCCCACGTGCCTAGAGCCTATGCTCTGCAACAAGAGAAGCCACCGCAATGAGAAGCCCGCGCACCACAACAAAGAGTAGCTCCCCGCTCGCCGCAACTAGAGAAAGCCTTTGAGCAACAATGAAGGCCCAATGCAACCAAAAATAAATAGATAAATAAAAAATTTTTAAAAAATAAATAAAAGGCACTGATTCACCCTCTGTGGTTAAGAAGTGAGGTAGAATCTGTTCTCCCCATTTTACAGATAAGCAAACTGAGGCTCAGAGAGATTAGGTTGGAACTTGATCCTGAATCACACAACCCATAAGTGGTAGAGTTGGGTGATTTACCCTGGTTTTTCTGACCCCACATGCCATCACTCATTAGTTGATTTATCTAATTATTTTATTTCTATTAGAAGTTTTTTTTTAAGTTTTAAATATTCTTTACTATTAGATGGTTTGTCATAGTCATTTGAAGGTTTTGAATTGGAGCTCATATATCATTTTAGAGGGTTTGGCATTGATATCAATGTATAGGATGTGCAGTGCCCTGGAAAATGCAGAAGTGAATAAGACACAGCTTCTACCTTCAAGGAACTTAATATCTGGTGGGAAAGGAAAGTTACATGCACATTTAATTAATAGACAGGGAAGTGCACCTGGCTCTTAAGTGTACAGAGTAGTAAAATTCAACTGTGAAAACTTATTTATGTGATTCAGATTCTTGCCAACCAGGAACTACTATAATTGAACAAGAGGTATTTTACCTTATCTTTCATTGTACCGTTGTATCTTTCAATGGTATGTGTGTGAATTTTAGGTCGGTCCCAGAAAGATACTCCATTTCTCTGTTGGTAAATGGAAAGAGTATAAACTGTTTATGGGTTTAATGTAAATATCTTGAAGGTTAGGTTAATTCTGATGGTTTTATTTTGGGTGAATTTTAATGATGGATGGGGTTTTATATATAATACTTTATTGTATGCCTTGTTTTTTCTGTCTTTTACACTGATCATTTTCTTGATGTATTCTTTAGCTCGATAACTATGGACAGCAAGAACTGGGGGATCTTTTTGTGAACTATAATGTAAAATCCCCCACTACTGGAAATGATCTTTCCCCTCCAGTGCCTTTTAACTTAATGTTCAAGACCTTCATTGGGCCTGGAGGAAACATGCCTGGGTATGTATCACTTATTGTTTATGTAATGAAGTTATTAAAATTACTTGTAATAAAAGGTAAATATCAATATCAGCCATGAAGGAAGATGTTTGAAAAGTGATTTGTAGAAAGTATAGACAAATATATTAAGGAGAAATAATGACAGATGTATTCTTAAATTTTATTTCTTCTAATTCTTTCTGAAAATAGTTTTTATTTTTTAGTATATATGATGATTTTTTTTTGGTCACAAAATAAACACAGAAGTCTGTGATCATCACATCTTGTAGTTATAGCTGCATAGGGCGGGAGAGAGGGTTGAAGAACGATTTTGAAAGACATTGAACTTACTGTCGAAGGAGACTTTGGAAACCATTTGTTGTAGATCAGCACTGCCCAACGGAACTTTCTGCAGTGGTGGAGATATTCTATAATCTGCTGTCCAGTATGGTAGCCATTAGCCACATGGGGCTGTTGTGTACTTGAAATGGGGCTAGTGCTTCTGAGGAACTGAATTTCTAAATTTATTTAATTTTAAGAATTTAAATAGACATGTGACTAGTGACCTACCATGTTGGACAGGATACGTTTAGTTTGTTGATTCAAGCTAAAGTGTGGTTTTCACAGATAGAGTAAAGAAAACCTGAGCAGTTTACAATATGATTCAGAAGAAGAATCTGTATGTCCAGATTCCTTGTCCATTGTTAACAAACTTAGTCAAAGTATTCCATCTCATAGCTTCAGATGTTTTTCTCATGGTCTCATTTTAGGGGAAGAGGATGGGTTTTGCTAGATGAAGCTAGATAGATCATATTTCCTGGAGTAGAAACTAAAGAATAATAAAAATTAATTGTGACAGAATGTATTATTGGAATTATTTTAATAAGACAGTGGGTTGATTTAGGATATTTTGTGGAAAGAGGCCAAGGGTGAACCTTTCATTTTGGCAATACATACAGAGAGTCATAAAATGGGCCGTGCCCTCTGACCTGCCTTCCCACTCCTGTGAATTTATCTAACGAAATAACTCAAAGGAAAGGAAGCTATACTTACCAAGAGTGTATAAATGAAAAGTAGAAATAACCTATTTATCCCATAGTTTCAGGACGGTTAAATAAATTATAGTAAAGTAGGTTATTTTAGTAGAATACTCTGCAACTGTTAAATATGAGAAAATTTTACAATTTTTTTAGAAAATACAAAAGTATAAAGTATAATTTAGTACACTCTACTTAATAAATGTACATATTAACTGTAACTATACTTATATTTGGATAAAAACCACAAAATGAAAAGAGTTGTTGAAGAGAAGAGTGAGACGAGAGTAAAATTTTAATTTTTCTTTACTTTAAAGTTGTTTTCATAAAACGTTTCTTTTGAAGTAGGCTGTTGGGAGCGCTTTCTTATGTGATGTTTTGCCCAGAATATTGTCTCTGAAATTGAGAAGAAAACAATGGCTCTCAGGGTGTATTTGAGTGACTGTAACTTTTTGAAATGTGGAGAAATACAGAAGAGGCCTCTGGCTGAAGATATAAAGTACCACAAAGAGTCGATCATTCTGGACTTCTCTATTTCTTTGTGTCTCTGGGTACAAAGAAGAAAATGATATGAAAAACCCTGAAAATTGCTTGCCATGGTGTGATGATTGTGATGAGTGAGCTCTAATGTTAAATGTCAGCCCATACCGGCTTCTTTTTAGCTCCACGGTTATGCTTTAATATGTAGGTTAACAGCAGAGGTATACTTACTTTATTTTCAAAAGGATCTAAAATTGTCATCTGCCTCCAAAGTAAATGATTAGTCAGGAGAATATCAGAGGTTTTAGAGATACTGTAAGAGAGGTCATGTGTGATTCACTGGAGTGATGAAATTAAATGACATGTCTAACAGTGGTATTGCCCTGCCAGCCACCTGATACCTTCTCTATTACCTGTTTGAGAATGTTTGCTACTGAGGAAAATTTCTATTTCGAAAACTTCTTTTTATTTTTAGGGCCCATACAGCTTTGTGTGAAGATAGTATATTTAGGACTTTTAGGATTTGTATCTAGAATTTCAGATTTATTGGAAAACATAATTTCCTCCTTTATAACAGACTGATTTGTTTAAATTTCCAGATACTTGAGACCAGAAACTGCACAGGGGATTTTCCTGAATTTCAAACGACTTTTGGAATTCAACCAAGGAAAGTTGCCTTTTGCTGCGGCCCAGATTGGAAATTCTTTCAGAAATGAGATCTCCCCTCGATCTGGACTGATCCGAGTCAGGTACTGCCCATGTTATTCTTCTGGTGAAATTAGTAAATGATTTTGGCATTGAAGTGGAAACAAAAGCTTGCTGTTTCAACAACCTTCTTCCTTCTTACGTGATTATATACTTGTTGTTTGTTTGTTACCTCCAAATGTAATCTCTGGGATGATGGACAGTTTTGAGTGACTGAAGTGGACTTGAAGGGAAAGGAAGGAGGGTGAAGAGTAGCTGAAGTTTCACATCTGATCCAAAATGATGTTTTCTCCTTGTTCATCTTATGTTTTGAGGATGGCAAGATCTTGATTGTCTACACCGAGGCATTTTCTGGCGGTGGTGGTATAGATGAATGTAGGGTGAGGTGGGGAGGAAGTGATGGTTAGGGCAGGAGGGCCATTCTAGGTGTCCAGGGCAGATGGCATTGCTGGTATTGGGGTGAGGGTGTTTCAGCAGCCAGATGGTGTTCCTCCAGATATTTGGGGCACCTTTATGACAGTGTCCAGCTAGCAAGCTTACTGCTATCTATGCTAGTTCAGATGCTCTCTTGTCTCTATTCTAATAACCTCCCTTCATCAGGTGTATCCAGAATGTGCGGGAAGGCATCCTGGCACTTCTGAGTTACATTTTTCTTTAGAAACTTATTATGACTTAGATATTTATGACTTAAGTTTTTTGAGATTTCTATACATTTTCTTACTGATATCATCTCTTCAGGTAGTAAATTCGATATAAAAATGGGATATATAGGTAAACTTAACTTTCTTAGACTCCAAAAGTATTTTCCACAGCTCCAGTGACCTTCATGGGGAAGGAGCTTGCACAGCCTAGAGAAATGGAGTGGGGAGGACCCTCCTGGACCTTGCTGCAGAGAGAAGAGATCGTCCTAAACTTTAACTAGGTGTTGTAACAATGAAAAACTTGTCAGACTTAAATCTGTTTTATTTCTCAGTGTCTGGGTTTCTTCGTATCTCTTCTCGTCTTGCTTCTGGGCTTCCCCTCTGTCCCAGTAGTGTCTGCACGCATGCTTTCAGAATACTGAGGAAGCTGTGTGAGACTGAGCTTGTCTAAAGCCACTGTTTTGGAGACGATTTACATAAAGTAGAGTAGCTGTTGGATGATTATAAAGGACCGTGAAGTAAGCAAAACCTGGGGCCTGTGGAATAAGAAGTGGTAAATAGGAAACCCAGCTCAGAACAGAGGAGCAATCCCAGGAGTTAACTGGGGAAAGTCTCTTGGGGCTTCCTGACATTTTATTCCTTGGTCACTTTCAGTTCAAAATATTCCATCTGGATTTTGGTTGGTTTTGTCATGTGCTTCTGCAAGATCCTGGCTGGAAATCCACTCATCCTTCCACGAGTCAGTATCCCCATGGCCTTTGTTTCATGGTAGGGCTAGGACTTGTTTGTTTAGTGTTTCTTCTTGACATAGAGTTATCAGGTGATACGTCTTTGTATAGCTATGGTTCCTTTGATTTAGGTTGGGAGCATTGGATTGTTCATATGAAATTTTTTTAAATTAAATTTTATTTTGATTGGCTGGCTCTGTCTTCTAGTCCTGTGTCTATTTTATATCTCCAGGGTTCCAGGTAGACTCTCTGAACTCAAAGACAACAGACAGCTGGTACAATCAGTATTAGTGTTGATTTCTGTCTCCTGTCTTTGAGCTGCGATTACTTCCAGAACAGATGGAAAGACTGGCAGCAGATGATTTGGGGATTCTGGACAAGGTCCTTATTTTAGATGTTCTGTTGCTGTCATCCCACTTGGAAGCTGTGTGAGGACAGACATCATGCTTCTCTCTCTCATATTTCTATGCGTACAGAATGTTTGATAGCTGTTGAAAGACAAGACATAGGTGCTGCTGGACCAAATAAGGGATACCATTAAAAACTAAAATTGAAAAAAATATCAAAGCTCTTTTGCAATGCATTTCATGTATTTTTAGGAACCATTTAAGCAATTTTTCATTACTTCTTAAACATCTGAGATAATCATGAAAGTGCACTAGTAAATTGTGTGTGTGTTTTAAAGAAGAGAGACTTGATTTTGACTCCTAAAATTAACTTAAAACTCTTTTCCACCCAATAGCTACTAAATTACCATTCAGGGAAATCTCTTTGGGAAACCATTACTGTGTGCCTACTTATTTCATCATTATGCAGTTAGCTTGATGTTAGCTTTTTCAATTCATGCCTTATGTCCTCTGCCTTGAATAACACTTTATTTGAGAAGCTGCTACTCTCAAGGCACCAGCTGTATGGTGCCATTAGCAGTCATTTACTTGTTCAGAGCAAGAAAAAGGAAGAAATCACACTGTTATAAAAGCTAAAGGATAATTTCAATTCACTTTTAATTTCCCATTCTATGAAAAGTAAATAATCAGGACTTCATTTCGTGTACGTCTATAAAGACTTGCTAATGCTTTAAGGAAAATCATTTTATTTGGAAGCCATTATTCAGTATCCCATTTTTTGTGTGTGTCTGATGTTCGCTCAGGTTTTCCTAACTTTAAAAAACTGTATCAATCTGTTCTCTAAAACTGTTTTCCATATCATTCTATATCATTGTAGAATGAAGTTGAAAATAATGGCTTTTGTTTATTGTCTTTTATAGTGAAGTGTGCAATTTTTATCCCTTATATTTTGGCTTTCAGAGAATTCACAATGGCAGAAATTGAGCACTTTGTAGATCCCAGTGAGAAAGACCATCCCAAGTTCCAGAATGTGGCAGACCTCCACCTGTATTTGTATTCAGCGAAAGCCCAGGTCAGCGGACAGTCTGCTCGGAAAATGCGCCTAGGAGATGCTGTTGAACAGGTAAGATTCCATAGGTAACTTAATTTAGATTATACCTATTCCAGGTTTTCGGCACTTAGCAAATTCTGTGTACTGGATGACAAAATATTGTATTTTGGCAGGCATTTTATTTTGATACAGTATGTGTTTTTATACAGTATTTATTACACACTATTATAGTGGGAGGAAATTACCTGAACACGCCACCGTGTGGACCATTGGGGCTAACATGAAAAATATGTTTAGCAGAGCACTTGGAAAAAAGTTCTTGGTTTGAACTGTGCCCCGTCAATCTGACCTTTAACAGTGTATATACTACTTTGGGGGAGACATTTTGACTCACAGAAAGCAAGCCCTCTGGATTTTAAACTCTTCTGCATTACCCATAGCAATTGGGGTAAGGCCTTGCCTGTAATAGAATTTCTCCGATCATTTGCTTGGAGAAATAAGTGAGTGAAAACATTCCAACGGTAGCTGCTGCCTAAGAGTGGAATGAATTGCCCTGGGAACAATGAGCTTCCTGTCTGAAAATATTCAAGTAGAGGCTGAGTGATAACTTGTCAGTTGTTTTGCAGAAAAGAGCCCTGCAGGGACTAGGAGACGGGGCTAGACGATTTCTAAGATCCTTCTGTACTAAAAATATAAGACTACATGTACTATGTGGGATTCACAAATTTCAGTGGGTAAGAGTACATTAAAATCCCCTCAACATGTCTTATGACTTTTGCTAATTCAGAAGGAATATATTTACAATTCCTTAGGACCATTATTATGAATGTCATTTTTAGCACTGTAGGTTTAGAAGGTATGAGGTATTAGGCTGAATTTTTGCTGACCCAGTGAGTATGGTAGAAAGATGACGCCAATAATGACGCCATTATTATCTGCTTGTTCTCTTGACAGTTAAACCTTTTGAAAATAGCCAAGATCACATTTTGGGTATTTAAGATTGTTCTGAAAGCTGGATAAATTGGCTTACCTTGTGTTTCAAAAATGTTTCAGTAGATGATGAATAACTCAATGGAAAATGGTACCTTGGCCTTCAAAAGCATTAATGTTTGTGTTTTTGTTCGTTCCTCTATGCTTGCTTGCGTGATGCTTGCCTATTTATCTACTTAGTTGTCTATTCATTTATTTTTAGGGCGTGATTAACAACTCAGTGTTAGGCTATTTCATTGGCCGCATCTACCTCTACCTCGTGAAGGTTGGCGTATCTCCAGATAAGCTCCGCTTCCGACAGCACATGGAGAATGAGATGGCCCATTATGCCTGTGACTGTTGGGATGCCGAATCCAAAACATCCTACGTAAGTAGAATGCAATGGTTTTCACCATGTGATTTTCACATTGTTAACCTAGAAGCATGGATATCAGAGTTGCCTTTTGTGTGTTTCATGTCAGAGTGGAACAAAAAGAAAAAAACAGATTTCTTCCTGAGCTAAATGGAAAAAATAGTTGCCCCCCTGCGCTCTCATAAGTGGGGGTCTACTCTTGTGTCCCAGAAGCCCTTTGTAGACTTGGATGGCTTTTACAGAGAGAGTAAGAGTGAGAGAGAGCGAGAGAAGGCCACTGATGGGGCAGTGCTGGTGTGTCCTTTCCTGGTGTGGGCAGTGTGATTGGTAATATCCCTGAGTGCAGCTAAGATGGGGTGGCCTTCCTCCTGACAAGGACCCCGGCAAACGTTGGACGTGGTGGTGAGGCTGAGTAAAGAAGGTCATAGTGCTCTTAGTTTCGAGAGTTACTTGGTAGATTTGGGGGATAGACTAGTAGATTCTGATCTCTTGTTTAGGAACTACCTTTTCTCAAATTCTGTATATTTAATAATAATTCAGAGAAGACCTCCAGGTTACCTCTTCACTGTTGCTTCCCACCCCCAACCCTCAAACATGAACATTAGTGCTAAAACGTAGGATTGAAAGGCATTTGGATATAGGAGATGCTTCCTGCATTGGTGGCAGTGGGAACAGGGTGGCATCCAAAACAAGGGGGCCAAGAGCCTTCTGGTGTCTCCCTCGTTTGGTGCTAGGGAGGCTTCTCACCCATATGGAGACTTTAGCCCAGGAGTCCGTGGTTCCCACATGTCCTTGGTTGCACTTTTTACTTTTTAAAGTGACTTCCTTTTAATGGATACATTTTTTTTAATTAAAAATAAAAGTCATTAAAAAAATGATGACCCCTTTTTGTAAAACAGAAAGCAAAAAATAATTCTTAAGTGTGTTATGTAGAAAGGGAAACTTCCTATTGTATGCTCCCCAGAAGTGTTTCATGTCTCTTTTCTAGATCAGGCATGAACAAATGTTTTCTTTAGTAAATATTTTAGGCTTTGTGGATCTCTGTTGCCTCTCTTCTTGGTTGGGGGGTTTTGTTTTTTGTTTTCGTTTAACAACCCTTTAAAAATCTAAAAACCATTCTTAGCCTATGAGCCTTGGTTTGTCAACCCCTATTCAAGATAATTTTATATGCTTTACAAACATATACACATGTGTACATGCATAATGATATGCATATACCTGTAGTGGCTGTTACTGATATTGTTTTTAACATGTTCTCTTTCCTTTGTGGAATTAGGAAAGAATCTGTTAGGTTTTTCTTGTCACTTTACTTTCTTCACAAGCTTACTTGACATATGCTAAAATGATAGTAGTAATTATTTTTGGATTGTAGGTGATCATTAACTTCAAAATGTATTACATTTTCTGGAATTTCTTTTCATTTTCAAATTAAGCCAATAAACTATTTTCTGTTTTGTATGAGAAGATTTCAAGCTAAACTGGACACAAAGTCTCTTTTTTAATAGATTTATATTATTTATTTGTTTATTTATTTATTTATTGGCTGCGTTGGGTCTTCGTTGCTGTGCGCGGGCTTTTCTCTAGTTGCGGCGAGCGGGGGCTACTCTTCATTGCAGTGCGCAGGCTTCTCATTGCGGTGGCTCCTCTTGTTGCGGAGCAGAGGCTCTACGCGCGCAGGCTTCAGTAGTTTTGGCACGTGGGCTCAGTAGTTGTGGCTCACAGGCTCTAGAGTTCAGACACAGTAGTTGTGGCACACGGGCTTAGTTGCTCCGCGGTGTGTGGGATCTTCCCAGACCAGGGCTCAAACCCGTGTCCCCTGTGTTGGCAGGCAGATTCTTAACCATTGCACCACCAGGGAAGTCCTGGACACAAATTCTTGCTATCTCAATTTAGATTCTGAATCTACGTTTCATTTGTTTGTTCATTTAATATTTGGAACTGTTAAGGGCTGTATACCGTTCTAAGTGTATTATTATCTTATGTAATCCTCACAGTGATTCTGTGCATTGGTCCTATTTCTGAGGAAACTGAAGTGCTGAGAGGTTAGGTAATTTGCCCGAGTCTCACAGCTAGTGAGTGTTGGAGCTGGGATGTGAGCCAGGGCTATCTGACTCCAGGCCCCTGCTCTTAACCATTGTGCTACACTGCTTTCATAAACCCTACTGCATTCCTGCTCATCCTTTCCTGAGTGTTACTGTGAGCTGTGGCCAAACCCTCAAGGATGAGAGATCAGAAAATGTGAGCCTAATAAGTCCTGAGGATGTAATGTACAGCATGGTAACTATAGTTAATAGTACTGTATTATATATTTGAAATTTGCTTAGAGAGTAGGTCTTAAGAGTTCTCATCACAAGAAAAAAAAATTGTAACTGTGTGTGGTGACGGATGTTACCTAGACTTACTGTGATGATCATTTTGCAGTATATACAAATATCGAATCATTATGCTGTACACCTGAAACTATTGTAATCTTATATGTTAATTATACCTAAATCTAAAAGAATTAAGAAAAAAATTTAAAAACAGAAATGTGGGCCTAGCTTTGAGATTAGGCTACAGTGTTTTGTGTAAGGTCATTGGAAGACTGGACTAGAACAAAACCAGAAGCTCCGAAGTAACAGACTTCGAAGGAGAGGGGAGAACTCCTTTAAAGCCTTTAATATTTTCTTTCTGTGTGCTTCATATTTTATTTTTTTAATAAAAAAGTTACTGATATAGCTAACGTTCCACCCTTTTCCTCTCTCTGCTCAGAGGTAACCACGATCCCAAAGTTGTTGTCTACCATTCTTAGGCGTGTTTTTGTAGTGTCACCTTTCAGTACATAAATATGTTCATTGACATCTTTAGTAAATGATAATGAGCACGTTTATATGTTTAAGGGCATAGATATACTAGTTGACATCTTTAGTGACTGTCAAATGATCCAGTTACATGTTTTTTTTTTTTTTTTTTTGCGGTACGCGGGCCCCTCACTGCTGTGGCCTCTCCCGCCGCGGAGCACAGGCTCCGGACGCGCAGGCCCAGCGGCCACGGCTCACGGGCCCAGCCGCTCCGAGGCATGCGGGACCCTCCCGGACCGGGGCACGAACCCGTGTCCCCCGCACCGGCAGGCGGACTCCCAACCACTGCGCCACCAGGGAAGCCCCAGTTACATGTTTTTAAGCTTATTTCTTTAATTCCTGTTTTTTTGTTGTTGTTAAGTGTTGGGGTTTCTGAGCTTATATGAGTTTTATATTTGCCTCTTTATTTGAAATACCCCATGTGGTAGCTTGTGCTTGGAAAACTTAGTAGTTGTGATGGTTGAATTTTCCCAAACTCTTTTGATTAAAGGCAAAAGTAAGTATTCATGAGAAGGACTAACTAGATATCTACTTGACTAAGCTTTTAACCTCTTTTGTTCTTATTCAAATAACAGGTTCTTAAGAATTTTTGAAAACACTTTGCTTTTGAAAAGTAACTTAGGCGTTAACAAGAAGTGGAACCTGCCACCCCTGTGGTAGTAAATGCTGTTATTAAGTTTTATTCTGTGACCGAAACAGTACCTGTTCTTCACTGAGTTTTCTTTTGTTGGGTAGGAAACTGAATTGAGCACAAATGCCCACATTTGTGGCCGGCTTAGCTGTGTGTTTACTACAGCTATCTGATGCCAAGTTTTGAGGGCAGTAGACACTTCATACAGAGGGAATACCGTCATCCCTTGGTGTCTGCTGAGGCTTGGTTCCACAATCCCCACGGACACCAAAATCCTGGATGCTCAAGTCTCTTATATAAAATGGCTTAGTATCTGCATAGACCCTATATGCACATCCTCCCGTATACTTTAAATCATCTTTAGGTTACTTATAATACCGAACACAATGTAAATGCTATACCAGTAGTTGCCAGATTCGCAGCAAATTTAGGTTTTGCTTTTTGGAACTTCCCGGAATTTTTTTTTCTGAGTATGTTTCATTCACAGTTGGTTGAATTCGCAGATGCGGAGCCCACAGATACAGAGGGCTGGCTGTATTATTGGGTGTTAACACTTAAGTACACCCTTCAGAATCTACTTAACAGTTTTTTCAAAACTTTTTAGAGGCAGAAAGTCAATAAAACAATGAAATAGCAATATAGAAAAAGTTCCTTTTTCCTCTTTGAGCATCTGTCCTCCGTCCATTCTATTTACCCTTCAAGGCTGATGGGATGCGTTAGCACTCTATTCATTTCCTCCTTCTTGTGATGCATCGTAATCTATTATTTTTCTTTCCTTTTTTTTTTTAATTAAAAATTTTGCGGGGGGGGGCCACGCAGCGTGGCTTGAGGGATCTCAGTTCCTCAACCAGGGATTGAACCCGGGCCCCAGCAGTGAAAGCCCAGAATCCTAACCACTAGGCCACCAGAGAACTACCTTTCTTTCCTTTTTTTTTTTTTGTTTTTTAATTTATTTATTTATTTTTGGCTGTGTTGGGTCTTCGTTTCTGTGCGAGGGCTTTCTCTAGTTGCGGTGAGCGGGGGCCGCTCTGCATCGCGGTGCGTGGGCCTCTTACTATCTCGGCCTCTCTTGTTGCGGAGCACAGGCTCCAGACGCGCAGGCTCAGTAGTTGTGGCTCACGGGCCCAGTTGCTCTGCGGCATGTGGAATCTTCCCAGACCAGGGCTCGAACCCGTGTCCCCTGCATTGGCAGGCAGATTCTCAACCACTGCGCCACCAGGGAAGCCCCTCTTTCCTTTTTAATGGTTCAGAAAAATGCATACACACTATATTGTTTTCTTTGTAATTTCTCATAAGAGTCTTCTGGCGAAGAGTTATGAACCTGAGTGACGTAGGTGCAGGGCATGCTGTGATATAACAAACTCCTGACGGATTTCCCCGCACACGTGTTGCCCTTCGTAACTTTGTCACCTATGTTCAGACTTACCATCACCACAGCATCATAATAGCATGTTCTTATTTCTGCTGCTCTTTTATTGTAATGTCATGATTTCTGTTGTAATATCTCCTCTTCTCACGTTGCTAATCCCCTTGGGGAATCCTTGCCTTCCCACCTGCTGCTGTTGACCTTATTTTTTGTCACCTGTGTTGACCTCTGAACCCTAAAGGGATTTTCAGGTGGCTAATGGGGTCACTAACCCATGAACTGTTGTTATCTGTGGTAAAGACTGGTGAAGTACTTCCTCCTCTTAACTATCTTCCATGCTTTTAAAAGATCAGGAAAGTTTTTCTTCCTGTTTTCCTTCTCCACAAACCTTTTTTTGAGGTGAGCACCAGGTTTAGATTTGTGGGTGCATATGTTCTGTGTGGCCTCACAAAAAGGATCTTGGTTGACCCCTCAACCCTTCGTGTGTGTGGCGCTAGGAAGTCTCTGGGAATGTGCTGTTTGTGCACTCTGTGGAATTCAGGAGGTCGAATTCTGGCCAGGGATGTGATTTACTTGCCTGGTGTAGGGCTCTTCCGAAACAGCCATGCCCTTCTCTTTGGCAGTTCTTAAAAATGCACAGAGAAGAATGACTTTGCAGGTTTTACTTCTTTGATTTGAGCCAGAGTTTTAACAACATAAATGTATGAGTGTGAGGGGGGAAGAACCATTACAGTGGTCCCTCGGTATCTGTCGGGGATCGTTATCCAGGAAACCCCCTGCAAGTTTGCCAAAATTCATGGATGCTAAAGCCCCTTATGTAACACAGTGTTGCCCTAGCGGATTTTGCCAGATTCATTTTGAATCCTGGTCACAAATTGGAAACAGATCTGCTGCCAGTTTTGTCTTGGTTCACATTTTATTTCCATAACTAAATCCTAGAAAATATTAGTTTACCCCACATTCACAATATGGCAAAATATTTCTGTCCAGAAAATGAAAAGACTACTTTGTGTACATGTGTGAATTATATTTTGTAAGGGTGTTACTACCCGATGTATAAAACTATTCCCATTTCAAACGTTTATAAAAGTTGAGTGAAGATTCTGTAATTGAATTATTCTTGAGTATGTGAAAGAGTTACCTATAGTCCGCATGCATTTGTGAATGAACCTTGTGTGACTTACAAATGTTTTTCTCTATTATGTCTTCTTAGGGCTGGATTGAGATTGTCGGATGTGCTGACCGTTCCTGTTATGACCTTTCTTGTCATGCGAGAGCCACCAAAGTCCCACTCGTAGCTGAGAAGCCTCTGAAAGAGCCCATATCCTTTCTGGTCACTTCAGCAGCTCAGGACTACAGTGTAAACATCTTGGAAATGGATAAGTCCAAGTCTATACCTTGTTCTATGGATAAACTGAGATGTTTGTGCACTATTTACACCTATTATTTTACCCATCTCATTGCTCCTTTCCTATTCTCTTTACTTGTAATCTGACATGTGCCCGCTCAGTGTCTGGTCCTTGAAAGAAAAATGCTCTGTATGTCTTTCAGGATGTTGACCAATTTTTCTCAGCCATTTCCCACACCTTCATCTACATACATGCTCTTTAATTAAAGGGTGCCTGGTGAATACTTTCTCTATTAAAAGATGAGTGCCTTTTATGGTAGATGAAATAATTTAGTTCACTTGATCTGTAGATCGTCAAAGGAGAAATTTTCTTCTTTTACAAGCCAGTGAGATTGTGAGCTGATCTAAGGGCTAGGCCAGTGACAGGAAATAGATCCTGTCATGTTGAGATATTTGAGAAATGAATGAATTGTTTTCAGAGGTTATTATGCTATGTATTGGGTTATACTGCTGATCAGATAATATCCCTTTATCTCACTGTAACTTTGAAAAAGTCTTTCTTGATGATGTTTACTTATTTTGACTGAGGTTTATCTGAATGATTCTGTGGGTGGTTGTTTCATCTTGCACTGGAAATCAGCATATAGAGGATCTCGGACACCAATAGGGAACTGATAGCTGTTTTAAGTCGATGATGGCTTGTCCTCAAGATCATTTCCCGAAATACGAAGGCAGTTCTGTAGTTTTGTATTCCTTGACTACTTCATACAAAACAGTCAATGTTGTTCAGTTTGAACCTAATAAGGGAGCAATTGGCAAGGCATATAAGAAGGATGCAAAGCTGGTGATGGAGTACCTTGCCGTTTGTGATGAGTGTTACATTACAGAAATGGAGAAACTACTGAGTGAAAAAGGGTAAGGTTTAAGATGCGTACTTTTACATGGGCTCCAGTCAGCTATGTCTTCTCCGCCAGGTTTTGAAAGTTAGGGTGAGATGAGTTTCTTTAGAAATGTTTTGCAGGTAAGTACTATCTCTTGGCTACATTTAAAGGACTGTGTTTGTCTAGATTTTGGCATTATGGCCTGGAAATAGACTTGATATGGACTATAAAGATTTTGTTTTTTCCCCAATAACTTTCTTAGAGGAGGAGACTTATCCAAGGTAATTAGAAACTACATCTATCTCTTAAGTCAGTGCTCTTTTTTTGAACTTTGGAGTCGTCTGTGTAATTGTTGTAAGTATAAATGTAAAAATGATAGAGAAGAATCTTTAAAGGAATTCAACAAAATCCATCACTAAACAATGTAAAATTTACTGTGTCTGGCAAACAATAAAAAATTTCTAGACATATGAGAAAGCATGAAAATATGACTCATAAAGAGGAGAAAAATCAGTCAAAAGAAACACCCAGAAATGACAAACGTGATGAAAGTAATACAGAAGGATGTTAAAACAGTTATTATAGGGGCTTCCCTGGTGGCACAGTTGTTGAGAATCCGCCTGCCAGTGCAGGGGAGACGGGTTCGACCCCTGGTCCGGGAAGATCCCACATGCCGCGGAGCAAGTAAGCCTGTGAGCCACAACTATTGAGCCCTCGTGCCACAACTACTAAAGCCTGTGCACCTAGAACCTGTGCTCCACAACAAGAGAAGCCACTACAATGAGAAGAACGCGCACCACAGCGAAGAGTAGCCCCCGCTCGCCGCAACTAGAGAAAGCCAACCCATAGCAACAAAGACCCAACACAGCCAAAAAGAAATTTTAAAAAAACAACAGTTACTATAAATATGCTTCCTGCGCTCAAGGACGTTAAGAGAAAAAATGAACGTATGAGGAGAGAAATGGGAATGTATATGTAAAAAAGAACCAAATAGAACATCTAGAGGCAGTATCTCAAATGAAATTGTGTGTACCTACCCACAATACAATAGAATTAAATCTTTTTAAGTGCTTACAGACAAAAGCCGTATACCCAGCAAAAATATCTTTCAAAAATGAAGAGAAAATATTTTCAGACAAAAACTCAAGAGGATACATTGCCAGCCAGACCTACACTGCAAGAAATGTTAAAGAAAGTCCTTCAGGCAGAAGTGTGGAAATTTAGAGGTACCCAAAGAAATTAAGAGCTCTAGAAATAATAAATATGTGGGTGAATATGAGTAACGTTTTCTTTCATTTCTTTAAAATGACATCTCTGAATTTCTTTAAAAGATAATGGGTTATTTAAAGCAAAAACAATAACAATGTATTGTGAAATTTATAATGTGTAGAAGTAAAATGTATGACATCAGTAGCCCAAAGGATGGGAGCGAAGACTTGGGAATACGTAAGAACATGTATACTGTTTTGAGGTGTGTACATTACGTGTGGAGGTACATATACCATGGTAAGTTTAGAAAAGGACATACCGTAAACTCCAGAGCAATTGCCTGGATAAAACACACAGAAACCAAAGGGATATAACTAATAACCCAATGAGAGGGCTAAAATAGGATAATAAAAAATGCTCCAGAAAAAGACAGGAGAAGAGGAAAAATGAACCACGAACAGATGAGACCAATAGAAAATAACTCGGGAAATGGTAGATTTCAACTCAACAATATTGATAGTTATATTAAATATAATGATGTAAACACTCAAATTAATAGCTTTTAACTGTCAAACTGGTTAAAAGATTCGAGACCCAGTTAAATGCTGTTTCCAGGAAACTGGCTGTAACTGTCATATACGGGCATACCTCGGACATATTGTGGGTTCAGTTCCAGACCACTGCAATAAAGTGAATGTTGCAATAATGTGAGTCACACAAAATTTTTTTGGTTTCCCAGTGCATGTAAAATTTATGTTTACACTGTAACCTACTCTATCAAGTGTGCAATAACCGTTATATTTTTAAAATAGGGGGCTTCCCTGTTGGCGCAGTGGTTGAGAGTCCGCCTGCCGATGCAGGGGACACGGGTTTGTGCCCCGGTCCGGGAGGATCCCACGTGCCGCAGAGCGGCTGGGCCTGTGAGCCATGGCCGCTGAGCCTGTGCATCCGGAGCCTGTGCTCCGCAACGGGAGAGGCCACAACAGTGAGAGGCCCGCGTACAGGAAAAAAAAAAAAAAAATAGGGAATTCCCTGGTGGTCCCGTGATTAGGGCTCCATGCTTCCACTGCAGGGAGCATGGGCTTGATCCCTGGTCAGGGAACTAAGATCCCACATGCCATGCGGCGTGGCCAAAAGAATAAAAAATAAAAACCAATGTACATACCTTAATTGAAAAATACTTCATTTCTGAAAAATGCTAACGACCATCTGAGCCTTCAGCAAGTTGAAATCTTTAGTGACGTCAAAGACCACTGATCATAGATCACCATAACAAATATAATAATGATGAAAAAGTTTGAAATTTTGTGAGAATTACCAAAATATGACTCAGAGACATGAAGTGAGCACATGCTGTTGGAGAAATAGCACTGAGAGATTTATCGATGCTGGGTGGCCATAAACCTTCAATTTGCAAAAAATGCGGTATCAGTGAAGCACAATAAAACATGGTATGCCTGTACACAAATAGGCTTAAAAGGAAAAGAATTTTAAACTATTTCCCATACAAACATTAATCAAGAAGGTGGAGTGGCTTATTAACATCAGGCAAAGTAAACTTCACAACAAGGAGAATTACCAGGTTGCATTTCATAATGGTAAAGGGATCAATTCATCAAGAAGGCACATCACCTCTAACCTTGTATGCCACTAAAAACAACCTCAAAATATATAAAGCAAACTTACCAGAACTGAAAGGAAAGTTAGACAAATCTACCATCACAGTTGGCGGTTTCTACACCCCTGTCTCAGTGATCAGTAGAGCAAGTAGACAAAAAAGAATCAATAGGAATTTGAAGATATAAACACTGTTAATCAACTTACTCACCATTTATAGAATACCTGATAACCAAAGAGTATACATTTTAAGTACACTTGAAACATCTTTCATATTGTTTTTTGTACCACTATCTAGCTAACAATGACTTGCATTTTCAAAGCATTGTTTAAAAAAACAGAGTATGAGAGTCTGCATATGGCCTGCAAACCCTATTTCATACACAGAAATTTTGCCAAACCCCTTTTACACAAAGGATTATACGCCAAATTCTAGGAAAGACAAATCTAGTTTATAGCGATAGAAACAGTGAAGGGGATTGAAGGAGAAGGGACTTAGGGGAACATTTGGGGCGATGGTGGTTGCATGTGTATGGGTATTTGTCAAAAGAACTATCATAAGATGAACTCTTGTAAGTTGAAGATAAAATTTACAAGAAATTTTAAAACATTTCTGGTCTCCCAGAATTAATGTCTGTTTATGCTAAAATAACATCAAATGCCAATAAAGTAAACATAGGTTACTAGCAGATATCATTATCTGCAAACAAGACAGGTTTTAAAAAATTATTCTCAAATAATGGCTATCTCCTTGCTAATTTCAGCTTTTTTATAATTGTTACCTACTCTACACTTAGATTGTGCTCACAGAGACAATATATATGATACTGTTTATATGGAGTCTTTAATGCATGTGTGCACAGACTTCAGACAGAATAGTAAAAGTGGAGGCAATCAATGAAAACCATTCATATGATGCATGAGATTATCACTGCAGGAAACTAGCAAAACGCAGTGTACCATGTATCAGCCATACAGCTTCAAGGACAACCACATGAGGGCACTCTTTTCCCTGCCCTGAGCTGCTTGTGAGATGAGACACATCCAAATTGATCTTCATAATATGAGGAAATACTTCATAAGCTGAAATACAGGTATTACACGAAGTGCTTTATAAAGGTGAATTTTTTTTAAAAAAAATTTTTTTATTTATTTATTTTTGGTTGCGTTGGGTCTTCATTGCTGTGTGCGGGCTTTCTCTAGTTGTGGCGCGCGGGCTTCTTATTGCAGTGGCTTCTTTTGTTGCAGTGCACGGGCTTTAGGCGCGCGGGCTTCAGTAGTTGCAGCACGTGGGCTCAGTAGTTGTGGCTCACGGGCTCTAGAGCGCAGGCTCAGTAGTTGTGGCGCACGGACTTAGTTGCTCCACGGCATGTGGGATCTTCCCGGACCAGGGCTTGAACCCGTGTCCCCTGCATTGGCAGGCAGATTCTTAACCACTGCACCACCAGGCAAGTCCCAAGGTGAATTCTTATAACCTGAAATGGAATGGGCGTATCTCAGGATGTGAACATACGGCATGCAGGCAGTAATTTTTGTGGGGATAGTATTTTATATTGACATGTCAAGCAGAATCCTTAAACTTCTTTTAAGCTGATCTTCATCAACGTAAGTGTCAAAGTTTATTTTGGAAATAGTGTGGGAGTTTTAAAATTTCTTTCTGTAAGATGACAAGTTGGTCATTTTTACATTTGTTGGGACAGTAGTGAGAACAGTGGTCTTTTTGCCAGCAGGCCTGTTTTTGACAAATTTATTGTAATTATTCTAAAACTGAATTTTAAAAAATTTTTCTTTGGTTTTACCTTGATCTCAAAACCAAAAGAATTGGTCATAAGTCACTTGTGGAATTTTATAAGACTAACCACATTTTTGGGTGCCTCCCCAAATACTGTTTGGTGCCGTTGTTAGAATAATTAATTTGGTATTCCTTATGAACTAATTTAAATTTGACTTCAGCTATTATATCTGGATTGTTGACCAAGTTGTATTACACTTAAAATGAAAAACAGTTTAGCAGTCTGTATAACTTCTTTAAACTAAGGCATAGGATATGTGTTTTCACCAATATGTAATGTGCCTTGTTTCTTTGCAGGGAATTTACTATTGAAACTGAAGGGAAAACATTTCAGTTGACAAAAGACATGGTCATTGTGAAGAGGTTCCAGAAAACACTACATGGTAAATTTGTAAAAATAATTAAGGAACAAACAAACAAAAATCATTACTCCTTAAAGGCATTTTGTTTTTTTAAGTTTCATAGCATAACCATTTTATGGAAAATTTGAAGAAGAAAAATCCTTAATGCTATAACCCTAAATTTGATGAATATGTTCAAGGTATTATCTCAGGTTTTTTTTTTAAAAAAACATAATTGTACTCATACTGAAGAATAATTTGTAATGCCACCTTTATGTTTCCTGTGTGACCTGAGGTACATATGAAGAATATCTCTTGGATTAAAAACATCTTTTTTTTTCTTTTCTCACTTTAAGGAAAAGTCCTTTTGTTTCTTAAGCAAAAGAGAGAACTCATCCCTTCTGTCTATTTTAGCAAATTAACTTGTTAAAAGTAGTTTAGATTAGTGATCTTTCATGCTTTTTTAAAAGGCAAGGAGATGATTATTTTTGGTAGAACAAATTCCGTGAATTGGGAAATGACTATTTTGGAGAATATACGAAGGATGCTTGTGGTTAACTGGCTGAATTGAAGCTTCTGGAAACTAAGAGTAGTGGGTATTTGAGATGCTACTGCCCATGGAGCAAGCAGGCCTCCTTTTCCATTTGTGTTTGGCCTGCATCGTTGTCACCAGGCTGCAATGAGCTGTAAAAGGAGTCTGAAAAGTGATAGGAGGAAGCAGGGGATCCTTCTTCTTGCTCTGGGGCTTTTTAGCCACTATCCTGGCAGCTGGCTCAGAGCTGTACTTCACCATTGCTTGGATGCCAGGAAAGGATGGGCGGGAAATGCCTTGATCATATTTCTGAAATGTTATTCTCATGTGTAAGTTTTTGGTTCCAATTATCTCATTTCTCTTGAAACATAAATTCTCCAAGGTTAGGGTCAGTTACCTTAGACCTGGATAGTGCTTAGCCATGCTTCCTTTCTGAATAATAAGTAACAATGAAGACAGTTCCTGTGTATGCCACAGGCATAGCCTCACCCATGGGAAGAGCCGTGGTGCCCCACGTAAATGTATTGGATTGAGTGCTGGTCCCTGAGCCAACTCTTCTCTGAGGGGCTCCTGACCCCAGAACCTTGGAAATACGATGGCAGTAACTTGGCTCTCTTAAGGAGTTCTCATCCAGATAGCAAGATAAAGAGTAAAACACAAATCAATGACACTTGTTGTATGTAGGAGTTGTTTTTGTTAATTTTGCCAGCTGTGGTGGTAGATTTTTTAATTCTAACGAAGTCTTACAGATGCTCTAGAGTTTTAATGCTTTCTGCATAGCCGAGGCAGATGATAGAGTGTGGTAGCTGTTGTTCATAGCTTACCAACTGGGGAAGGAATACCCTGGTATCTTGTTTCATTTTTATGCTGTATAAACAAAATTAAATTTGGTAAAAAAATTTTCACTCCGGTTTTCTCTTTAAAGGCACTGTGTTTTCTACCAGGAAATAGTTTTTAGGATTGTTCTGATTTCTTTGTCCTGATGTACAAGGTCGATCACCATCTATCTAGAATAGAAATATTTTTAGGGCCAGTAAGAATTGTTTAGAGAGGACCTGAAATGCATTATGTGAGATTTGAGAGAGTGTTATTGAATTTCTCTCTCTCTTGCAGTGGAAGAAGTTGTTCCGAGTGTAATCGAACCCTCATTTGGCCTGGGTAGGATCATGTATACAGTATTTGAACATACATTCCAAATACGCGAGGGAGATGAACAGAGAACGGTGAGTTGTCACGTACAGTGTACTGTTTGTTCTCTTACAGTGTCAGAGAACAACATTTACTGAGTGATGTTAAGACAACTCTGAAACAATCAGTTGTTATTTACTGTAATGTTAACACCTTTGTTTAACTGTTTACAAAGCAAAGCACTTTTTTATCTCATTTGAGCTTGGATGTGTAGGTTATTCTAGATGCCATTGTTTTAGTTGCATTTGAGTTCTGAGACAGAACATATTACTTTGGGAGAACTGTCTGTATTGCATCAATGGAAGGAATGGTACTTTCTGGATATACTCGTGTTTTCAGAAAATTGGGAAGGAGGAGATAATTCATAGAATTTGGTCAAACCAAAAAACTGTATTTATACATTGGTAAAGCATTGAAAGGAACCTTCTCAAATTGCATAAAATAGTCTGGGGTTTGTTGGGGGTAAAAGATGTAAATTCCTAGGTTCTATTCCAGAGATACTGATTCTCACTAGGTCTGAGACTCAGGGATCTGGTTTTTTGGTTCTTTTTTAAATAAGAACCCCAGGTGATTCCAGTGTGGGAGATTGACAGATAATAAATTGGGCAGTAGCATGTGAGGTGTAGCCTTTCCTAACATTCAAGCCTAGCTAAAGATAAATGTTTTTAAGAAGTTTTCATCCACTCCCTCAAGTTTTCTTTTGGCTCGGATGCTTTTGAATCACTGCTGCATGCCTACCACGTATCTCTTCATTCTGGCTAATTTCACTTTTCTCACCTCGCCTCTGCCTGTGGAAATTATACTCCTTTAATTTATAGCTTCAGGTTTCCAGGAAAGGCACTCAGAAGAAGAATGCTAGGGAGGAGAGGTTGTATAGGTCAAATTAACTGAAAGAAGCATTGTTACCTGCATGACCAGCTAAAGCTGAGTGTGTACCCAATGTTGGACATGTAGTTCTTTCTAGGGTGTTTCTTCTTGAAAACGGACTGATGAGTTCTTGGCACCAGTATTTTTAAAAGTCTGACGTACCATGGGTAACGTGTAGCTAATAAAACTACTTTTATTCTCTGCCGTAAAGTTATATCTTCATTTCCTGACATTTAAGGAGCAGCTTTTCATTCATTAACAGATAGTAAGCACCTGAGCTGGACGCCAGACATGCAAACATAAGGCATGGTTCTTCCTGAGGAATGATGTCATACTTAACGGAATGTGCTCTTTTTAGAAGTCAAGTTTGCTTCAAGCTTTTCCTGCTATTTTTCTAATGAAAAGTTTTTTAAAAAATCTTTTAGCTGTTCCTTTGAATCTAATGATATTGATATAACTAGAGTTTTAATAAAAATTTCATAAAGGCTAGGCAAGAATAAATTATAGTGTTTTATGAATTGCATAGAGATTCTCATCATGGAGAGAAATTTGATTAGGCTGTGAGAAGCCAAGTATGTTTCTAAATTGTTAGCACATAGTCCCTCGATCCATCTTCCTGTAAATTTGGTATAAAAGCATTGCTAGTGAGATAAAAAAAATTAATTTTCTATAAAGGCAGGTCCCCACTTCTCTCTCACATTAAATGAAATTATCACAAGATGGAGGAGAGGAGTAGAATTCTGAGTGTTCCATGATTCAGGTACTATGTTGGTAGAGTCTAGGGTTTACTTACAGTGGAATATTCACCATTGCTTGGCATTGAAGATTAATCAGGCTTTGGGGGGGCTACACTGGACCCTGTGTCATTCATTATTTTAATGGGACCTATTCATTCTGAGTCTCATATTCTTGCCTTCAAGTGAACCTTTTTTACAGATATTATTTAAGAACTATCTTCAGCTCTCATTTCCACCCCCAAATGGTAGACTAGTTTGCCTTCAGCAGAGTATCTTTGTTTTATTTCTGAATAAATCTGAAACCTGTTTCAGGAGCAGTTTAGGGGGGCTGTACTTTTCTATGGGTATACAGAGCATCTTTCTTGTTTGTTTTCTACTATTTCTCTGGCACACACATTTGTGAGCTGATTAAGCTTTTCTGTTTTACTTAGTCACTAAGGCTCAGAGAGCCTTCACCTATGCTGAATCTCTTAAAGGACAGAATGGAATTTTGTCTTTTGACACTACTTCTCTGATGATTTGGGAGGAGGTTCTTTAGGGATCTCCACAGAAAGAAGTAAGGCTTTTAAGTGGTACCAAATAATTACCGTCTTAGATGGTAGCTTTCAGAATGCCTTTACATCATTTAACTTTCTTACAACAGACCTGCCAAGTAAGCAGAGCAGATGGTAGAGATCTACTTTTTAGATGGAGAAACTATGCTCCAGAGAGGGAGAGTTCACTGAGTTGGTCCAAATTCAGAACTGAGAACGAGATCTTTCTGATTCTAGTTCTGGATATCCTGCTGTCTCTGGTTTGTCACACTGCTTTTTCATATCATGTTTTCTAGTACTTTAACAGTGAAGATTGGACATTAATGTTTAGATCTTTATACACTAACGTATTTGGATTTCTTTCTTTCCAAACCATCTAGTTCTTCAGTTTCCCTGCTGTAGTAGCTCCATTCAAATGTTCCGTCCTTCCACTGAGCCAAAACCAGGAGTTCATGCCGTTTGTCAAGGAATTATGTAAGCAAATCCAGTTGGGTGATCTCCATGGGAATACTGTCAAGTAGACTGAATTTTAGGAAATGTTTCTCTTTGTTTTATATATATAAATTTATTTATTTATTTATTTATTTATGGCTGTGTTGTGTCTTCATTGCTGCGCGGGCTTTCTCTAGTTGTGGCGAGCGGGGGCTACTCTTCATTGTGGTGCGTGGGCTTCTCACTGCGGTGGCTTCTCTTGTTGTGGAGCACGGGCTCTAGGCACACGGGCTCAGTAGTTGTGGCTCACGGGCTGTAGAGCACAGGCTCAGTAGTTGTGGCACACGGGCTTAGTTGCTCTGCGGCATGTGGGATCTTCCTGGACTGGGGCTCGAACCCGTGTCCCCTGCATTGGCAGGCGGATTCTGAACCACTGTGCCACCAGGGAAGCCCCAGAAATGTCTCTTTTCTTCAATAAAAATACATATTGAATGAAGACTAAATCTAAGGGATTTTAGCATCTGGTCTTATTTCTAAGAGAGAGAGTATGCTTGCTCGGGTTGTTTTCTCCTGCATTTGAATGAGTCAGCGTAGGACCCAAGAGTCAGGTTTCAAACATCCTTGCTTCTCCTGTTGACGCTGCTGCTTGCTTCATCAGGGGAACCCTAGTGGAGGGTAACATCCCCAGTGGGTCTACAGCCACTGGACCCACAGCACTGAAAGGGATCCTAGTGGCCACCTGGTGTGGCCCACATATTTCAGAGTTGGGAAACAGGAAGCGTTCACTGAGCTGCTCAGGGTCATGCAAGCCTCCTGGCCTTGGCTCCTAGTCTGATGCTCGTTCCCCTGCAGCTGAATGAGACGTAGGTATGAGTGAGGGGTTGGGCGCCAGCAAGGGATGATACTTTTGGAATTTTTCTTTCTCTTGCAACTGCAACTTACTGCTCTTTGGTGTAAGTCCCTTTTATAAGCGTCCTGAGCTTGTACGACATTGAGATGACATTGGGACTTTCTCATTTTTAAATTTTTAATTTACTTAATTTATTTTGGATAGCGGAAGCCTTGACCCGGCACGGCATCTCTCACAAAGTAGACGATTCCTCGGGGTCCATCGGAAGACGCTACGCCAGGACTGATGAGATCGGCGTGGCTTTCGGCATCACCATTGACTTTGATACAGTGAACAAGGCCCCTCACACGGCAACCCTGCGGGACCGAGACTCCATGCGGCAGATAAGAGCAGAGGTGGCTGCCTTCTCTTTGGCATTTTTAATCTTAGAAATGTGTACTGGTTCCTTCTGATTTGAGATGGATTTTGTTGTGTTTATGCTCCCCTTTTTTTTTCTTTTTAATTTTAATTATAAGTTACTATCAGAGCACAGATTCCAAACCTCCTTGGCTTAATTATGAAAATATTCATTAACACTTCTCTAATATATATATATATATATATATATTTTTTTTTTTTTTTTTTTTTTTTTTGCGGTACGCGGGCCTCTCACTGTTGTGGCCTCTCCCGTTGCGGAGCACAGGCTCCAGACGCGCAGGCCCAGCGGCCATAGCTCACGGGCCCAGCCGCCCCGCAGCATGTGGGATCCCCCCGGACCGGGGCACAAACCCGCGTCCCCTGCATCGGCAGACGGACTCTCAACCACTGCGCCACCAGGGAAGCCCTCTCTAATATTTTATAGCCATTTAGATCACTCTGGGCTCATTCTCTCACAGTTCCCTTTTATAGTTATTTATTTGGACAAGGGAAATATGATCCCTGGTGGTTGTTGCCATAGCTTTATTGGTAGGCTTTCGGGGGCGTAGACAGTTTTATCTTTATATTTCTATATAAATGTACACATGAGTACGTATAAACTTTTTCAATTAATCAATTCAAAACAGTGAATAATGTTTCAGTAATTTTACTTGATGGGAAGGGAACAGTGGAGATGGGAAAAGTACAGGAGGGAAAGGAAAGAGTGGCCACTTTAATTGACAGCCGCCTGACTATCTTGAGCAGGTTTTTATTTAGAGTGCCTATCGTGTGCTCTGCTTGTTACAGAGAGTAATAGGGAAAACATAAGTGAAAGACTGCTTTTTTCCAAGGGAATTTTTAGTCTACTACAGAGGTCACAGATTTCTGGCTCATCTTTTTACAGAACCAGATCTGGCTACTCTGAACCGATGTTCCCGTCGGGCAGGGGTTCTCAAAGTGTGGTCCCTGGGCCAGCAGCACCTGCATCACCTGGGAACTTGTTAGGAAAGAGAAGTCTCCACCCCAGACCTACTAAATCAGAAACTGGGTTGGGGGAGAGAGAGAGAGGTCGGGCAGAACTGGTTTAACAAGCCCTCCAGGTGATTCTGATGGTTACTCAAGTCTGAGAACCCCTGCTGTGTGGCAGCCAATGTTCGGTTCTGGCTGAGGAACAGCTGGCCCCCTTCATGGGAGCTCTCCAGTTTCCCAGCTCCCTTCACTCATGTTACTTGATTGACCCCAGTTTTAAGAGTTAAATTTTACACACATGAAGTAACTTCAAGTGGCACAGAGATTTGGAATAATTAGGAAAGGCTGTGCGGGAGAATTGAGTTATCCAGGGAGCAGGCAGCCGTTCTGGGCGGGAAGAAGAGCCTGAACCCAGGCCTGGGAAGGAGGTAAAGAGGCTTCAGTGGGAGTCACAAGAAACATGGTATGGGGACCAGTTTGTAGAGGGATCCTGTCATTGTGTAGACACTGCCTTGGCTCTCTATATAGTTTCCTGAGTTCAGGGTGAATCCTCTTTTGGACAATCTAATCGAGGTGGTTGATTCTGGGACTTCTCTTTCCTTTTACCCCAGGTCTCTGAACTGCCCAGCGTAGTTCGCGATCTGGCCAATGGCAGCATCACGTGGGCTGATGTGGAGGCCAGATATCCTCTCTTTGAAGGTCAAGAAACTGGGAAAAAAGAGACAATCGAAGAATGAGGACAGTTTTGGCAACTTTTGACCATTTGCGCTAATAAAAGAATAACTCTCATCATGTCCACTTTACAAAAAGAAAAACAGCATTGCATCTCCTCCCGGGGACTGCATTTTATCCTCAGTGGCTGCCTGATCTTACTCCCACAATTAAAGCTGAAGGAATTCTGAACAAACCTGTAATCCGCTTGCTCATCTTTCCGCGTTCTCAGCAAAGCTATTTCTCCTACCTTTGGGTAGACACTCACGGCTTAATGTTAAACACAGTTAATACATTTTAAAGTTAACTTTATTCAGAGAGCCGTAAAGTTCACCTGTTTGAAGCTTACAATCTGATGGCGTTTAGTGTATTTACAGAGCTGTGTAACTGCCTTCCAATTTTAGAACATCTCCGTCGCTCCAAAAGGAGCTCTCATGCGCCTCCCAGCCCCAGCTGCAAGCAGCCACTCATCTGTCTGTGGACTTGCCTTTTCTATCCTTTCTCTTTCTCCGAGAAGGTGGTGATGCACTGTGCCAAAGAGGCAGCAGTCTCTGAGTAGGTGGGCGGCTTCTGGGAGGAGCTGAGGTGCGGAGGAGGCTTGCTGGGGTGGGGTCAGGGCTGCTGACCCCATTCTCCTGCTGACAGAGTCTCCGGGAGGGGGTGCCTTGACAGAAAGCCTCTATTTGAATTTTAAGACGTGCTTGTACTTAGCTTCCCAGGTAGCCCTGGAAATCACTAGTATTTTTTTGGCTCAGCTTTTGAGGGACTTTACTTCTATGATGTTTTTGTACAGGACACTCAGAACACAGATGTTTATTTGTTAGGAAAAAATTCAAGGATGTGCCAATTTGAGCAGCTCTTTATTTACAGACCTAAGACTGTCTGGCTTCCCATCTTCCTCTCAGACAGTAGAGGGGAGGGGAGGGGCCCTTTCCAGAATGTTTTCCTTTGTCTTGGGTGTGAAGAGCAGTTGAAGAGTGCCCCAGGGATTCTCTCATCTTTATCTCATCTCCGATGACGCCTACCACAGTATTGCACGTAGTAGGTCGTCAATAAATAGACTTTGGATGAGTCTTGAAGTTTTGAACAAATATGGGGAAGAAAGCCTTTCACTGAAACTTATTTCTCTTCTACCCAGTGCTTTTCAAAGTATTCATCATTAAATTAGAAGGAACTAGCTTTTAAATAAACTGAGTTTTTATTTTCTAGGGATTCTTTTCACCTCAGATTCCTAATAATCTAGCTCTTCACTTGGGGTGTATTCCAGCATTGTCACATTGGGGCTGGAGTAGGGGTGGGGGGCAGTTGTCTTTACTTCTTCCCATTTATTTAACTTCCTTTTACAGTGGGCACCTCCATAGTCAGACAGTCACCGCCACCTCAGACATTGTTATGAGCTCCTTGATGGGAAAAGATACATTAAACACATAGTGGGATTTACCTGCTTCGGATCATAAAGGGATTGGAACCCAAGCGCTCTTCGCTTTTCATTGGAAAATACATTTGCCATGAGTTAGTTGCTGGATATTAATTCTACCAGCCCTGCCTTCTCTGTTCTTTCCTCTATGTGCAATGCGTGATTTCTCCTGAGACAACACCCGGTGTCTCTGAAGCGACTGATTCCCTGAGTGGGGAAGATGGGCCAGTGGCAGAGCCCTCTGGTTCTGTGTCACGTGTCTTGCTTGTGAGCACAAGCAGCGAAAGAGTTGTTTTCTAAACAAAGAGGCTCTTTACACACAAGAGTTGTGTGCACGCACCCCTCTCCTCTGTTCAAGCCCGATGCGGATATAAGGCCAGGGTCTTTCTGGCTTGATATACTGTAAGGCCCTTATTATTTATGTATTTGTATGTAGCAAACTGGGCTGTAGCTCAAGAGCTGGGTAAGTAGCACTGCCTCTCAGGGAAGCCACATCTGTTCTTCACTGTCCTGAAAAACAGGGACGGGGAAGGGTCAGATTCTAACTGGTTTCCGTGGAATGTACATAGGAACACAGGAGTTCCTTTAAAACTTCGGTTGGAATTCAGGAGTTGAGTCTAGAGAGGTGTCCTGTGCCTGAGTTCTGCAGGAGTCCAGAACCTTAGTAGTGCTTGATAGCTCATAGTAGTAAAATACTGAATACAGATGAGCGTTCCAGAAAAGGAAATCATTGCCAAGTCGTGTAAATACAGAAATGATCTTACTAATTGGGTGAGATGGTACTGGAGACGTCTGATGTCCAAAGGTCTTTGTGACAACAATTTGCAAAATTATTTTGTTCAATAAATCACTTGAAATACATTCACTCTAGACCTTTATTTATTTTTGGTCCCTTAACCAGTATAAACTTAGGGTAACGGTAGTGACTGTCTTAGCCAGTGGAGTCTATTCACAAGAGAACCAGATCACCTGGAAATAAATGCAAATGATCTCTGGTTACAGCTGCTCCTAAATTAACCTCCTGTCACCAGAGGAAACTATTAATCTGTGTCTCTTGCGGGGGGGGGGGGCACTTAGGATGGAGAGATTTTGATGGCGTCACTCATGTGAGAGAGCCTTGCACCAGCATCTTTGCTGATAGTCTGACTGTGTGTAAGGCATAGTAGGTAGGCAGGTTTTGTTTGTTTGGCATTTGGCCTACAGCACAAAGAAATCTAGCTGAAGATTCAGCAAATGAATGGATGAATAATTTTGCTGTGCCTCAAAATTCGCCTCTTGTCTCTTCAATAATTCTTGGTTACTGGGCTGTGTCTAACCAATAATTGTGTTAAGACCATGTGGAGGGGATTAATATCTCTTCCGAAATTGGAATGTAATTTGGGAGCTTCACCAGGAAATGCCTGAGAGCAGTAGCCTGTGGCCCTGCCCTCCTGCCAGGAGCCCCTCTGGTGCTGGTGACTTCTGTTCTCCCAGCTGGGATGGTGTACCTTCCTTGCATGTTTCAGGACACATCTTTTTAAACCTGTCGCAGCAGTGAGTTAGTTCTCAACCCTGGCTGCACACTGGAGACACTGGAGCTTTAAAAATTGCTCACATCTGTGCTTCCCTCAAACCAATGTATTGAGTTCTGTTGCCCGGGCATCAGTCTTTTGAAAGCACCTTAGGAAAACCTCTGCTATAACGGAGGCTTCACCTCAAGCCATAAAGAGCCTGAACCCCGCCCCCCTCACTCCGGGGTGGGGAAGGGTCTTCTGAACAAAGTTTCTAATGACAACAGGGGTCAAAAGTTGTCAACACCAAAGTTCCCAGAAAAGATGGATTTAGCGGGCATTGTTTTCATTGCTCCGCTGTGAGCATGAAATGTGAATGTGCGCTCACGAACCCTCTACAGCTCACATCCTGCTTCCCTTGCCCAGTGTTGGGGGGTGAATTCCCCTCCTCGGCCCCATAGGCTGGCCTGTCCCATTCCCCAGGACTTCAGTGGTTGGAGCACAGTGTTTCCAGGGAGAAGGGCACGTTTGCTGGGTGCCTACCACGTGCCAGGCTGTTCTAAGAGAGGTCCCTTGTGCTCTCTCTTTCTACCCTTACAATAATTTAAGTATCCTTATTGTCCTTGTACATAAAAGAAAAAGGAAGCAGAAGCTTTACAGGTTCACTCAGCTAGTAGGGGGCAGAACCAGTTTTGAACCAAGTTCAAAGTACACGATCAAATCGCACTACGCTGTCACCTGTGCTCTGCTAGTTTCTACCTTTGTGGCTGGGGATGAAGATGACGAGAGGAAGCGTGCCTTGAAGCGTCCGAAGAAATCTTTCCTTTAAGAAGAGAAGTGCTCCGGCGTATTCAGCCTCAGAGAATGAGGAAATCCGTGTGTTCTCTGACAGCCGTGGAAACTTACCTTCTCAAATGCTGGGAAAGCTTGACCTTTTGCAAATCCAAATAGCTGACCTTGAGTTTTATCACTCGGTACCGTAGAGTCGTGGAGTTGGCTTTGTGGCTAACTGGACAGGTTCGTAGGTCTGTAAGGGATGGGGCTCCTGGAGGAGCCTACAACTTACTTCCCGTCCTTGTCACTATCCTAACTGCACCTAAGCCTTACTCAGTCACTTTTTACAAAGCTTAGACAGTTTGTTGCCATCCGGAAAGTCTTACTTGTATACAACCTCGCCCTGCAACTCAAGACCTTTCCTTATGTCCCACACTTTGGAGTTTGTAGCAGCAGATTCTCAGCCACGTTAGGAAGTCTAGTTTTCTCAGCCATGACTCATTTCACGAGAAACCTGTGCCTTCCCTCATCTTCCTCTCTCTGTTGCCCGCACTAGAGAGGAAGATGAGGGAAGTGGCAAGAAGACTGTCCACAGGCTCACTGGTAGACTATAGCACTGATATTCTCTGTCTCCACGAACCCATTTCTGTCCTCAACCACCAATTTTGCTTAATGTCCTATCAAGCTAAAATTTTCCTCTTCTCATCTCTCTCTCGCCCTTGCTTATTTCCTACTTTTATCTCTTGTCCACTGTTCAACGTTTGCCCATTTGGGGTATTTCCCATAAAATGCATGCAATTTTTGCTTGGCATCAGGATGTTCACAGCATTCCTGTCCGCCTCGATATATAGATTTACCAAAACCATTTAGGCATCATTTGTGAAGCCATTTAAGATTCTTTTGCCCAGGTTAGGGCATGTGTCAGAACTGAGTCATCAGGGACTTCCCTGGTCGCACAGTGGTTAAGAATCTGCCTGCCAAGGCAGGGGACACGGGTTTGAGCCCTGGTCCGGGAAGATCCCACATGCGGAGCAACTAAGCCCGTGCGCCACAACTACTGAGCCTGTGCTCTAGAGCCCGTAAGCCACAACTACTGAAGCCCGCACGCCTAGAGCCCGTGTGCCTAGAGCCCGTGCTCCACAATAAAAGACACCGCAATGAGAAGCCTATGCACCGCAACGAGGAGTGGCCCCCGCTCGCCGCAACTAGAGAAAGCCCACCTGCAGCAAGGAAGACCCAGCGCAGCCATAAATAAATAAATAAATTTATTTAAAAAAAAAAACTGAGTCATCAGTGCAAGCAGCTAGGGCGTAAACATGCGCACCGCTGTCTGCCGTCTGGGTCTGGGAGGAGTGCTAAGAGTTATCACACGGGAACCGTAAGAGGCTCTCACCTGGAGAGGGGAGAACGGTCACCTGAGTCCCTCATTCCTTTTTCTCCTCTCCTTGAGCGTTCGTTTCCTTTTCTGAAAGCTGGTTGAACAGGATGGTTTAAGTTTTTAGTCGGTCCATCCACGAACAGCTGAGTAATACCTTTCCCTTCGCTCCTGCGAGTTGCACCGGAGCCAGCTGAGTGGGAGGTGCCTGTCTTTGGCCTGACTGCTCTGTGCTTGTTGATACTTGGGTCCAGAACCTATAACCATTCTCGTTTTCCTGCCCGATGTCATTTCCTGCGGCTGAGGTATCATCATAGTAAAGGGTAGACTCTGGAGGCAGACACTTCCACAAGTGAGTCAACTCAGACACGCAGGCAGTGTTACTGTGGGCAACGTGTGTGACCTAAAGCTGACAATTCTTTACCATTAAAGAAACTGTGTCCTCATTTAGAAAGAAAGAAAGAAGAAAGCCTCCATCAGCACAACTTTAGGCAGGTGAACCTGCGTTGGGCCCTGTGGGGTGGGGCTGGTGGGTGACCCTTGTGTTAAATGAGAAAGGCTTGATTCATTTTTTAATTCTAAGCCCACTCCACGTTGGCCAGAGCGGAGATTGCAGAACTGCAGCTGTGGACACTGGATGGAGAGACCCAGTCCTGGGTCATGGACAGTTGGATTCGTTGGATTTCAAAGAGAAAGGGTCTGTTTGAATGAGCAAATGTGCACCGTCTGTCTCCTCTGTGGGAGCCCAGATGCTGTGGACTGTACGTGTTGGGGACAGGGACAGTGTATCAAGATGAGCCTTAGGGGCTCCCTCAGAGAGGGCGTCGTTCCTCTTGTTCCCTTCAGTGTTTTGCCTACTCTTGCACCGTTGTGCACTTTCTTGCCATGTGAAGTGCTGGACCCATCACTCTCCCGAAAGGAGCTTCTCTTTGACAATGTGAATTTAAAAGAACCTTGTATCCAGTGACACAGTTAGACAAGCAGGTGTGGGGATGGGGAAGCGGGATTTCGGTTTCCCTGGGTGATTTTATTTAAGGAGCTGTGATCTTGCTGGATGGGGGTGGGTGCAGCTGTGAGCTCTGTGTCGGAAACCCTGCAAAGTGGATTCCAGTCCTGACTCTTCGAGAATCTAGCTGTGATAGCCCTGCTCTAACCCTCCACACCTCTGTCCCAGGCCACAGCCTGAGCCTGAACCTAATGGAAGTTTCTTGAGCTTGGGCCTGGGAAGAGAGAGCCCTTCTCTTTGGGAACCAAAGCTCACCGCCCTCCTCTTTTACCATTCAGGACTTGGTGCAGAAGCGAGCCGAAGTAGAATTTTTCCAGCCAATGTCTGCATTTGTTGGGTCTTAAAACTCAATCACCAGCAATTAGTGCAGAAGCAGTCATGCTAACTAGAACAGCTCATGCTAATTAAAACCTTCTTTGGCTCATCCAAACCCACTGTTCTGCATCTGAGGACGAGTTAATTGACAGTGAGATTAAGCAGGATGAGATTATGGGAAAGAAAAAAAGCACTGACAAGCTTTAAAAAATCTTTATGAACATTCTTTTTTAAATTGAGGCCAGAGCTCCCATCTTTCTAAGAAGAGTTCTGAAGCAAGCTTGCAAACTGGTCCACTCCATTAACCTCTCCTCTGGGTTAGTGACAACAGATGTCAGTCTTGAGTTTTCTCTCTTGTGTCCCGCATCCAGGCCATCAGATCCATCTTCACTAGCTATTCAGAATTGGGCCACCGCCCTGGTCCAAGGCACTGCCATCTCCCGCCTGCTCTATAGCCAAAGACTCTTACCTGAACTCTTCGCTGTACCTGCACCCCTTCACAATCTGTGTCACACCCAGCAGCCAAAGTGATCCCATTCAACCTAAAAGCTCAGTGGCTTTTCTTGTCACCCAAGAATAACACCTGCGTGGCCCCCATCCCCCTCCCCACCACACACACACACACACACACACACACACACACACACACACACGCTGATTTCTGTCCTGTTTGCCCAGCACACACAGAAGCGGGCCCTTGGCCCTCTCTGTTCATCTGCCTGCAATGTTTTCCATCCCAATCCTTACACATTCTCCCTCACTGCCTCCAGGACTTTGTTCCGCCATCACCCCAGTGAACACTCCCCCAGCCATTCCATCTACAGTTTCAACATTGAGCCACACCCTCTCCCCATCAGGCACATTAAGATCCGTACACCCTTCGTACCCCCATTCCTTGTCCTCTTCTCCTCTTTAGAGCTTAACACTTCATAACACATTTTGCTTGTTTGTCTTGTTTAATTTTCAGTCTCCCCATCAGAATGTAAGTTCCATGAGGACAAGGATTTGGGTCACTTCATTCAAGGCTATGTCCTCCATTATGCCCAGCGGAGTAACTGGCACTCAGTAGGTGCTCAAGAAATATCAATACTTGAATGACTTCTGAAGGCATCTTCTCCAGGGCAGCTGCCACGTTCAGTGTTTTGGTGTAAAAAACGGCTTACTTCTAGATGACTTCCCTGGACATACATACATAGATCAACACTTGGTTCAAAACACCTGCCCCACTTGGCAAAAACCCCACAGCCTCTGAGCCGTTCTGACCAAGGCAGGTTCTCAAACTTGGTATTGTAGTGGACTTTGTAGAAGAAACAGGTCTCTAAACCCCCTGGAACACATCAGGGAATCCTCAGTATGAGAAACTTGAGCTAAAGTTTTGTACTGTTAAACTGTCTTTCAATTGATCCTATGAAAAAGGTGTTTTAAGGTAAAATATGTTTTACTAAATTTTTTAGATTATAACCAAAATGAAAGTAGTAAATTTAAAAATTTTTATAAAACTTGTAGACCTAAGAAGAGATTCCAGACAGAGAAACTCTTAAGATTCCAGGGCCTTTTAGAGACAAGAGTTCCTGGATCTGCGTGAGGCCCCCTAAAAGGAACTGGTAACTCATGGTAGCTACCTTTTTTTTTCTTTTTAAACTGAGTTTTCTATATTGCAGGATTTAAAAAAAAATTTTTTTTTAATTTTTTGGCCACACTGTGTGGCATATGGGATCTTAGTTCCCTGACCAGGGATTGAACCTGCGCCCCCTGCATTGGAAGTGTGGAGTCCTAACCACTGGACTGCCAGAGAAGTTCCTGTATTGCAGGATTTTTCAGAAGATTAAATGAGAAACTTTTAGTCCAATCTGCCATGCAGAGCCATGCAATGTTCACGTCTTCCTTCCTTTCTCCACATTCAATGCACTGATCCACCTGGACCTACAATTTCTACAAATTTGTGTACTGTCTTTTTTCATTCCACTGTGCCTCAGTAGAAGGTCCCTCCAGCAATCTCACTTAGAAAACTACTTCCTACCCCGCAGGGCACCAAAAGGAAAGAGGCCAAGGTGAGATAGGATGGGACTTGGGGCAATTATGAACAATAAGATACAAAAACGCCACAAACCAACTGTCATTTCTGAGGTGCTGGGAGCAAAAGCAGGGTACTGGGCGTGCCCCCTGCACACAGCGCCACCAAGCAGGGGGGCAGACCTCCTAAGCCACCCCTGCTTCCCAACCCACCACTTCACCCCTACGCATTTAAGGGACCAGCTTGTCACCCTCCCCCACTTGGGGAGGGATCGAGGGCACCTGTTACTTGGTTTCGCTCCCTCGCGCTGCAGCATGAATCCCAGTGAAGTCTTGCCTGAATTTCTCGTCTGACCTCCTATCAATTTCTACTGATTAAAGAATCCAAGGACCCAGGTCGGTAACAAAGGCACTAAAATTGTGCAAGTTCAGTGGTTTTCAGATTCATGCTTTTGGAACCCTTAGTTCAAATGAAATCTCTCTCTTGAAACCCTGACATTTCCTGGGTACTGGCAATTCAGGGCTGGGGCAGACAAGCCCCTGCCCTCATGCCGTTCATGACCTGCTGGAGGAGAGCCAACCTTACATAAATACTGTAGGTGAGTGTGGCCACTGAAGAGGATCTGGGAAAGAGTTGCCCACTGCCAGGGCAGGTGGGCACAGTGGGAGACACAGCACGGGACACACCTTGTGTGCTGGGGGCTCCCAGGGCCCTCCTGTGTGAGGATGCTTGTTAAAAGTGCGAGTTTCCACCTCCCGGGATCGTGTTTCGGGAGGTCTGGAGTGGGCTCAGAAACCTGTGCGGCTTTAAATGCCCTGGTGCTTCTAACAGACACCACCAACACAGGGAATTCTTATTAGCTGAATCAGAGTATTTACATTTTATCCGGAGGTCAGGGGCTTTTAAACTTGGATCCGTGGTTCCTTTGATGGTTTCTGTAGACATGTCGTGTGCTATTGAATACGCTGTAATTTTGCACATTATACATTTATACTTTTCTAGGGAAGAGAATCGCCCCCCCATCCCATTTCCAAGGAAGAACTTCTTTCTCCTCATTCCTTCAGATGCAGACTTTACCATTCAGGTGTGCCTGTTGATGGTGCTGGGGAGAGCCCAGAACCTGTGTCAGGCAGAGGAATGAGATGGATTTAGAGACACAGGGCTGGGGGAGTTCATTTGCTTAGGAACTAGCGACACAGACCCCTAGTGCACCCTTTGGAAAGCCCTGAAAGGACGATGTATTTGGGGCTGAGCTGGAAGAATAAGAAGGAAAGGAGGCAGCTGCAGGGTCGCTCGCAGGTCTACCACCAGCCTTCCCCAGAGAACTGGAGGCCAGAACTGGAGGAGGCAGGAAGAAATGGCAGGTCTTTGAATTTCTCCACCTTCTTGGGCAGAGGGGCCTCCATGGGGATCCATGATGCCGGATTGTTTATCGCCAGTTGGGCCTCAGGGAACCAGAGGGAGCCTTACTCAGTGCCCTGAAGAGCTAATTAAGAATCACAATTAATTACTTTGTTGTATTCACAACAGAGGCTGAGGGATGAATTTCGTTCTTCCAGATCTAGAATCAGCTCCTCTCTGCCCCTCCATGCTCAGGCATTTGTCCAACAAGCAGATATCCAGACTGGACATGGGACTCTACCTCAGAGGGTCCCTTCTATACAGGCTCTCCTTCCAAAGCGTAGTAGCTAACGTCTGGAAGTTTCTGGGGATCTGGCTCTCATTCATTTATTCAAGCAGGATTTGTGGCCCCTACTATGAACTCAGACAAGTCTGAGATTTTTCATTTCATTTTTCCCAGCCAAATTTAAAGAGGACTTAATCAAGTGGCCAGCTGACAGATCACTTTTGATGATAAATCACCCTGCAATTTTGGGCACGCATCTCAGAAGGAATGCAGAGAATTGGACGACATCTCCTTATTTGTGTGAAAGGCTTCTCAGCATGTAGCGCTCTAAAAATGGAAAAAGAAAATGATGCTGAATCCTGATTCATCCCTAGATTCACAAATAATTAATTTCTTATCTGTTTCACTAAGATGTGTTTTCAGTATTTTCCTTTTTAGGTTTAACAATTACTTATAAAATTTTTAGTATCTATGTTGTTTTAATCAACTGTACCTTATATTTTACATCAAAAATTAGTTGTAATAACTCAATCCAGAAGACTTTCTAAAAAACTCTTAGCAACTTTGGTCGCAGGAAATTATTTCAATTCCGATTCCTAAATATATATTTGTGGCAGAGAAGTATATGATAAGGTGAGCGATAAAAAACTTGCAACGGTAAAAAGTGCTGCATTAGCAAAAACAATTCTGTAGGGGGAATGGAGTGAAAACATAGGTTCAAAGAGAAAAGGAACAACCTAGAATTTCCAACTGTTAAAGAAGAGCAGGTTGTGGGTTTTGTTTTTTTTGTTTTGAAATAGATGAGAGTATGAAATCACTCCTGCGTTTGGATTTCATAAGATGTACTTTAAAGGGTTGGGGCAGTTTTATTTTAAAATGTAAATATTTACCAAATGCCAGAAATCACATCCCTCACAAGTTTTAAAACTTATGTGAAAAATATTAGATGTCAACTTAAAAATGTGCAAAATGGGACACATAATTTCAAAAAAAATGGGGGAGGGGGCATACCTAGAGCAAAAGCCCTTTTGAACCCCAGCCTGATGGCTCCTCTGGCCCCTTGACTCCCACCTTCTCCTGGAGGGAAGGGTGGATGGAGGCCAGGATGGAGATGGCCCCGGTTGTGGCTCACGGAGACTGCAGTGTGGGGGAGGGGAGCTGCTCTACACTTCCCTCCAGATTCCAGAACAGGAACAGGCCATGCCCTGCTTGGGGAGCTGGGCCTCTCCTTCACGCTGAATTAAACTGCCTTCAGCTGGGGAGGAGGGGCAGCTATGGGCCTGGGCAAACGATAAGGGACAGACCTGCAGGCACAGGTGGAGAGGGAGAACCGGCCCCAGGCCAGGGCGAGAGTCTCTGCAAATGATGATGGACCCAGCCCACCGCCCCTGGCCCACAGCACGCCTTCAAACCTGAGGGGAGGCCGCGTTTCCACAGAGGCACAGTTTATTTCACAGACAGTGGAGATGTTGTTTCTGAAGGGGAGGCCGAAGCCCAGTCTCAGGTGTGGGCTGAGGGATTAGTTCCAGTCACCAAAGACGTACCTTGGTTTCTGCTATTCCTACCCTACTCCTTCTCCCAGCCTGTCGTCCCCCACGTGTCTCCTCCCCGTTTCGTCCTACACCCTGTATCTGGTTGGTCTAAGTGTGTACGGCTGCCCTGGCAACCTCTTCCTCCCCACCTGCCCCTCCCCAAGGCCCTGAATCGGTGGACTAGGCTGAGAAGAGGGCTCTCAGGAAAGGAGGCAGCATCCTTCCACGGGTCCGAGGGGCAGGAGGATGGGGTATAGGTGAGGCTTCTCTAAGTGAGAGTCCCAGGGACGAAGCCAGTGGAATGAATCTTACTCTAGCTGCTGTGCCTCCCAACTGCAGAGGGCGCCACAGAACTTAGGGGCAGAAGGCAGGGGGTGGGACCAACCATCACCCCGCCGCTGGTGGGAAGACCCTTGCCATGAGTGGGGCAAAGGAGCCCCAGGTCTGTCATGAACTAGCTGTGTGACTTGGGCAGGCCCTCCCTGGCTCTGGGCCTCAGTTTCCTCATCGGTGAACAGGGCGACAGTGAGGATCCAGCCAGAGAGGCTGGTGTGGGCAATGCCTGAAGCCCTGTGACCCGCTCTCTTCCGGGGGTTCCCGTGACTTCCCGGCTCAGCTCCCTCTCGCACTGAGACTTGGGGTCCAGCTGGCCCTGGTTCCTGAGAGCCCCTCGTGCTGCTGCATAGCCTCCCTCCTGCCGGCCTGGAGAGCTGGTCTCCCCCCTCCCTCTGCCCCCATCAGAGCCTGCGCAGCCAGGAGAACCCAGAGAAAGGTGCTGGAGGAGGGTGGAGAGGCTGTCCCGATGGTGGAGTGATGGGTGAGGTGAGGGTACTGAGGGTCATACAGCGGCCGTCTGCTTGATGCTGTGGAAGCTGACCCGCGTGGGTGACGTGGGGATGGACACGGCCCGGGCCCCAGGGACTCGGAGGGAGTGACGGTCCTGCCAGCGGTGCCACTTCTTCTTCACAGCCGAGCGCACCTGCGGGGTTAGGAGGCGGCTCAACTGGGCCTGTGGAGGCCAATCCTGGGTCCCGGCCGGTCCTCTCCCCTGCTCCCTGCCCCTTGCAGGGCCACCAAGGGAGGCTGGGGCGGCCCCCCTGACTGCCAGCCTCACATCCAGAGACCGGCTGTTCCCAAAAGCAGGGTCCTTCTCACCTCCTCTGCAGCCCTGACCTCCTCTACCTCCTGAAAGACCTGCCTCGCTCACCACAGCACGCAGCTGAGATGGAGAGCTAGTCATTTCAAGACCCGACCGTCACTGGTGCTGTTCTATTCTCATTTGTATTGCAATGGAAGAAGTTTTTCTGCAAACTGGATCATGTCCCCCACAGGCTAGCCTGGCACGTGGTTGAACAGAATAACTGTTCCGTAAGCATTGTTTGCTTGCTTTATGGCTCCTTCTCTCCCTGCCCTCCAGCACATGCCGGTCTCCACTGCTGGACTTTCCTATCTGGGGTCTGCTTTAACTGACAGAGACGCAGGCATGCAGACCCCACCATTGCCCTGTGCACGGGCAGGTGAAGAGGCCTCAGGATGGCACTGGCACTCCTCTGGGGTGTCTGGAAGCGCTCGGGCCCTGGGAGGGTGTCTGCTCTTTGCCCCAGCACCCACTGTGTGTCCTCACCCACCACAGGCCTGAGCGAACATCTCCCCCAAGTCCGCCGCGCTGGGATTCTGGGCCTTGTAAGCTAACCAAGTTTCACCAGAGCCTGGCTCCCTGGAGCCCACCCACAGGCGTGTGGCCTTCCCTGCGGCGGCAGGGGACAAGAAAGGACGCGCTGGTGTCTTTCTGCTCCCTGGGTCCATAAAGGCCTGGATGCATGGCTCACACCTGACTTGCTCCTGGAAAGCGCTCTCCTGTCATCACCTGTGTTCTGGCTTCCTTCTTCTGTGAGCCCCTGTGGCCTGGGCTCCTGCCCACCCAGCTCTCCGAGTGCAATGAGAGAGTCGATATATCGTTTCTGACCTGCAGAGTCAACCTTCTAAACTGGTTGGAGTCCCTCAGGCAGGATTCCTGTCTCCCCAAAGCTGGGTGGTTTCTCCAGACTTCCCCTCCCTTCTCCAGAGCAGAGCTGAGCAGAGCCAGGGATGCCCAAAAGGCTGGGGGGGCTCCCCTCGAACTTCCCTGGAGTGGGGTCTGAGGACAGGCCTCCTGGGCCTGGTGTCATACCTCTCCATTGAAGAAGCAGTAGAAGACGGACACAAAGAAACCCTGGGAAGGAAGAGGGAGACGTCAGTGACCTGCTCAGGGAGCCACTCTGCCTGGGGGGTCGGGGGGTGGAGAGGGGACAGGACGACTGGGGGAACACTCTGCCTCGGGACCCCGGAGGCTCAGAGCTGGGTAGGCACCCCCATCGTGGAGCAGGTGTACCGGGGTCCACTGCGAGTGACAGGCTGCCATGAGTCCTCAGAGCAGGGGCTGGGCTGGCAGGAGGTGCAGGCTAGGGTGACCCTGACCCAGTCAGGGGTGGGCCCACCTGGGCCCTGGGGTGGGAGTGACGGCACCAGGGCCTGGGTTCAGGATGTGCACGCGCTTGTATTTCAGTGCATACGAACTAAACCAAGCCAGCGAGGGCACGGGTGCCTGAGCACGCCAGGTCAGGGGCGCTCTCTGTGGCCGCATCCCACTACGTGCCCCACCTGGAATGACTGCAGGAAGGAGTTGAAATAGATGAACACGATCTGTGACAGCTCGTCCTCCCCAGGGCTGACGAAGAAGAGCATGTAGGTGACGCCCAGAAGGGGCAAGAGAACCAGGGTGGCCTTCACCGCCTTCCTGGGGAGGGGGGAAGGGTGACAAGACCCATCTGAGCCCCTGAGGCACGTGGGGCCTCACTCGCTGGCATCTCTTCTGGGAGCCTGAGCGAGGGCCCTGCCCAGAGGCAGGGGAATGGCCCAGATGGCCTCCTCATTCCTCCCCCGCTGAGGGTCAAGGCACCCATCACTCACCTGTACTGGATCGTCTCTGACGTGGTGGATGCTCGTAACTTCGTCATTAGGATCCTGACGATGTTGAACAGAAATACAAAATTGATCTGGAGGGACGGGGGCAGAGAGGGAAAAAGGAAGGACCGCGAGGTGGGGGTGAGAGGAGAGGCGACCACCTCCCCTGTAACCCACTGAGAATCCACCTCCCAACCCACTCACCCCAGCACCTGCCTGGGGTCCCAAGACCTCTGCTCCTCCCTCACGGGGGCAGGCAGGTACCCCACTTGCCGGGTCCCCTGTCACCTGAGGACTCCAGAGCCGGCTTCTCCACACCCTGACCCGAGGGAGGAAAAGCAGCCTTGGAGGCAGTGCACAAGGGCACAAAGGTCACTCCTTCCTGAAGCGCCCAGAGCTCTGCCCGGCCCGCCCCCGCTGCTGCAGGGCCCCCACTTGTCAACTGAGGGTCTCCCTGAGGCCCTTTGGACAGAGGACAGTCCTGCCCTGGTGGAGCAGACCCGGCCAGATGGAGTGATTAATAACTCGGTTGCTGGGAGGAGTGATTAATCTCTCACCATTCGTCCCCTGCACCCAGGAAAACTCTAGATTCTTCGCAGACACGCCTGAGGCAATGGAGATGAACAGGCTGCTGGGCTGACTCCAGCAGCTGGCTCCTGGAAGGGGCTCATTTATCTTCATTCTGAGCCTCCTCTCAGCATCGGAGCCTGCCACTCCCAGCATCTCCCCGGGACCTGCCCGTGTGGCCTCCCGGGGCAGCCCTGTGCTGCATGTGGTGGTCTCTGCGGGTGTGCAAGTGTCCCGTTAACCCGTGTCGGCTTGTCTGTGTGCCTGTGTGCTGCCTTCTCCATGCTCCCCGTGGGTCTGTGCTCTGTGCTTGTGCGTTTACCTTGGTGTGTTCCTGTGTGAGTGTGGACCTGGGGACATGGACACACCCGTGTCTCTCTTCATCCATCTCCAAGTGCGAGTAGACAGGAAAGTGAGTGTTGTATGCCTAACACCCTGGGGACCTCGCACAGGAAAGTACCCATGGGTCAGAAGGAGATACGTATTAGCCCAGGGGTGTCTGCTGGCTTGTGTGTGTGCACATGTCTGAGTGTGTGCGTGTGTTTATACACACACACCCCTCCCAAGTCCTGGTCCTGAGATTCCGTCATTTCTGGAGCCTCCTAAGCTCTGAGGCTTGGGGACACAGGCAGACATCACGGGACACACATCCCTGTGGCCTCTGGGTCACCCCTAAGCTTGAGGCTACTCTGGGGCCCTGGGGGGCTCCCTCCTCAGCCACGGCCTGCTGTTCCAGTGCCCACAGTAGCACAGCCTGGTGAACCCAGGGTGAGGGGTGGTGGAAGCGTTCAGCCAGGGCTGCCCATGGCCTGCTGCACCTTGCTTCCTCTTAAGGCCTGTCTAATTTCCAGCTCCTGGGTTTCTGGTCTATGCCCTTGGATCATGAGGTCACTTTAACACACAGGCCGATCCTAATTTTCTCATACAAGTGATACAAAATACTTGACCTTTTCCGATTCTTCATGACTTCCGTGAGAACAGAGGTTGTTGGAGTCAAAATATATTCTCATTTCTTCCACATTTCCCTGCATTAAATCTTATTCACTAATTGTCCATAAACCCACTAACCAATTCACTCAGTTATCCACCCACTCTTATCCACCTATCCCTCCATCCATTAATCCATCCAAATATTACTCAACCATCCATTCATTACTTTATCTACCCACCCTCCCACCCACTTATTTAACATGTAACATTCATCCATCCATCTAAATATCTACTCAACATTCCATTCATCAGTTTATCTACCCACCCACCCACTCACCCACTTATTCAACAGGTAACGTACATACATCCACTAACCATCCAACCACCCATCCATCTAGTCAATAGGCAATTGCTGAGCACCTCTGGGCTACAGGGCGCTGTTCCATGTGCTGAGGCAAGAGCAGGGACAGGGGCTGGTGTGGAGGGTCTGGGAGACAAGGCCTTATGCCCTCTGCTCACCCTAGGCAGGAGCTGGTGATGCTGCCTACACCCCACCTCAGGCTGGTCTGTGCAGCCCCAAAGTCACTCTTTCCTTTTGGGCTTGGTTCCCAGCTTCCCCCTTTAAAACATCTTCTCCACCTCACTTCACCGCAGGCACCTTCCTCCCTTCCCCAGGGAGCCGCTGACACCGCCCTCCCACCTGGTTTCCAAACCCTCCCTGTCTGCGCATGTGCAGAGGCGGGCAGGGAGGGAGGAAGGAGGACTGACAACTCTTCCTCCTTGGCTTCAGACACGGTTCCTCCTGTCCTTTAAACCCAGGCTGGGAGAGGTAGTCCCAGCCCTTGGGGGTGTCCTCTGCTCCCCTCCAGCTCTGGGTATTGGGGTGCTGCCATCACATCGCAGCTCCTTGTAGCGCACATTCACCAAGCCCAGCAACATAGCCAGCCTGCTTGTCCACCTGGATCTGTGGAGCCTAGTGAGTCTCAAAGGCCCAAGTCCTGAGTCCTACTGCGTTCAGGGCCCTGGCTGGGCCACAGAGAAAGCCCAGACAGCTCACATCCCTGCTCACAAGGCCCCGGGACACCAGGGTTCTCCCACTAGAGTATGCACATCAAAGGCGCTTGTTCCAAATGCCGCTCTTGGACACACCCCAGAGATTCCCAGTGGCAGGTGGAGGCCCTGGAATAGGGGCGGCCGGGATATTGCCGAGGAAGACACCACCCACGGAACAAAGAGGCAAGGCTTTCACTGGACAGACCTCACGTGCCACACACCATTCACCTGTAGCTGCAGGGGACAGTTCTCAGCTTGGGGCTTTCTCTGGTGCCAGGGGAGCTAGCTCAGCCTGAAAATGGGGAGAGGGTAGCTGGAAATGTGGGGATTCAAGGTCTCCAGGGCAACCTCCACTGATGGCGCATGAAGCATATGGGTAAGTAACCCTGCTTCCCGACCAGGGGTCAATTCTGAGACTCTTCTACGTGTTGCCCCATGGAAGCCTGCTTATCACTTAACCTTTATCGGTTTCCTCCCTTCCTTGTCCTCTACTCCCACCCCTCGTTGTGTTTCCTGGGACCACCTCCCACATGAACGCCTGGCGCCAAGTCCTTGTCGCATGGCTCTAATTCCAGCTATTCCAATTGGCATCTGCGTGGACTTGGGCAAATGACTTAATTAACGTTTCTGAGCTTCTGCTTCCTTGTCCGTCCAGTGGGAATAGCCGTGGAGCCCATCTGGGAAGGTTGGCACAGGTTCAAATACTCATGGAAAGCACTGAGCTCATGCCTTTCCCACGCCATCAACAGTGACAACAGCCTCCTGCAAACCCAACCAGCCAACTCACTTCCCAGAACCCAGAGATGAGCACGGGTCTCTCAGACAGCTGTGGACCGCTGGGGGAGGCCAGGGGTGGCAGGGTATCCAAAGGAAGGGATGGCGGGAGGTGGTGGGTAACCTGCCCTCCAGGCTCAGCTCAGCTAGCTATTAGTGATGACCTTGAGCAGCTGTTTCATCTCCCAGGTTCTTCATCTGTGAAACGGGGAGCATCATCCCTACTTCCAGGCATCGAGGATGTGAGGATTGGAAGTAATGAAGATAGAGCTTCTGGAAGGGCTGAGCTTGGAACCTGGAAGCCCTGTCCATGCATATAGCTGGGTGTGGGCCGGGTCCAAAGGGAAAGACAAGCACGGGGCTCTTGGTGAGGGTGGAACCGGAGAAGGGGGCATGGAGAGGAGGTGGGAGTTGGGTATTGTCACTGGGCCTTCCAAGCCTGTCCCCCTTCTCTGTTCATTTCCTCACTGCTGTCCAACATCTTTGCAGAGGGGGCTCTCTTCCCACCCAAGCCAGCCTTTCCGCTCACACTGGTGGAGGGGGGGAATCAGTGACTCATTGCAGCTAGGACTCCAAGGACAATGATTCCCCCTTCTGACTGCTGACAAGGACTGGCTTCTATCTCTGAAATGAATGGAGCCCTGAGGGTGGAATTTCAGGCAGTGGGTAAAAAACCTTCCTAGTCATCTCCGGTTCGTATATACATCAAGGACACTCCAAAGATGGGGGGTCAAATGAATCCCTGAGGAAATTACAAAAAGGAGGAGAGTAAGGAAATAAAAAGAGATAAACAGTCATTGTCTCCAAGGTAGACCAAAGAAGCCCCCATTAGGCACCTGCTGTGTGCAAGGGGGTGGTGCTCGCTCAAGCATCGGGCACTGGGAGCAGGTGGCCCTTTAAGGAGCCTGAAATTAACAAGCCTGAAATAAGTCTTACGTAAATGCCAGTTTCTTATGGGGCTTTTTTGTATGTCTATTTTTTTTAGCGTATGATATATAATGGGTTCTTTTCTTTTGCAGAATGCAGCCTCTACTTAAAGTCTACCTTAATTAAAGCTCGTTGTGGTTTAGATACCTGGCAGCAATTATACCTTAGATGTTAATACATTTGGCAAAGGGCGGGGAGCTGGATGAGGAATAATTGCTCGTTATGCTTCCTTTGTCCCACTGCCCCCAGGCTGGGGGCGGTGGGCTGGGCCCTGGAGGGGGTCGCTGCGGGTAGAGGGAGAGTAGGTCTGGGCTGAACAGAATCCCGCGGACCCTTCTCTTGCCACCAGCTGCCCTCCTTGCCTGGCTTGTACCTGGCAAGGGGATGTCAGATGTCGGAGGCATTAGAAATCTGCCAGTCGGCTTTTCTCTGCCCAGAACCTGAGGGCCAGAGAGGGGAGAGGGCTGCATCAGGGCGTGGAGTGCGAGGAAGGGAGAGCTGGGAGCAGGATGCCAGGCAGCGGGGTGGTGCGTACAGAGTGTGTGCGGGGGGGCCGATCCAGACCCTGTCTCTCCCCAGCATCTCTGCTGGGTGGGTCCTCTGCTGTCCTCCTGGTGCCCAGCCCTGTCCCACTTCCCACTGAGGACCTACCAAGAGCACGAGGATGATGGGGCCCTGGTAGATGTAGTCCACCAGGTCGCCGGGCTCCTTGCCAAACCAGCACCTGCAAAGATGGAGTGGCTGTAAGTGGCCTGCTGAACCACAGCCTGGGGACCACTGCAGCCTCGGGGCCAGGGTCCTCTGTCTTGACTCTTTCTGAGATCCAATCTCCATGGCTCTTCCTTCCCCCGAAGCCTGGGTGGACAGCCCCAGCCCCACTGACCACCCTGGCTCATACCTGGGCTGCCTTTTGCCCTACATGGAGGGTCTGGTCTCCCCAGGCAGACTGAGGCAGGCCCTGGGTCTCCTCCCCCTTCTCCTTGCTCCCTCACCCCATCCCAGGATGCTGGGCCCAGGGCTGGACATGCAGGAGGCCCATGAAAGGAGAGCTGGGCTCCCCGTCGCTGGCCAGGGCCCAACTGCCTGTACCACCTGTTCCCGCATTGCTTGGAACCCGCCTCTCCTTGTGCCAGGCACTCAGACGCACAAAGCAGCAGACGTGGAGGCGGGAGCCTTCTCCTAGCCCGATCCCTGGCCTCATTCACCCAGGGAAGGAAGCTTGCTCCTGTTAGAGGCTTGGTTATTCTTTGGGGATGCTAGGGGTGAAGAAGCTTCAGGGTCTGGATGGAGGAAGGGCTGGCCCAGGACCCAGTCTGGCTCTGCCAGCAACTCCTACTGGACCTCAGAAAGGGCCCCACAGAGTTCAGGAAATTCTGTGTCTTCTGCAACTTCAGAGGTCATCCAGTGCACATTGCCTCAGGCAGGATTCTCCCCTGCAGCCTCCCAGCACTGTTTTTTTACTTTTCTTTGCTTAAACACCCCCTTTGATGGGAAGCTCACTACCTCTCAAGGCAGCCCTCTCACTCTTGGGCAGCTTTTATCGTTAGGAGCTCTTCCTAATGCTGAGCTCTCAGAACCCACGCCATTCCTACCCCCTGCCCCCAGATCCCATCTGCTCCCTCCATCCTCAGAGACCCCTTGAATATTTGTATACAGATACTGACGTTCCTCTGTCCCCTCTTTTCTCAGCTGGTGGCACCCAACTTCCCCGCCGTTCCCTGGCTGACCTGCAGCCAGAATTGCCATCATCTGGGCTGAGACTGAGTATTTCAAAGTCTCTGGTGCAGAGAGGGTCCCAGCACAGAACACTGCACCCCAGGAAGAGACTGGGACGCCAGAATAAAACAAGCTTCCACTGGCCTGGCCCGGGCATCTGTGAGGGGCTCCGTACCACAGCTGAAGGTGCTCTGAGCTGAAAGCCTGGAGCCAGACTTGCCACACCCAACTCCAGGAGGCCGCCTTACCAAAGGCTAAGGGGGTCGTGCGTTGGGTGCTTAAAGGAACGATTCCTAACTCAATTCAACAAAGTTGACTTGACACCTATCGCATGAGTACCTCTGGGTGCCAAGGAAATGTTCTCAATTTAAGGACAATGGAAAAGTGAACTGTCCTGGCGTGGCTGCAATTCTTGCCCCGTGGCTGACCTGTCCTAACATCCCTCTGAGCCCCATGGCTGGCCTGTCCTTACTTACTGTTCATTCTCATAGTAGAGTTTGCCAATGGCCCAGGCGATGATGATGGGGCAGGGGATGCCTGAAAGAAGGACAGACACAGCTGCAGTGGACAGACAGATGGTCAGGAGCCCCTCTCGTAGAACACAGTGTGGGGAGGAACCACAAAGCGCTAGGATCTTGTTTGCAATCATCTAACTGCAGGCCATCCATGACCTTGAGGGGCCCTGTCCCTAGACCCCTGCCCCCATCCCTCCCTCCCTCTCAGTCATCCCCTCCAAGCAGGTCAGAGAGATGAGGGGACAGCGTGATTTTCTGAGATTTTTTGATAGAGAAGTGGAGCTGGCCAGCTTTTCTTTTGAAGCCAGAGACAAAGGTCTTTGGATTGGCCATTCCAGGCAAGAAGAGGAAGGCTATTTGTGGACTGTCCTTTCAGAGGGACTATTTGCTTCTTCCTCTCCAGCATGGAGGGGAGTGGCTGCATCCTCGGACTGTCCTGGGGATGGTAGACAGGAATGTGATCCGGTCCTTGGACCCAAGATGAAGGGAGGTGACCCTGTCAGCAGTACCCTCTTCCCACTAGACCCTGCAGGTCCCCCCAGGACCCTCACACCATCCAATGAAGAGGAAGAGCCGCTTGCGCAGGCGATCGGTGGAGTAGGTCATGACGATGGCCGTGTGCAGGTAGCAGCCCTCCACGAACATCCAGAAGAAGTTAGTCACCACGAAGTAGTTGAAGCTGGTGGTGATGCAGCGGCACCAGACCTGCGCGGGGCAGGCAGCAGTCAGTGGCTGCCTGGGGCCCAGGCCCAAGTGCACAGCTTGGGCGCTGATGGAGGGGAGGTCGTTTGAGTTGAGTCATGGACATGGCATTAAACACCCTTGAACCTCATTCTGGGAAGCTTCATCCTTTCTCTTCCACATTTTCCAGAAAGTGCCAGCCTCCCCTGGTACCAGGGGGTCTGACTTCTCACCAGTGTTTTCTAATCTCCTTTTTCATAAAAGAAAGAGGGAGTCTGACTCTGAGATCTTTGCAGGGAGAGGCTAGAACTGAACAGCACTGTCGTGTTTCACCGTCACTTTTTTTTGAGGGTCACCTTCACTTCACAGCGAGTCAGACTGGTTTCCGTTTCGGGATGGACTATGAAATTTCATGTAGAAAAAAAATAGCGAGTCAATTAGAAGAAAATTGTTATTGAACTAGTACAGGGTCTGTGAAGGTGAGCTGCAGCGGTGGAGGTGACCCTCCCAAATCTCTGGGTTTAGGAGATTCTGGGCTTAGTGTCATCTCTGCCGTCTCCGGAGGGAGACTTCCTTACACCGGGACCTCGGGCAACTGGCCATACCTCTCTGAACCTCATCGTGCTGCAGAGAAAAGAATAATCCCATCTTGCAGGTTGGTTCAAGAAGATGGAGGTGGCAAAGGCAGGCGCCAAGAAATGAATGTTGGTGCCATTTGCCTTCTCAGCGGAAGGGAATTTGTCCCTGTCCCTCTGAGCACGGTTACTACCCCTCCCTCGGGGGACAAGCCTGCCCAGAGCCACCTTGGGCCACGGCCAGGTCTGGCCTCAGGCCAGAGCTCTTCTCAACTGACCCTACCTGGCCATCTTCCCCAGGGATTCGTCACCAGGGCACCCTCAGAGCTGAGGATGTGGGGATTGGTGGTTAGAGGAGCCCTGTGATGGGGAGCTGACTGTCCTCTTGGACAGCTCAGCGCCTCTCTGTCCGGCTCTAACAGCCGGGCTGTCAGACGATCAATCAGCTGAGCTGATCACAGCCAGTGACTTTCCTCCATGGTCCCAGCCCTGATCTCGGGCCCCATGCGGCCACCTGTCTCCTCTGTTCTGAGAAAGTCCTGCTGAGGCGGAATGCGAAAGATCCCCTCCTCCCAATCTTGTTTTTCCTCCGAGTTAATGATGCCTTGTCAGTACAAGCCAACATGGGGCTGCAGGGCACCCCAAACTGACTGAATTCCACTGGTGCTGAGGCAGGGCTCAGCATGGGGCCAAGTGAGGCGTCAAGCCAGGCTGGGTGTGTGCTCAGGTCTAGCCATCCAGAGACGATGTATTGCGCAGTCTCTAACGGTGGGCCAAAGAGCTCCGCGCACGGCTCCATGCTGGGCTCTGGTTTTACGACGTGGACACAGTACTACAGTGGTTGACACAAATCCACCGTGGGCAGCTAACGTGCTGGCTGCTCAAGGTCCTGGTGGCCCAGATGTAGAGGCATCATTACAGTGTCATCTAACCTCCCCGAGCCTCAGTTTCCATGTCTGTATAATGGGGGCGAAATCCCTACAGGTCTCTCATTGGAATGAATTGCTCTAAAGCTCAATAGAGGTTAATTTCAGCCTCCTTTTCTCTAAGGAATCTCTGGGAGGTGCTAAAGTCACAAGACGGGGATAACCCAAAGCCTGCTGTCAGGTCTGTGCTGCTCCCCAGACCCCGGCCTGGAGCCCCATTCCCCTACCCCTGGCTCTGGAGGGACAATGAATGGGTGCAGGTGAGCTCAGGTTCGGGTCTGCACGCGAGGACTGGGCAAGAGAGATGGGGGCCCCCAGAGCCCAGAGTCCCCCAGGTCCGGCCCCAAACCTCTACCCAGAGACCTCATTGCTCTCATGCACTTCGTGGTCGATGAGCTGCAGCAGGAACCACGTGACATTTCGCAGGATGAATGTGGTGATGAGATTCCAGTGAATCACGTTCCGCAGACAGCGGATGCTCCTGCGGGACGACCGGGGCAGGGATCAGCCGGGACAGGCTGCACCTGGGCTCAGAGCTCAGCTGGGGCGGGGGGCAGGGGGCAGCTGGCGTCATGGGGCAGCTGGGCCTGCGCCCCCTGCCACCCCCTCCTCAGGCAAGGGAGAGACTCAGCCTGGGGTGAAGGCAGGGCTGCACCAGGAACCAAATTCCCATTCGCGGTGACCACGGTTGGGTCTTCCAGAGCTGGTTCCCTTTTTGCCTCCTGCATGCCCGCCAGCGGTCAGTGCCCAGGCACCTCCCCAAGCCCCTTTTGTCCGTTGGCTCCAGGGACCCCAGAGAGGAGCTAAGAATGGGTGAGGTGAAGGGGTGCCGTGGGAGGAGGGCAGAGAAAAAGCAGGGGCAGGGTGGACTCACCGCAGGGCCAGGAAAAGCAGGAAGGCAGCCACGAGGGCTGCCACAGACACGCAGTGGCCCAGGTAGTTGATAATGAGCGCGACGCGGTAGTGCAGGTCATACTTCCTCTGCTGGACACACAGACAGACACACGGGCAGACAGAGGCTTGGGGCATGTGGAGGGTGGGGCCAGGCACTCTAGCAATGGCCACCCTGTGCGTCCTGACCCTGGGGGCAGAAGAGGCTCCAAGTGTCACCACCACACCTGGCACCCAGAGCTCTCTCCTGTCGGCCCTGCGTGGCTCTTGGTATAAATGGCTGTGGTCAGGTGTCCCCTGTGCAGTTGGAGGGCAGATCTGAGCACAGTGTATTCTGAGTTATGCCAGAGATATGGGCATGTAGATCCTATTTTCTTTTTAATTCTGGAATGGGAGTTGCTACACCTGTGTTTCATCTCAGCTCACACCCTAATGGGCTGAGCAACTGAGGGTGTATTGATTTATATCTCTGGGACTCAGTTTTGATATCTGTACAATGGAGCCAACCTGTCCTCCTGTCTCAGAAGCAGCGACCTATGGCAGGTCTGGGGGTGCCTTGGGATCAGTCTGCCCGGGGTGCAGCAGTGAGGGGGTACCTTATCTGTAGAGATTTTAAGAGCAATATTAAGACCAAATAAAATCAGTCTGCTTTTTATTATCACCACGTGCTGGCAATTCTGAACAGAGGCAACGATAAAATACTCCTTCCTGCCAGGGCAGACTATCCCGCCACCCCACACCGCTTTGGTTTGCCACTGCTCAGAGGGGCTGTGAGACGAAGAGGTGACGGCAGAGGGCAGGAGGGGACCTCTTTCTCTCCTTTATGGCCCATCCCACTTGTCACTCTTGTGGCCCTCACTGCAGACCCCTTTGGCTCGCATTTTGTAGAATCACTTTCTCAGGGCAGACAAATGTTTTTCCTCTGAACTTGGACTTCTTTTGGGGAAAAGTTTCAGCCCCACTGGGGGCCGTAATGGGCAAAGGAGGAGAGGGATGGGGTGGGATGTATCATTTGGGGTCAGGAACGAGGCGAAGCTTCAAGAGGAAGGAGGCTGGCACCGCAGATAACACGGAATCCAGCACCAGAGCAAGGGGGGCTGGTGAGGTCGGAGTGGGACCCAGCTTCCCGTGGGGACTGCCCTTCTGGGGGCTGCACTTGTTTCCACGTGGAGTCATAGAATCAGAATGCCACACGGGGAAACTGAGGCCCAGAGGAGGAAGGAAGTCACACTGCCTGTTAGATGTCGGGGCACTGGTTACAGGGTCATCCCCGTCTCGTGCCATGTGCCACCTTGCTGGTGTCCTCCACCAGCTGAGCTCTCCTGAAGGTGAGCCTCTACGTCCCCTTCTCACAGGGCAGGGGGCATAGAGTGATGGTAAGAGGTGCAAGAAAGGGGTGGGTGGGTGACACAGGACTGGTTCTGCCACCCTTGGCATCCTCTGTGCTCTGAGTCCTACTACCTGTACCGGACCAGGGGTGAGGCAGGTGGGAGTCACTCACCTTATCGTCCAAAATGGGCTGACACTGTGAGTAGTTGATCCGTGAGGCCCAGGTCCCATTCTCCAAGCACTCTCGGTAGGCATTCCCTACAAAATGCACCAAGAGGCGGGTCACTCCCCTCCTCAAGAACACTCCCTGGCTCCCTAGTGCCCACAGGATAAGGTCCCTATGTCTCAGCCTCTCTAGGCCGGGAAACACATCTGAACGTTCACGTGAAAGTCATTCATGTGAAAAGTGCACAAAAGCCTTACCACTCATGGTAGCTAAAAGGCATGATAAAACCCATTTCTGATACAATTTTTTGTGTGTGTGTTTTTTTTTCCGGACGCGCAGGCTCAGCGGCCATGGCTCACGGGCCCAGCCGCTCCGCGGCATGTGGGATCTTCCCTGATCGGGGCACGAACCCGTGTCCCCTGCATCGGCAGGCAGAACTCTCAACCACTGCGCCACCAGGGAAGCCCTCTGATACAATTTTTGACTAGCATTTTGTACACTCGCTGTAATTTTGTTTGAAACTGAACCCCACTGTGAGCCCTGGGATGTGGCTGAAGATTCACTGCTTTCAGCATGCCGAAGAGTTTCCATCCTAATCGCAATCATTTTATGCTCCTGAGATCCATACTTTTCCCACCAGTATCAGCACTTCCACTTTCACCATAGTCACTATTTCTACAGCAGGTGTTTGCCCTGTACCAGGTCCTCTTCTAACTGCTTTGTTCACACTCGTCCATTCAATCCTCAGGCAACCCCATGGCGTAGGTACTGAGATTAACCCATTTTACAGATGAGAAAACTGAGGCACAGGGAGATCAAGCAGCTTGCCAAGGATACAAAGATGAGAAGATTCAAACCCAGAAGCTCTGGCTTCAGGGTTTATGTTCCTAACCCCTAGGCTACTTAGTGGTACAGGAATGACAGCAATATGGGGAAACAGGACTGCGCTGCTGACCTTGAGCTGCGGCTGCCTGGGAGACCACCATGTGATCTCTAAATGTTTGAGAACCTGGCTCTGTGTTAAAGTTGGAATGTGATGTGGGCAAAGACATTTCAGAGCATCAGTGTCTGATGTACTGAAGTGAGGGTTTTATTGAAGGGAGACGTATGAAGTTCAAGGAATGCGCATATTTTCTTTAAATCCTAGTTTGACTGTCAAGATCTAGCTCCTAAGGCACGCTCTCCAGGTAGCCCATTGTCACTTCCATCCAGAGAAATGCCTCACACCTGATAACTCCAAAGCCCTCTGCCAGCCTCTGCTCTGCATTTCGCTGTCTTATGTACCCTACCTCCCCTGCTTACTTACAAATTCTAAACGATCTATTGTTTGGGGATAATTTGTACCAGCGTTCTGCTCTCTGGCTAATGGGCAGTTGTTTGTGGATTTTTCTTTTTGGCTTACGTTAGAATCACAATATAAAGCTAATTTTCAAAAAACAGCTCACAGAGCACAGAGTCACAGAGCTGAAGGGGAAACCTTAGATTGTTTTTGGAAGCAATGAGTTCTGAAATAATTAAGTTACTTTAAAAATCCACTTCCGCTGAGCTAACAGTGAGTTAAAAGCAATGGAGTTACGAAGGAGCACTTGCTGAAGAGCAGAAACAATGGGGGAGATTCTATCAGCCTAATTGTTTTTTAATTTGGTGCTCTGAGCTTATAGATTTTTCAAATTCGGGATTTTTACTGGCCTATTCCTGCCTCCTGGGCCTGTCACCTGTCAGCGAGGCCTGCCTCGGGCAGGTCCCTGGCCCAAGTGTGAGTCAGTCAGGCCAATGCTGGTCTGACACCGACTCTGACCCCAATATGAGGACACTAGCTCCTAGCCCCTGACCATGGCACCCAATTCCCCACTTGGGTTTTCTCCCTCTACAGGATTGTTTTACTACAGGTTGTGTGTTAAGAGAAAGAAAGAAAGGTTGTATGTTAAGAGAATTTGATGCATAGGGTCAGTTATGTTACTGACCTAAAGGACAGAGTATGGGGTGAAACCAACGGGACCAATGTAAAGGCGTTTTGGGATGGTGGGTGATTTTGTAAAATGAACAGTCCCTCCCTAATGGGGATTTAGAGTCCTTCTCAACAGGCCTGCGTGAGGTGAGACAGACCCTGATCCTGGCTATGGTTCAAAGGGCAGAAAAATTTATCTTCTGTGAATGTGTTCCTAGATGTCATCTAGCTTTTCTGAAGTCAGTGCTAAGCTCCTTCCTCCAGGAAGGCCTCTTTGATTGCTTGCATCTCACAAGTCTCTTTCACCTGAGCCTCCCAACACCCCCAACCCTCTCAGTCCTGACAGCCTGAGCCCCACATTCCAGCCCTTGCTCATGACCTGGCCTCAGTTGTTCAGGTGGGTGAGTCTGGTGTCTCAGTGTAGGGCTCCCTGAGGACAAGACCTCAGAATACTCATCTCCCAAGTATGATACCTTGTGGTGGTACCGACCACGGGGCGGGCTTGCGGAAAGGAGGGGGTCAGGATAGAGATGCTGCACATCTGAGACCTTTCTGGTCCCTCACATCAATGCCCCTGGGGTACCAAGCTCCGTGGATTCTGTCTCCTCTTTCTTTTTCCGGAGTCCATCCCTCTCCTGCCCACCCTTCCACCCACTCTCTAGTCACCTTGCACTGGCACAACACCCTCCTATCTTGCCTCCTGGCTTCATCTCTTGCCCCCCTCGACTCTCTATCCTTTACCCCCACTGCCAGAGCGATCATGCTGATTTCTGAATAAAAGTCATCAGCAGCTTTTTATTGCTCTTGGGAATAAAGTCCAACTTTCTTGGCGTGCTATTCAAGGCCCTTGACCCGGGCCCCAGCCGAAATTTCCTGACGCATCTCTGTGGCAGCTGGCATTTACACCAGCAGGCCTGGCACACACCGAGCTCCATACCGAGCCACCCCTTGAGACACCCTCCGCACTCTCACCCTTTACGCATGCACATATCCCTACAAACTCCTACTTACCTTTTAACCCCCAGCACTAATGCCACCTCCTCCTGGAGGCTTCCCCAACACCCAACGTATTCCGTAATCTCTTCTTTTTCTCTAAACACCTCCTCTATGTCTTCCCATCTCTTGAAACATAGGTCTTCACACTCTATTGCCCTTGAACTACAGCCACATATCCATTTCATGTCACAGTCCAGTACACACGCACACACACACTGCTCACGTGACTGAATCCAGTTTCAAAGTGAAATTTATCTTGACCACAGCTATCATATTTTTCTTTCTATTACATTCTAATGAATTATATTTATTCTATATACAAATACTAGTCACAACCCACTACATTTACTTCACAACCCACTATCGTACAACATAGTTTGAAAAAGAAAAATCTCTTTTAGAGCATTTGCCGTAATTCACTATGAGTCTCATCTCTTTAGAATTGATCCTTCTTTTCTTTGCTACTGAACTTGAGCTCCCTGGGGACAGACAAGTAGGAAGAAACCATATTGGAGTCAACAGTTCCCTCCTCAGGAGTGAGCCATTGAGTATACGTGGGCTGAATCAAATTGACTCAGGTCTGTTGAAACCCTGGAAGGTAGGGTCTGAGATGTGGGATGTAGTGGTGGGAGGGAGCTTCCCTCTGGGGGCCCAGCCATGCCTGGGAATGAGGCTCTGGCTATAGACATTGGGTACCAGGGGACTGGAAGAGAGACGTTCCCAGCACTTCAGGGGAGCTGGCTAATGAGGACACTGCGCCCTCAGGCACAGCCTTGGACAGGAGAAAGTAAGACAGGAAGAGTCCCCCCTGGGACCCACAGGAAGATGCGCACGGGGAGTCTGAGGGCAGATGGTCAGGCCAGAATTGTGGGGATGGATGTAGTGAGGTGGGTGCCTGTTACCACAGCAACGCAGGTGCCTCCACTGAATATCGATGCCAATGGTGTGCAGTGTAGTCTGCCAGGGGCATTAGGGTCTGGGTGATGCAGGCAAGGTCTTCTCTTCCAGAGCTCTGTGGTCTGGGAAGCCTGCACTCTCCTGCAGCGTGCCCTGGCCTGTTGAAAGCCCTCATTACAATGTGCTCTGTCCCTTTCAGATGCTGACACTTTGACAAGAGCTTCTGATTTGGGCAGTCACCTGAGAGGTCCAGGAGCCTGGCTGGGAGAAGATGGAAGCCGAAATTCTAGCTGTAATTTTGTCTCTGGCTGATTAAGTGACCTTGGCTAAGTCCCGTCCCTCTCAGCCCCACTTTCCCCACTCATAAAAAGGAATGTAAACTGCTTCTCCGTGATGCTACTGGCATCTCAGGTGGGTCAAGTATTCGTTGTGTGGACCTAGCTATCTCCTTCCTGTCTGGCTTCCTTTTCAATCTGCTAACTGCCAGTAGTGCCCTCAAGCCACTGTGACAACCCCAGACACCCATACATCACTTTTAAGCGCTCCCGAGGTTAGCACTTCTATCTCTGATAGTCGAACTGGCAATATATGGGAGATGGGGACCATGAGGGACCCCATTTTTTGGGGTGGTTATGAGGGAGAGAGTGCCAGAGACAGGCTGGGCATAGGGATGAGTGGGAATATGGTGGAGAAGCAATGTCGTCATTGGCTGTCGGGAAAGAAGATGACAAGAAGTGAGGGTGGGAGGGTGCTGACAGGGTGATGGGAAGGGCCAGAAGCAATATTTACCGAAGGGATGAGGTCATGTGCAGGACTGAAATTTTCAGCACCACGGACAGCAAAATGCTACCACTGCCCATTTCCCACCATGAACGCAGGTGGGGAACCTTGGAGAGCGCCTAAGACTTACCCCTCCCCGCTCTGCCCATTCAGCCCATAGCCCTGGGCCCAGGCCAAGAAGGTCAAGATAATCCATGACCCTCTTCAATGCCCAGCTTCAGTCCTAGTACCTCCAGGTGCTTCCACGACTGCTCCAGCCCCTGGAGGGTCAGCTGCTCACTTCCCTTAGCTCATGCTCGGTCGGTATTTTTCTCTCATTGATTTCTGTAAAGGGGTCATGCCTTCCCAGCTAGCTAAGGAGTAGGGGTGGCAAGGCCTAGGTCACCTCTGGCCCTTTCTTAAGGGCTACACAGAGCCGCGCACACAGGGGCTCAGGATGGACCGAGGTGGTGCTGTTGTCTAGGCTACCGGGGAACTCCAAATGAGAATGAGAGGCTCAGGGTGGGCCAAGAGGAGAGTCTGTCACCTTGGATGCCCAGGCTCTGTCAAGCTGCACGGCAAATGCAAAACTGTCCCACGTGCAGGAGCACCTTGAGTCGCACACTCATGGCACACTCTGAGCCCCGCTGCCAGAACGGTTGACACTATAAGTCCAACCTTTGCTGGGTAGGGGTGTCCATCTGAAATAGCAAACCTGTGGTCAGCATCCTCCAGGTTCCAGGCAAGAAAGTAAATTGGGAACTGAGTCAGCAGGCATCTCCTTGGCAATTTAAGAGGGCGAGGCAACTTCTCCTTCATTTGGTCTAAAGAGGCCCAAAGAGGGAGACATGTCCACGGTCACCAGCAATGAAGAGGCAGAAATAGATCTCTCTCCCCCAGGACACACTTTCTCATGGGAGATCCCGGAGTCAGTGTTTCTGGAAGGGAGAGGCTCTCCCTGCTACCCTGTGTTCCAGAAGATGTAGTCAGTTGTGCCACCTCTGCAGTGTCCTAGCCACTTAGTGTCTGGACCCCCAGAGCAGAAAATGCCTGAAGGGCCAGATATGCCACCCTCGGTCCCCTTACTGCTTTTCCTGCAATTGGACTACTGCAGACCTAGCTATCTCCTTCCTGTCTGGCTTGGGACCTACACCTTAGGTCACTTTTCTTTTGCGGGAAAAATCTCTACTGCCTGGACTAGGTAGTGATACTGTGGGCATGACTAATTGCTTTTCACCTCCAGTTAAGAGACCATTTGGGGAAAACACGGTACAGTCATGGTGCCAATAGCACGGTCTCCCTAAGCTTCCCAAACAATGTGCATCTCCCTGAGTTAAGTCTGAACATTTCCCGTCTTGATCTAATCACCGCACGTTGGTGGGGCAGAGGTGAGGGCAGCTGGTGACGCTCACCCAAGCTCAGGACCAACCTGCTGGGTTGAGAGATCGGGAATCTGCTATCACCAACCCAGTCATCAGGTTGGGAAGGGCCTCCTCGGGGCCATCTGCTCGTGACATCTGGGATGAGAGAAGGGCATTTCTTTCCCCTCTCTTCAGTATTGTGTGGACGCTGCTCTCCAGACCCCCTTGTCCATTCTGGACCTCCCCAAACCCTCAGCTCTCTATATCTGAAGGGCTTTTCACCCATGATGCCCCTCCATCCTTGAGTATGTATGGCAGGGGTAAATGTCCACACTTACAGCAGACAGTGGGGAAACTGAGCCAGGGAGGCACAAAGCAGCTTCATGGAGACCACAGTGGGCCCATAAAAAGGGAAGAGGTGTGAGTGGAATCCAGCTCACTGTGTGAGATCACTGGCCTCCCCAGGGAAGGGGCAAGTGGGAGGAGGTGCCTACCTCTGCTCCAGCCCCTATTGTGCAGGGCTCCCTCCATCCAGGCATCCCTAGCAGCTCGTCGCCATGACACCCGCCCGCGGAGGGAAGCGGAGAGAAGGAAGCCCGCGGCACAGGCTGCCGCGGAGGGGAGGATGTCAGGGGAAGGGGCCACGACAACTCACCCAGCACACCGCCCACCCTGTACAGAGAAACGGAGGCCCAAAGAGGAGAAAAGCCTGCCCAAAGGTGAGACAAGCAGGATTATGTGAAGTGACGGGGGTGGGCGAGTGGGGTGGGTGGTGAACACATCTCTGGCTGGCAGAGTCCTAAGTCTGGGGACTTAGGGGGCCAAGGGGCTGCCTCTCTCCAGAGGCCTTTGGGGATCAGACCCTCTTAGTGTAGACAGACCGCACCCTCCCAAGACACCATCCAGAGACCAGTCAGTTTAGTGCCTCTCAGGGACAACAGAAGGCCACACCACCTCAGGACAGCCATCCTTGGTGCGAGTGGGACCCTCAAGGACCTGATCCCGGAGACACTTCTCTTTCCAGACCCTAGGCCTCGCTCTCCTCCCCTTGCTGCCAAGAGCCTAGCTGGGCACGGGGAGCCCTAGGCAGCATCGTCTCCTAGTCGTGACGGGCCCCATGAGGTTAGTATGTTTTCTGTGTCCTTCACACAGATAAGGAAATTGAGACTTAGATGGGGTGGAGCTGCCCGGCACTCAGTGAATCGCGGCACAGCCAGGACCTCGGTGAGCTCTCCTGAAGCTGAGTCTGGGTTCTTCCTGCTGTTCCTCGCCTCCAGCTCCACCCCTGCAGGAGCTGTGAAAGGAAGTTCTGGCCAGACTCTGGAGCACCTGGTCTGAGGTGGGTGAACTGCATTTGGGGTCCTGTGGGGTGGGTCCTGAGAGTCACTGGGGGTGGCGATTTGCCCTGGGGTTCCAGACCCTGCTGGGGTTGCCAGGGTGTGGAGGGAGTGGGCAGGGAAGGATGCTGCAGCCTCTGACTCAATAGCAGGAGGGAGGGGAGGGGCAAAGTCAAAGTTCCCAGCCAATCTGGATTCAGATTTAGATGGTACATGCTGGACATCAAGCGGCATCCTTCCAGAGTACTCCAGTCCTGCATCATGACGCTACGGACAAGCAGCTCGGACTCTAATGCTAGCAGGACCGAGGCCCACGCCCTGGCATTCAAGGCCTCCATGATCCAGCTCTATTCCCTCTCCACCTCTGTTCCCACCCTCCCTTCCACCTGACACATCACTGGCCCAATTTTTCAAGGCCCTGCTCCCCAGCACTTCCTCCATGAAGTCTTCCCAACTTGCTTCTCCCTCTTTTTTGGAATCAACTTCCTCCCATGTACTCCTACAGCCTTGGCTGTGTTATTTCACTTAAGAGCAAATAGCAAAAAGTTCTCTTTAAGAATCTCTCTCTCTCTCTATCACAGGAGCCTCTGGAAGGCTGGGTCAGGTCTTATGCCTCTTTGAAGAGCTTGTTTCTAGTGGAGAAAAGGCAACATACCCACAAACCCAATAAAAGGTGAACCTGGACAGGGAATGGGACATTAAGTGGAGGATTCCTGGGGAAGGGGCAGGGGGCTGCATCTTTGGTCTTCCCTGAGATGAAGGGTCCTTAAGCAGAGGGACAGCTGAGACTCCGCTGTTACACTTCTCAGCTGTCTGGGCCCCATGCATGCAGAGGTGGAAAATGCTAGAGCGTGGGCTGAGAGCCCCCAGAGCCTGCTGAGGCTATTCAGGGTGCTGGCTTTCTGTGGGACCCTGGGCAAGTGTCTTTTCCTCTCCGGTCCAGTCATATCCCAGCCTTAAGCAGCAGGGGCGGGGAGGGCTGAACTCAGCACAGAAGGCCTCACAGCTGGGAAGTTCTCAGGTGTCTGGATGGCCAGAGGGGCATCCTTTCTGCTCTGTCTCTCTTTCCTCCTCCTTTCCTCAGCCAGACCCTCAGTGATGGTCATGCCTGTCCCACTTTCCCTCTCTCCCAGCAGGGGACAGTTCTCACACACAGGGTAACTGCTGACCCTTGGGCTTCAGGGGTCAGGGTATGGTTGGGTCTCACTGGGGACTGGGAATGCAGACCTGAGTTCCTGGAGTCACAGCTTCTATTCCTCAACCCAGGGGCCCATCTACCTGGGACCCTCCCTGAGGCTTCACCCCAGGACCTGGCCTGTCCTCAACAAATGTAATGTCCCCACTGCTTCAAGACCTTCAAGAACCACTCCCACCCCCTCCAGGAAGCCTTCCAGGAATGCTCTAGTGCCCACCAAACCCATCTTTCCAATCCCTGATGGTTGATTTGTGTAAGCTTGGTCTTTAAGCAGCCTGGGGCTCTGTGAGGACAGGGCTCAGCCTTTCTCATCACCCCTGGCTCCTGAGCACAAGCAGGTAGACCCAGTGGGAAGAACCCTGTGGCTGGAGACCACCTAGTTTATGTGTTTCCATTTTAACACAACTAGGGCTTCAGAATGTCTCTAGACTGGGGTTCTGGGAAGTGGAGACCCCCCAGTCCTCCCCATAGGGTTGGGTTAGGTGAGGCATCTCTTCCCCCGTCCTGGCAGATGTCTCAGTATAGATGGGTCTGCCATTCTCAGCAGGACATGGTACGAGCCTGAGGTCAAGGAGCCGAGGCTGAGCCGGGCTGGGCTTAGTGATTCCGCAGGAGGAAAATGACCCTGTCCACGAGGCTGCGGGACCCTCCTTTGCAGACACGAGGCCCACAGGGACAGGCAAGGGGAGGTGCCTAAGTGGGGCAGATAGAACGAGGGATGGGAGGAGGGAGAGATAGAGGATTTGGGGAGAAGGGAGGGAGGGAGGGGGGATGGAGAGAGGGGGAGGGGGAGGGAGAGAGGGGGAGGGGGAGGGAGAGAGAGAGAGGGAGGAAGGCAGCTGAAGAAGGAAGATGGAGAGAGGGAGGGAGGGAAAGAGAATCACATAGATAGAAAACAAGATAGAGACTGAGAAATACACAGAGACATACACACAAAAAGAGACAGAGAGAAAATACACCCAGAGACAGAGATAGAACCACACATAGAAATAGAAACAGAGATAGAGCCATGGAGACAAAGAGAACAACACAGAGAGAGACACGCACACAGAGATGGGCACAGGAGTGGAATACAGGTGAGAGGTGGGAGGAAAATGGAATACAGTGCCCACCTCTGGCCAGACCACTGCTGGGCTAATCCACTTCCCTTCTCCCTACAGACAGGGAGACTGAGGCCCAGGAAGGGGGTGGGACTTGCCCCAGGTTCTACTGTGTATGGACATTATGATAGTTTTGGGTGGCCCAGAATTTGAACCTGATTCCCATATGGGCTTCGGGGAGAGGCAGAGAACACCTCCTGCCACAGGGCTGAAATGCCAGGCCCTCATCTTCTAGGCTCCCTTGTAGCCAGAGCTGGAGTGTGGGACCCAAAGCTCCACACTCCTCCCGCCTCAACAGATGCACTGGCCCCGAGGAAATCAGTGAGCTGGGGGCCCACAAAATGGAGATGGGCAGAGTGTTTCCTGGGGACCACTGCAGGAAGCTTAAAAACCCAAGGCAGTGATGACAGCAGGGCCATGGCCCATCTGGTGGCCAGGGCTTGTGGCGTTGTCAGGGCCCACTCAGGGAGAGTAGGGGTTCCCTCACTGGGCCAGCTCTGCCCTGAGTTCTTGGCTGGGGACCCCATTTCTGGTTCTGGTTCTCCGTTCCATCCAGTAATTCTGTAAGCTCCCCAATAGCCTTTCAACAAATTCCTTCTCTGTTTAACCCATCATATTTGCTTTCTCAGAGGCAGCAGAACCTTAGTTAGAATCCTTGTTCTGTTATAAGCTGTGTGACTTTGGGAAAGTCACTTAACTTCTCTGTGCCTCAGTTTCCCCATGTGTAATATGAGGATAATACTATGTCTGTTATTGGGTGTGTGTAAAGATTAATGAGTTAACACAGGTCAAAGACAGTACAGACACACAGAACCTGCACCAGGTGGGGGAAAACACTGGAGGGCACTCGGACACGTGGGCACTTAACTGGGTTCTGCCACGGACGAGCATGGGTGGCCTTGAACAAGTCCCTTCCCTTCCCTTGGCCATTGCTGAATCTGGAAACAGTCTCTGGGTAAGAATAACAAGGCTCTGACCGAGTCTCCCACACTTGCTACCTGTAGCTCTTAGCTAACCACACAAAAACTCCTGAATACCTTGTCTCCAGACCAAGGCACTAGCCTGGGCTTCCTCAACCAGCCAATTGCGTTCTCCATATCTTCACTCAGACGTCCCTCCAGCCCCTCAGACCACATATCCTCTACTGTACTCAGCATTTTCCTAGTGTGGTCCCTGAATCCTCCCTCTTCCCTGTCTCATGCCAGTCTTGTCAGTTACAAATGCATCCTTGCCCTCTTCTGCTCTCGCAGCCTCCACTTGACCTGAGTCAGTTACAGGAGTCTCCTAACCCCTCCTTTTGCCACCAGAGACTCTGTGTCCCAAAGCTGAGCTCCTCTGCTCACAAGCTCCCCTAGGCTCCCTCCTGCACCAAAGGTGAAGTCCTCTGCAATACTGTGGGTCATCTGACCAGCATCCAGCCATCTGGTCTCATCTGCTTCTTTCTCCTACTACCTGTGCTCCATGTAACACTGGCCAGTCCCGAGGCACAAAGTACAGTCCCCATCTCTTCCCCTAGACTTACTATACTTTCACCTACTAAAATCCCACCTGTCCCCAGAAGTCCAGCTCAGAGGCTAAACCCTCCCTGATCCCCCAGGGTGAAGGCATGAGTCTTTTCCTGTCCCTCTAAGCTCTTCTTGCAAACTGTCTCTCACGGATGCAGTGCTGCCCAGTGGTTAAGAGTGATGGTTGAGGGCTTCCCTGATGACGCAGTGGTTGGGAGTCTGCCTGCCGATGCAGGGGACACGGGTTCGTGCCCCGGTCCGGGAAGGTCCCACATGCCGCGGAGCGGCTGGTCCCGTGAGCCATGGCCGCTGAGCCTGCGCGTCCGGAGCCTGTGCTCCGCAACGGGAGAGGCCCGCGTACCGCCAAAAAAAAAAAAAAAAAAAAAAAAGAGTGACGGCTGAGGGAGCTGATTATAACCTTGAAAAAACTGACTTCATGTCTCTGAGCCTCAGTTTTCTCATCTGCAATATGGGCATAAGAGCAGTACATGTCTCAGGAGGCCTTAGGGAGGTGGGGATGATGGGATTATGTATGCAAAGCTCTCTCAGTGGTAGCTGGCACCTGGACCACGATCCACACTTGGTAGCTTTGTGGCCGATTCTCTGTGCTCAGCTGAGTGGACGAAAAGTACACGAGGACTGTTGCCTAAGCTTCTGTCCCATGCAGGCAATGCCCGCTCTCTAAAACATGAGGCTTCAGCGGGGGTCTGGCTGTAGCATAACAAAATTGGGTAGGAAGAGGAGCTGGGACCCTTCCTCCTCTTCCCCCAGGCTTCTCATAGGAGCTTTTTCCCTCCCCGTGTCCTTCTTTCTCCAGGAAAGATCCCACTGAAAAGGCAAACAGAGCAGGAGGAAGCGGTGGCTAGGAGGCAGGGGAGGTAAGAAATCAATCGCCCCACTGCCATTGCCATTAGCGACCTTGGCTCTTCCCACTTCAGCCGCCACGCTGGTTAATGGCAATGCTGCTTCTGCCCCACACGCTTCTCCCATTTGCCAGCAGTCAGCACTTTGGTCCAAATGAAGAAAATTGTTCATTAGTACCAGGGGCTAATTGGCACTACGTTTGCCAACCTCCGTGGCACCCTGACCTTTTTTTCAGCTTCTCATTTGACGTGATGTGAGTGGTCTGGTACGTGCTGCGGCACCTCCTTTGGGAAGTCTTCTCGTCTCCCCTCCCCTCTCCCTCCTCGTCCCATAGCCCCCTTGCACTCCCCAATCAGGGCATTTATCACTCTGTATCCCTTTTGTCTGTTGCAATTGTGAGTGGGGGCCTCAACGCCAGGGCAGTGGCTGGCACATAGTAGCTGTTTAATAAACTGTTTGAATACTGTGCTCAGCTTGGCAATGGAGAAGAGATCCAGGCCCTGTCCTTGGGGGCTCCAGGCTGGTTGAGGGGAGAGGGGACAGCTGAGGCTGTAGGAACCAGAGCAGAGCTGCCTCAGGTCCACAGGTCGTGGGGTGGAGGGGCCGCATCACCTCACTTAGCGCTTGGTCTCTGGGTTTAGACTGAGTCAGGGCCCCGGCTCTCCACTGCCCCACCCCACACGGCTCACAAGATCCTAAAAATACAGTTTTATGATCTCAGGACTGGGAAGGAGCGTGGAAGCCATTCCTTCTGCTTGCACATCTCCTGGGTCAGGGACATCACCTCCTCCCAGGGAGGTTTGTTTTAATCATGGATAGGAAGCGTGGTCAGATGACGCAGAAATCTTCCTCAGCAGCCCCACTACCTCTCTCACTCCCTTCCGTTAGGAGCACCACTGCCATTGGACTCCTCCAAGCACAGCTGTTCTCTGGGACACGAGAGCCCTCCGCTGGTGCAGACAGGGGAATGCCACTCAGCCTCAGATGCAGATGCTACGGTCTAGCCCTCTAACCATTCTCAGGGTGAAGGCCTGAGTTTGGACAGGCATGTGTGTGTGAGTGCGCGCACGCGTGCGAGTGAGGCGACAGGGGAGCTGTGCCACTATTCAGACACACATTCAGAGACAGGTTGCTATGATGCTTCCAGGATAAGGGGCTTCAGACAAGCAGCTGCCCTCCACTCTTGCCCAGTGTCTCAGAAGGCTCTTTGCTGGTGGGGCGGGGCTGGAAATGTGAGTGGCTGTTCAGGGTGGGCTAGTGATGCTGCATTCCACAGCCTCACAAGACACTCCCACTTGGCTCCCATCAGACCTTCCACAGGGCATAGACTCAGGCACCCCCTCCCCTCCCAGAGCCCAACCGGAACAACCCCACCTGGATGCTGTGTGACTCCTGTAGCCTCTGCTGCCGTCCTCCCCAGAGTGTCAAGCCAGCCGGTGATTGGCCAGGAGGAAGGAGAGCACAGGCTGTTCTCCCAGGGAGTGGGGGTGGGCGGTCCTGATTCAGACACCATGCGTTACCTGGGTAGCAGGAGTAATGCTGACCACCGCCCCGGACTCACAGCCCAGAGGGCCAGTCCGGGGACATCCGGGTAGGGAAGAGGCTACACCCCACACTCCGGCCCAGAAACGGCTACGCTTTGCATGCCCCCCAACACAAGCCTCACCCCATTTTTCCTGCCTCCTGCTCTCCTCCTCTCCCACAGTAGAGTCTGATCGTGGCACTCACCCTGGGGGTTGGGAACTTAGTCTATGCGCCCCACCCCGTCCCACCTCCCCGGGGAGATGGGGGGCGGAAATTGGCTAAACACAGAGACGCCCTAATGGAGAAACTTCAGGCACCAAGAGTACATAATGTGGGAGAGAGGTTCGTCCTCAAAAGGAAAGAAGTGTTTCCTTCTCCCCTTTCTGGGCTCTCTGCGCATTGGAGCACGGAAATCGTGGGCAAATCACTGCCTTACTGAAGCTAACGGTGAGGTAGGGGTAAGAGGGAGCGCCCACAGTATTATGTCTTTAACGCCGGCCGTAGGACGGTACCACCGCCCTCAGGTCTTCGACGCTGGGTCCGGAGCCCTCGCTACCCCCTAAACCGCCCTCCTGGGAGGCGGGTGCTGAACCCGCGGCGGAGGGTCCGGGGTACACTCACGGGTCGTGTTGTACTTGACGCCGTTGAAGTACTCGGGGCACTGCCTCTCCACCAGAGCTCCGGCCGCGCTCCGGGGCCAACACGTCCCGATCTGGTCCAAGGTCGTGTTGCAGTAGGAGTAGGGACCTGACGACGGGAGAGAGCAGAGCGGGGCTCAGAGGGGTTGCTGGGGGCGCGGGGCGCCGCAGGATGTAGGGCGCGAGGCGCTCGGAGCGCGGGGCCCTGGGCGCACCCAGCGCGCCAGGGAAGGAGCCCGCGCCGCCTCTGTCCGCTCGCCTCCCGCCTACCCTCGGGGTCCAGGGGCAGCCCCCAGCCGTCCAAGAGCAGCTCTTCTGCCAGCTCCAGGCTGCAGTTGGCCTCCAGCAGGCTGTGGAGCAGTGCCGCGTCCATCGCGCCCCGGAGCCGCGCGCCGAGAGGGAGTGTGAGTGCGCGTCCGGCGTGGCTGCCAGGGGCTGGGTTCGAGACAGAGCGGCCGAGAGAGCGCAGGGTCCTGGCCCTGCTCGCCCAGCCCGACCTTCCGGACAGCCTCCGGACGCTGCGCCGGATCGCCCGGAGCTGCCAAGTCGGGACCCTGGCTGAGAGGAGCTGCAAAGCGCACGGAGCTGCCGGTCCACCCGCTAGGTCGCGGCCAATGGCGGCACCAGGGGGCGGGGCCAGGCGGCTCCTCTCGCCCTGGCCCAGGCTCCCGCCCCCGGCCCACCAGCCCTGCCCCGGGTCCGCCTTCTCAGGCCCCGGCAAGGTCCGGGGGAGGGTGGCGGGAACGCAGAGTGTGGGCCTGGTGGGCGGAATGACCCGTCCGAGGATCGAGGCCCAGGGGTTGCATGGCGCAGCAAAGCGCGCGCGCCCGCCCGCCCGAGGAGCCAGAATCGGGTGGCTCGCCGCCTTTCTCCTCCTTGAGCGAGGACACTGGAGGGGGCGACAGGGGGAGTGGCGAGTCCATGTGCAGATGTGCGCTCTAGAAAAGTCCCCTTAGCCTCTGGGAAGGAAGTGGATTGGAGGGGCTTCGAAGGAAGCAAGGGAGCCACCGAAGAGTCTAGTGAGATCAAATGGCCTGAATGGGTGCAGACCCGGACCAAGCCGTGGGGGCCGGGATAGAGAGGGACTTCGGGGAGTGCCAGCCCCGGTGAGGAGGAACTGGAGAGAGGAGTGGGTGGGTGGCTTCCAACAGGAGCCAGGAGGCAGGGATAATGCCAGGTCTCCCGCTTGGGTGACTGGGGGCGGGGGTGGTGTTGTCATTTAAGGACATGAGTCCAGGGGAGAATCTGGCTGAAATTATCTGGAGGATTTCACACACCCGGGTCTTACCGCCCTGGGTTTCAGAGGGAATAAAGTGAGAAGTGAGACCCTCTCTTCCTCTTGGCCTGGGCAGGGCTGCCTGAAACTGGTTCCATACTGGCCCCTCAGGACTGCCTGCTCCATAATTCCCTGTGGTTCCACTGAGTGTCTAGGGCAGGCCCACTGCTCGTGCCTGCTGATTGGGGGGATCTGGGCTCAAGAGACAGGGCCCCAACTCAGTCTTTACTGTCTCTGCCTCTGTCTCTACTCTCTACGCATTTTACCCCAATTCTCACCCTCTCTTCTGGGGCAGTTTCTCCATCAGTGAAATGTTCTTAGAGGCCGCTCCCAGCCCTGACAATCTCTGGTTCTGAGTTATGAGATGCAAAGGCAGATGTACAAAGGAAGATGTACATGTGTGTGCACATGTGTGTGTGTATGTGTTTCTATCTTCAGAGGGCAGGGAGAGCTGGGACCCAGTCCCAGCTGGGCTGGAAGCCCCAGGGGAGCTAGACCTATCCCTTCTTGCCATCCTCCACTGGGAACAAAGCTGCCAGAGAAGGCTGAGACCACCCTGAGCCAGCATTATGCCCTGCGCAGGGAGAGGAGAAGAGGCAGGCTGGGCTGCCTTTGTGTGCTCCAATGTCACCAGCCTCCATATGAATGCTGCTGTCACTGCCCAGGCAGAGTCAGAGAGCACTGAGACCAGGGCTGAGCACAGTGATCTCTCCACGGCCAGCTGATTGGCAGGTACAAGGTGCAGACCAGCCAGCCAGGTCTGTCTTCTGCTTTTTGAATGGACAGAGCCCTTGGCTCAGCGCGGGCAGCTGCAGAGGCAGAGGTCCCTAATAACTAGTGCCAGGAGCAGGTGAGGATCAGTTGAGTCCCAACTCCAACCCTAGGCAGAGTCCTGTTGCCAGTCCCAGGCTGAGATTCGGCCCTGGTCCCAGACTGAGCCCTGCCCCACAGGGTCACACATAGGCTAGAGTGTGGCTGGCAGGATCAGCCCATTTCTTCTTTGGGAATTAGTCTCATTCATGCACAAAGGAGGCTCTCCACACACTGATCCCAGCCCAGGGGGAAAAGGAGAGATCAAGCTAAGCTATTAACCTGTTCATCACCAGAGCCACAGCACAGGAAAAGCAGCTATCTCATGGGGTGGTGAGTGCCCCGTGACCATAGGCCAAGGACTTATCGTCTCACATGAAGAATGGAAGCTTGGCCTGGGAGACCTGGACTGCTCTTAACTGGGACAGCACATGTGATATAGGTTCCTCTGGGAAGTGACCATTTCAGGGGCAGAGGCAAAGTTCATTCTGCATCTTGACGCGACAGTCAGGGCCTGAGCACAGGCCCACAGACCTGGGGTTCCCTGGTTTCCAGGACGCAGGGCCATTTCGTCATGGAGTTTATTATCATAGGTATGACTGTCTGTTATCCTTGATGCGACAGAGAGAAAAATGAAAAAAGGGGCGGCTTTGGAACAAATTGATTTTATAGCTCAGTTTAGTGTCTGCAAATAGGTAAACGAGGAAGATATTGTAATGAGCAAAAACTTTCCTCACTTAGATTAAATTCAACTACAATTAATAAAGTCTGGGACTTTTTGCTAGCCAAGGAAGCAGAGGTGGGTGGGAGGTCCCTGTGATGGAGGTGAGCTCCCAGGCCAGGCATTGGGGCAGTGGTATTTGGGACCGTCTGTGTGCCCCCAGTCTGGTGGGACAGGTTGCAAATAAGTTCAGGGAAGTGTGACAGGTGCTGGGGAAGATACCTGGGTGTCATGAGCAGAGCGGGGGTGGGTCAGGTGCCTCTAGCCCACCTCTGATGTCAGCTGCAGTGGCAGTGGATGGTCCTCCAGCGCACAGCCTAACACCAGACAGGCGTGCACAGCACAATGGAAAAACACACGGTGTCTCGCATGGTCACGTGTCTGCACAGCACACACACGTTCTCTCACTCATCCCACCACCCATCAAACATCAACTGGGAGTACACAGGGCTGGGACAGGTTGTGGGGTTCACTGCAGTTACGGTGGGACTGCTGAGGACACGGAGGCTTGGGAGAGGCCAGAAGGTGCCCCTCTCTTGCCCTGCAACACTGGGGACAGTGCCCCCGGCCAGGCCAGATACTCCTTCCCCACCCTACCCCACTCCACGCTGGCACAGGGGCGATGGCCTGGTGTCTTCAGGTTGAGCCCTGGGATCGGGCTTCAGGCCCCTGGCAACCGTCCAACCCTACACTGTCATTTACAGATGGCCAAAGGGAGGCCCAGAGGAGGAAAAGGAACTTCCTCTCCACCGGATCCCAGGCCGTCCTCATCTCCACAGCAGACTGGGCTCCTTGTCTCCTTCACGGGGGGAGGAAGTGATTTCTCTAAGACCGTGTGACTTCTCACAAGAGCAGATCCCCATTGCCCTCGGGACAGAGCCCAGCTCTCTAGCACTGCAAACAACATTCTTCATGATCGTCTATTCCCCATCCTCTCGCTCCTCTCAACTTGAGATGCACTTTGGAACAACTCGCCGCTCCCTGGGGACATTCTCTCCCTCTGTACCTTCGCACGTGCCCTGCCCTTACCGCTGTGCTCCAGTTAGCCGAGCCGACTCCCATTCACCCTTCTAACGTTCAGCTTAGCCCTCACCTCCTTTGTCTTGTCTGGGGTGGGTGGCCCTTCTCCGTGCCTCCATCTGCCGGGTGCTGGTCGATGTCACATCAAGGTTGTTGGCTTTTCTACTGTGACTCCCAGAGGGCAGGGCTGGTCATGTTCACTAAGCAGTCCCTAGCACCCATCAGAATGCTCCAGGCCTGTGCTCAGTGAGTCACCACGGAAAGAACAAATGCCCTGGCAGCAGCCCTGCCTCCCAGACCAAGGTTCTCTTCCCATTTGACCAGCCCTGGTGTGTGTGTGTGTGTGTGTGTGTGTGTGTGTGTGTGTGTGTGTGTG